>NC_052253.1:6492470-6822116 GCF_013401445.1 Tripterygium wilfordii
TGAATACAATCATCTTTCTTCTTCTCTCATCGTCTGAACTCTCTTCTTCATCCTCCTTTGTCTGTTCTCATCTCCTCTCCATCTAATTTCTTGAATATGTATATAAAAGGCCCTTATTTATATTACAGTTTACCATTCTAGAATATGTATATAAAATATATAAATATATTTTTTATTTGCCGAGTCTCCCCGCACTCAAATCCTGGATTCTTGGAGATTTTGCGAATCCCCATGTCCCCACACCCGCATCCCGTGTCGGCGCTTCCCCGTTGCACCTATATTTTCATTTTGAGGAACAGTTGTACCTTCATTTGCTAAATCATTTATGTTTTTAAATGATTATTTCAGCTGTTGTAGTCACTTCTTATAATAACTTTTGAATGTAATTTGTTTTACTTAATTGGTCTGCTTGTATGAGACGAGTCTTGCGTTTATGTTTAAACTTGAGGAATAAGTACCGACATTTAATTTTTTTCAGATAATCCATATGCTACTGCTGACAAGTGGCTTCTTAAGGAGAATCTTCCCCTTTCTTACCGACAACAGATTGTAGACTTCATACTCCAAAATTCTGGACAAAGCAGTGCTGTATTCGACCCATCATTTCGTGACCCCTTTACTGGCTGTAAGTATAATGTTATGCTGGCATGACAAGTGGGCATGGCAGATGGCGTGTGTTGTTATCAATGGCTATGTTGTATATGACACATTCATTATCTTTCGCTTCTCAGCAAATGCATATATACCTGGACAGTTTTCCAATACATCTGGTACGTATCAATTAACACCATTCCTTTCCCCATGGTTTTCCTGTGTCAGAAGTTTGCTCAATGCATTTGCTTATATTGTTCTTGATCTGTATTTTGGATCTAATATATTTCATATTCATATTTGTGTAGCTGCCGTTACGGTGAAGCCTTCTTTCAGACATATCCCTAAGGTGTGCTTATACAGCTCTTGTTTGGAAATATTTGTCAAACTGTTTGAGAATTAAAGTGAATTTTTCCTTGTATTTTATGGTTGTAAATCTTGACGGGAATATATTGATTGTAATATAAACATGCATAGGTTATCTGAATGTTTCTCAAATTAAAGGTGTTGTTTGAGAAGAAGAGATAGTTGAGAGGAGATAAGAGAGTTTAGAGAGGAGAAAACTCATACCCTCTCATTTGAGAGAGCCTCTTATTTATATCTTTTTTACTCTAGGTCAATTGAATTCAACATAATAAGTTAACATGGGCCCAAGCCCGACAACCCACATGCTAACAAAAGCCAACAAAGTGGGCGTTGTTGCACTGTATTGCAATGTAGATTCGCACCTCACTGACAGAGGCTTTTGACATCCTTTTCTGGCACACGATCTACGCAAATGCGAAATATTGTTCTATGTTAGAAGGAATGAACCCGTGGTTGAGTTTTAAATAGATTATATTTACAACTCAGTGTACAATCTTGTCCATGAAGTATAGTGAACTAGCAAATATTTTTCATTACATGATACATATTTGTGTGGACGACCTCAAATATTGCTATTAAGGCTTTCATGGCGGACAACAGGCTTATTATTCAACAGTTATGTGGTGTACTAATTTCTTATGTCGACATTGTTTTTAAATTCTAGGAACAGTCAGATTTTATTGTTTTGCTTCATAAAAAAGATTCCAGAACTTATTGCCCAAATTCAGTTCTCTCAAATTTGGCAGACCTCTTGGGGTCTCTTGAATAAATTCTTTTTTTCATTTACATTTTTTTTGTGCACAGCAGGTTTGATTCTTTCTCTGAAAATGATTGGAGCTTCCATTTCTACTTCCTTTTTGATAAAATTGTTTCTCCTCATTGGCTTTAGCTACAAGTTATGTCTGGTTAGCCTTTTCCTTTGTAGTTCAGGAAGCATGAAGGAATGGCTTGTTTTACGATTGTTATTTGTCATTTTTTTTACAGAAAGGAATGCTTGTTTTTGATCTTGCCCAGTTTGATGGCATCTTCAAGAAGATAATAGAGTTCAACAATGCTTTGCTATCTGAGCCGGTAGGTTATTCATATGGTTTAAATTTTTATTTGTGTACTCTCTCTCTCTCTCTCTCTCTGCATTGCAAATAAAACAGTTTATGTTGCACACTGTTGCTATTCTGCTATTCCTTCCCCATCTTTTATCATGAACCTTGTATGGCTGTGCTTTTGATTTCTTATGTCACAAAAGGCAAGGTTTGCCATATATACTGTAGTGTACCTTGGAAAGCTTATTTGGTTGATGTTAAAAGTTAGTGAAGCTTATTCACCTCAACTTATTCAATGATAGATTGTTAAATTCCTTGTGCTCGAGCATTGTTTACTTTGCGGGTGAACATGTCGCCTAGTGGTGGAGTTGCAGTGGTGCAACCTAGAGGTCACATTTTCACTTCATGTAAACAACCTCTCCGTATATTATGCGGGGTAAGGTCAGCGTACATTCTGCATGTCTTTGACCCCGTCCACTGCGAGAGCCTTGTGCACGGGAGTTTTTTACCTTTTATAATTTTTAGACATTTCTTGAGAAATATATTGCATAATGATTCACTACCACTTTATTTTCTTCTCCCTGTCTTTTTGTATATATCTTCCCACTACTGGCGTTTCTATATTTTGATTGGTCATTCACTTTTTCTTCATTGGAAAACCACTATTCTGAGAAACAATGTGGGCTCTATAAGACTAGTATGTATCCTAGTTTTTGATCGGAACACCGGTGTTTGAAAATCCCCACATTGTTTGGGGTACATGCTTAGATGATGATGAAAACACTGGTATTCAGCATCAGTTTCCATTCCTTTGAAAATGTAAATATGTTTTCCCTTGTACATTTGGCATATTATATTTTACTTGTTGTTCGTTTAGATCAATCTTTGGCCAGCTTGAGCTTCAGCTGTCTCTTGTTTACCTTTTAACCCCATTTTTGTGCATGAATATCATTGCTTATTGAGAGATATGTATTTGAATCTTAATTTATTATAAAATCAACATTTTTTTTAGCTTATTGATAGATTTTAACCCCATTTTGTTGCTCTCTTTTGAAAGGACAAAAGGAACTTGTCTCTGACTGAGAGTGAGATATCCAGACTTGGGTATGCTGTTAAGATTTTGAAGGACACATCACATTACCATTCTAGTAGATTTGCAGATGCTGACATTTCGTTATTACTGAAATTGGTACAATCTTGGCCACTTGAAAAGATATTTCCAGGTAAATCTGCTATATTTCATTGTAGTATTTTCTTCTCCTCAACTTCTTTTGTGACATTCATTCTTGATGTTAGTATGCTACTAAATTCTCGATGCAAACAGACAGTACTTTTGCTGTATGGCACCTGGAGTAATTTAATATCCTTCTGTGCTTCTGATCTGCAATTTTACATTCAATTAGGCTCATGTTGAGTTGGCTACATATTATTTTACTTTTGATTGAAGAATGAATTAATGCTGATGACTTGCCAACTGAGTTCATTTCAGAGATTACCCTAATCACAAGTTGAATTATTTATATTTGGTTTTTGAGATCTGGAGATGACCTATGCAAAATTTGGAGCATATATATCATAAATTCCAACCCTGATACAGATTAACTTCACACAATTACCCTTTTAAGACTTAGTAAACAAATCAGCTAGCTGATCTATAATCTCGCTTGAGTCTTTTAGTTGCTTTCCTTAGAACTTACTAGTATCTCACGAACAAAATGACAGTCAACTTCAATATGCTCTCCATTTCGCTGTACTCTGGGTTACAACAATATAAATAGCTGCTTATTTGTCACGCATTAAGTCCACAAGTAGGGAATTCTGAAATCCATTTTCTTCCAATATGTTATTAAACCAGGCAAATTCACAAGAGTAATTTGTTTTCTGCTTTGTCTCTGCCAATAATTATCTGTTTCAGGCTACTAACCTTTTGTCTTTGCAGTGATTGATATTCTGAGAATGATTGTTCTACACCCAGATGGGGCAACTGTATTTTGCAAGCATTTTGAAGATGGGAATGGTATTTAAGCCTCGGACTTTTCATATATTTTGACCTTCTCCTTATGCTATTTTTTTGTCAGAAGATTCAGAACAGTTCCTTTTACTTTTTCTTGCCTTACATCTTGAACTATTTCATTTAATTGATGAAGCATGCACGTGTTAGTTAATGGGCCAGATGTTCAATTATGGGCCTTTAAGTAATTATTGCTTTGAAATTAGTCCCTTACATTCTTATGTCCGGTGCTTGGTGCGTTGGAGTATTATTTATGATGCATGTTCTTGGTTCAGATTTATTTTATTTATTTTGGGTTCATTTTGGTCTTTATCATAGACCTTACATTACCTTATATGCTTGTAGCAGATAAACTAAAAGAAATGATTAAGAGAATCACAACGGATCCTGCTCTTCCTCCAAATCTTTTAACTAGCATCCGTCTTGTGACTAATTTGTTCAAGAATTCGTGCTACTCCAACTGGCTTCTAAAGCATCGTAGTGAGGTAGGTGCATCCTCTGCTCTGCTATTGTGGTCGCATATTATATAAAACCTTAGAAACTAAATGATAATGGCTACTGCAAGGTGAATATGCATTGTTATGTCCTGAGAGGTTTTTAAAAAAATACATTGTTGAGTATCATCTCATTCGTAGTCTCCTCTGTGTATATTCTTAAGAAAACTGTATTGCAAGTGAGGGTTGAATGTCTGACACAGCAGTAAAACTTGTGATGGTAGTCACTGCTAAGTGCCAATGATGTTGGCTGTACATTACAGTGTTTCAATGAAAAATGGTTGTACAAAATAAGTTTTGGCAGTGAACATGGAAGTTGGCTATTGTTTGTGTATCTTAATGCGGGTCGGGTTGGTAGGTTGGAAATTGAGAAGAATCGCATTTGGTGAGGAATTTGGGAGAAAAGAGAGACTTCTGAGATGAGGCATTGCCTTGGGGTTGTAGTAGGTTTAGGATGGGGTTGCTGAGTTTGAGTTATTGTTAGGTCCATTGTATCTGATTTAGCTGGAGTGGTAGTTCTGGTTATAGGAAGAGGAGTGTTGTGATCCAGAAACTAGGAAGCCGGTGAGGAGCAAGTCTTGCAATGCTCGGTAATGCTGTTTACCAATCATCGATGTTAATCCCATTTGTCATATGCATCACACATGTAGTTAAAAAGTTCATGCGGTTTAAATTGCTATGGTTGACCATATCATTGTATTGGTATATGTACATGGATTCAGGAAACATAAAATACCCCTAGATCCTATCTAGTCTTTTACGTTCAACTATTATAACCAATTGGGTTTCTGAAATATGAGATGATGGGTAATTTCGCATATTCAATTGCTTTAGTCGTATTTCTTGTCTTCTTTTTCTTCTTTGTGAGTGCGACTCGTTCATTCTTCAGCATGCATGTGGAATTTTTTTCTTTATAAATATTATACAAGTAGAGGTTATGCTTTCCTTTTAACACTATTCCCAATCTGTTTCACAACATAATTGATAATTTCATGTTTCGCCATTGATTTCCAGCTTTTTGAATCTATATATCAATCATGACTGTGTGTTAACATGCATGTTGATTGCAAAAATGACATCCACATATCACGGTAAAGACGACCCATGGTCTAGTTGTAAGGTTATTTTGCAACAACCTGAAGGTCATGGGTTTAAAAATTTACAGTTGAAAGCAAAACGTTAGGCTGATGTAAGTTTTGAAATTGTTACCCTTAATGGGCTGTTAAGCAAAGAGATTTTCTTTGGTCAATTCACTAGGGAGAGTTTTTGTAGTCAAATTGTACTGAGTCTGGTTATTATGGTGAAGTTTGGATGACATATGACACTGAGTACGTTTTGTTTTCTTGATAATGTATAACCATATATGTTGCAAATCATTTAATTTTTAAAATTTTTGTACATTGCAAATTGTTTCATTTTAATTTCTCTGGCAGATACTTGATGCTTTTTCAAGCTGTTATTCATCTGGAAACAAGAATCTGCAGTTGTCTTATTCCACCTTGATACTCAAGTAAGCATTGACTTCAAACTTCATGAAATATTTAATTGACTAAGCCTTCTTACAATTGTATTGGTTGTATCAATATTTTAATTGGTGCAGGATTTTTCGGTTATATTCCCCAAGAAGCTCTTTTCGGCCTTTCTTGTATTCCGCTTTCTTTATCTTTCATTTTCTCCTCCTTGTCGATGTATATTTGACCATGCTGTTAACTCAAATCATGGGTTTTCTGTTTTCCACCTCTTTTGTTGTCTTACAGTTTTTAGTGTGGCTCCTTATCATGAATCACTCTTATGATTTTATTTTGTATGGTACCTATCATCTCTCTGACAGCACCCATGTGGAAAATTAATAAATTCTATTTTCCATTGGATAACAAGATCAAGTCACATAGGGTGACACTGGCTGTGAGACCTTTTCTTTTTGAACATTAATACAGAAAACTCATTTCGAAGTAAAACCAGGAAAAGGCTTCCTGGTAAATGAGATCGAAAACTGTTTCTTAGCCCCTTCCTTCCGGCTGATACGCTCTTCCTTATACTCAGCCTTCTAAACCCAGAGTCTATCATAGGATGACACTGGCTGTGAGACTTTTTTTTTTTAAAAGCTGTATTAATACAGAACATATTTCAAAGTAAAACCAAGAAAAGGCTTCCTGGTAAATGAGATCGAAAACTGTTTTTTTCCTCCCATTTGTCAACTTGTGACATACTAAGGAAATCGAAAGGGAAAAAAAGGTGTGGCCAATATTTAGGAAAACCTCCTGAATGATCTACATTCATATGTCATATCTTGTCTTGTTGCTGCAAGTTCTAAGACCAATGCTGTTCTTGTTTCGAGACAGTCCCATTAGCTTGGTCTAAGCTTATCATTTGTATGCTTTACTACAGTTATGGAGTACTATTAATTGATAAGAAGGATCAAGAGGGTCAATCTCAAGTTCTTTCTGCAGCTCTTGAGGTACATCTTGTCATTTATATCGACCAATTGTAAGTGGAATATTTTACATTTTTTCATGACTTTGTGCTCTTTCTAATGGGGGTTGTAATGATGAAAGGACAAAAAGTAGTATGCAGTCGCATTATGTATATGCAATTTGAAGATCAAACAACAGGAAAATCAGATAAAATGAGGTGAAAAAGATAAAACTTTTGAATGAATCTTAAGGACATAAGATTATAAGAACAATGAGAGAAAAAGGTAAAAAGGCTTCTAAAGATAAAATGAAAGCAAATGTGATGGGGAAAGTTTTCAGCCTTAAGGTTCTTTTATTCGGCAAACACGACAAACGCTATATGGTGGCACATGCTTTACAAGTACTAATAATTAACTGGTACAGGCTTCCATTTCACTAGCACTTTCAGTACCTACTGCAGTATTATGATTAACTGTGAACCAAGCAAAAACAAGTGATGTCTGGTGGGTAGTCTTCATTAGATTCCATTAGATATCTGGATGCAGGGTTCTTATAATTTAATCATTATGACGGTATTATTGGTTTTGACAGATTGCGGAAGAAGAAAATATGGAAGTTGATTCAAGATTCCGAGTTTTAGTTGCCATTGGATCACTGGTATATTTGGAAACACTATACTTGTGCTTAGAAGCATTATTGCATTTGCAAAAACCAGTTTTAGTCAACTCTGCCTTAACTTAGAAATTGTGGTGTGCGACTCTGCATGTTATAACTTATAAGTTGCCTATAAAATCTTTTGATATTTCCCATCAGTAAATATTGACTTTTATTTCAGGGTTGTGATTTGAGTTTCACTTTTGGACACAAGTGTGCTTGTCTCTTGTGCTATGTCCTATTGGCTCTCATTATAGAAGACAATACACGTAAAATAAAAGCTATGGGATAACATCGTCAATTAGTGTTTTTTCTAAGCACCATCTGTTGGTGTCTTGGTGATTAGGCCAAATCTAGTCAGATCGCTAAGTGGTCTGAATATATTTGGTTAAATTACTGGTGTCAAGTTGTATATCGATCAGTTAATGGTGGATGCCACATGCATGTAAAGAAACCCTCGTGATTTGAAGTGTACTTGGACGGTGGTTGACTTAGCCATTTATTGTCACGTGGATTTGTAAAAGTGGATGCATGAACAGAAAACTTATTTTATACTACTTGCTGCATTTTATAAATCCTTTGTGATTATTAGCAGGAAACTTCTGTGATATAGTTTAACTTGATTTTAGTTTGTCTGAAATATCCGGTTAGGTGCCTTATTATTTTTCTCATTTTAATGTTTTAATCTTTTGTCTCCCAAAACAGATGTTAGATGGTCTTGTGAAAAAAATTGCGTTGGACTTTGATGTTGCAAATGTTGCCAAGATAGCAAAGGCTTCTAAAGAAACCAAGATTGCTGAAGTTGGAGCTGACATTGAGTTGCTAGTACAACGAAGTTGAAAATTTCACAGCCTGGTAAATATTATCCGTTCTGTCAATTGTACGTCACATTCTAGTTGGATGTATGAATGTATGCAGGCGATGTGGCTAAAAGCGTCTCTCTCTCTCTCCCTCTCTCTCTCTCTCTCTCTCTCTCTTGCCCTTATTACAGGGTAGTGACAACCCCTTGATCTATAGTACTTTCAATTGACTGTCTAGAATCTTTCTCCATTGATAAATGTCAATATATCCAATTAGGCCATTCTAGATTTCTCTCTCTGGTAGATGGTATTTTTACTGGAGAGCTTTTGGTGAGGTGATGCCTTTCAGTCTACGTGTGACATTTTACTCACAATTTCAGTCTAGATGAGCAATTAGGCCTTTCTAGATTTCTTTCTCTGGTCGATGGTATTTTTACTAGAAAACTTTTGGTGAGGTGATGCCTTTCTGTCTATGTGTGACATTTTACTCACAATTTGACATTTTACTCACAATTTCAGTCGAGATGAGCAATTAGGCCTCTCTAGATTTTTTTCTCTGGTAGATGGTATTTTTACTAGAGAACTTTTGGTGAGGTGATGCCTTTCAGTCTATGTGCGACATTTTACTCGCAATTTCAGTCTAGATGAGCAATTAGGCCTTTCTAGATTCCTCTCTCTGGTAGATGGTATTTTAACTACTGAGCTTTTGGTGAGGTGATGCCTTTCAGTCTATGTGCGACATTTTACTCTCAATTTCAGTCTAGATAACTCTGTCTGTGCAATGGACTAAATCTTACACGATTGCTTACCCTACATTCGTAAGGATCTCAATTTTATATGACTTGATCAAGTTTACATGTATGATGGAACTGTGATACATATCAAGGAAGGAGTTATTAACCCTCGTCAATGTTTATGTTTTTTGTGTGGTCAATTGGTCATCCATAACTATAGTCATTTGAGATCTAGATTGATTTAGTAGCGTGCATTCATATTCTAATAAATCTTACTCTGTACAGGTTCAGTATCAATCATATTCGAGACAAAACTTTGTTGATTACACCAGACATATTGCATCAGGGGAAAGGTGCACCTCTAATTGTATGCGTAGACTGATTCATTCAAAAGGTTGACTGAGCCTGTAGTATAATCGTAACGAGCCATTTGTGGGGTGTTACCTCATTGATGGGAGATACAAAAGGAGGAAAAAAACAACTGCAGATTACATCTAGTTACGGTGATACATCTTTGTAAAAGCAACGAACAGATCAAAACCTTTTCTGTTTCTTTTCTGGTTTCATTTGCTCTACTAGTTTATTCCCCAGGCCAGCTACTAGTATGGCGCCTCATCTGATTTCCTTATCTTTGATTCTGGGTTGGTTCGCCAACATTTGCCTCCACAGCCTGTAAACACATTGTACTGAAGTGGTACTCTTTCAAAATCTGTCGCGCTGGAAATTATAGCATCAAAGAATCAAGAGAAGTTATCATATTTTGCATAACAGATTTTTATTTACGCAGGCACTGCTGGAAGGATTAATTTACCTCAAAATCTTGTGGGTGGTGCCCAAATGGAAATAATAATAATAAAGAAAACAGACCTACATGCCAGAGTTTTGCTCCACTTCTTGTAAAAGCTCGTGTCACTGAGCAACAGCATTTTGTGTCAATGCTGTAACCAAATATGGCTGGCATTCTTGCACAAGCTCGTTTTGCCTCTTCGTATGAAAACCCTTAGCTCTTGAGGAACTTATCTTGGCTCGTAGTTTATGACTCTTGCGTAGAGAATATGTGCATTTAAATATTGTGGACATTCAATTGGGTATTTAGCTCAGATATAACTTGTATTGATCTGAGACTAAGAAAATATAAATTGGTTAGCAAAATTAACACAAACGTATATTGATTAGAGTATGTAATTATAAGAACGAATGAACAATATTTCAAACGAAAGATTGAGGCGAGGTTACACCTATGATGTTAAAGCGATTAATGTCTGTCTATAACCGTACTTGCAGTTCTTAAACCATGCGTGGACGTGGGTTTTTGTTTGGAGATCGATTATGCCAATGTGCTAGAGGTACCAGAGATTTTCGTGGCACGATATTTTGAATTTGATGAAGAGTGGAGGTGATTAACTAGTTTGAAGAGAATACCTTTTTGCAGTCGTTATTTTGGATTGTAATGAAGTAGATAAGGAAGATTGATTTCTGGTTTGAACAAATGGGGTCACCCTGCTTTAGTGGCCTTTAAAGTCACTACAATTTTATTTATTTTTTTGAATAAATCTTGAATATGTTTTGATTGGGTTTACGATTCCAACAATATTTTTTCGTCCCAAACAAAAATTATATTGAATGTGTAAAGGACATAAAATGTTTCAGCTTTATATTGAACGATATAGAATTTTCATTTCAGGTTTACAGGGTGTGACAAAGTTTTAGGATAAGGTTACCATCATCCTCCAACCCTATTCTATAACTCGGCATAGTTTTTCATCAGGCAGATCTCTTCCAGCATTTGCTTGACATCAAAGAAAGAACTGGAACTGGAAGGAGACTGAACAAGCTTTGTTTCTATCGCCCTAGATGGATGTATCAAGGGGCTAATTGATTCCAGTTTGATTGGTGAGATTGTTGCTTAGTTTTGTCTCAGCATGAAAATTTTGTAGTGCTTTAGATTCCTGAGAGGTTGGGGTTCTGACGCAATGTGAAAGTAAAGATCGATTGGTTTGTTCACGATTAAATTAACCAATATAATTTGGAATCCATCAAGAAAATTGAAAAAACCTCAAAAATTATATTAACTCATGGTTCATTCTTTTTGCTGAAGACAGTTACAATGCAACCCTCTAAATACTAAAACCATAAAATCCTAATAAACACAAAATTACCAAAAATATATTTATAATAAAATTAAAAATACCAATTTAGTAAGACACTAAAATTTCTAATGATCTTATAATCTATGAGAAATACACTTCTAACAAAAAAAAAAAGAGAGAGAGACTAATTCTCCTGAAACTAGGAAATTCCTTCGTCAGGTTCAAATTCATTAACATGCATGCTAGCGTATGATTGTGTATAAGTGCGGTGGGGAGGGACTGTTTGAGAACCTCTGTATAGTGACCAGCAGATAAAGACATGAGAGAGATCGAGAACATTGTTCCTCCTGTAATGGGTATGGAATATAACTATATTTAGAACTTCCTTTGCGTAAAATTAACGAGACTCGAGTTGTCATACAATCATGCATAAACCCGCTTTATTCTTTATTCAGGTGGAGTGACTGTCAACATTGTTCTTTGTCCCCCGCCATAAAGCACTTTCTTAGCTCATAGAAAGGCCATGGTGGCCTATAAAAAGGTCTCAATCCTTTACTTCTGAGCAAGCAAGACTGCAGGCTGGAAGAGCTTGTGGAAGGTCTACGAACAAGCTGTTATTCCATAAGTAAATGTGGTCCGAGAATGGCTACCATTGTTCACTCTCCCTTAAAAGGCTTCCAGCCTACCCTACCTTGACCCTGACTCAAGCTGGAAGCCTTTAAGGGGGAGTGGACAAATGTTGTCATAATATTTCCAAGGGTGGAAGACATATATGGGTGTAGTATTGTCTGCTGCTAGATATATGTTGTTATGGTTTGGATTATATGTTCATATTTTCGCATGTTGTAAGAGAAACATTTTCTTGTTCATCTGCATCCCAAAACTTGGAAATCATTATCACACTGCTGCTTTTAGAGTAAAGGTTTTAGTTACATGATTCATTGATATTGGACGGACATCTCTGCTTTTCCAAAGAAGGAGAGGGGGGTCAAATATAGCTTGATTTTCTATTCATGCAAGCACTTTGCATGAGTTTATCTTTAAAAATCCATGTTGTGCCTCTGCTCCTCTCTCTATCTTGTTCTGCTTTGGTTTTCTGCTCTTATAGATTCTAATCATTTCTTGGTTTGGTTATGTTAGTGCAGAGCATTGAGAAGTGTGGTGGCTAGGATTAAAGGGGTTTATATACCCGGGCAGCGCTGATCATTATGCATCATGAAGGTGTTCTTCTGCATTGAACCTCAACTTAGTGAACTGGCAACCATTACTCTAGAGCCAATAGTGATATCGTACTTGAACTATATATGACTGTTTCGAGAAAATGAAGTGTTGACGATCACACATTATAGTCCAGGTGTAGACATAGACTTCCACACCAGCATGTTACGGCCTTGTGCTGATCCTAGTTTACATAAGTGTTTTTTGAGAATTCGACCAAAATTCTCATTAGGAGCGACCCCACTCCAACACATATATTGGTGAATTCTGTCAATGGTGTTCCTGTACATCTAACACCTCACTCACATGAGGTACGAAAATTCATTAAGAGTTTTAATTAAAAAACTCACCATCCAAAACAGTACAGATTAATTAGTGCACACTCATCATAGGATGGAAGATGAAATGGTGTATTGTCAACCAACTCATGATTCGTTATTCCTTTTGAACCCAGTTTCAAGATCTTTGGTCCTTGAGTTGAGTATCTTCATACGTGATTGATGACTCTATGGGCTTTCAACCCATCCCCTCGATGTAGTCCAGACCCTATCTTTGTTAAGGCCTTTGTTAGTGGATTTGCAATATTATCACAAAATTTCACATAATCCACATTTATAACACCATTACACATATAAGATTTTACTATTATGTTTTTCTCCTGATAGGTATGGGCTTTCCTTTATAATAATGATTCTTTACTATCCCAATGGAGTTGCACACTAGGATGGAAAGAAGTTGGAACATACTTACAATCATGAAAATCATATTTTTGAAGATTTTCTTAATATAATATGACTAATCTAAGAATATTTTATCATATGTCTTAGTTATTTTCATACATAGTATTATGAAATTAGTCTCATTAAGATATTTTATATCAAAATGATTACTAAGCATATTTTTAGTCTCACAAATAATATGCAAGTTAGAGTCAAAGATCATCATATCATCAATATAGAGATTAACTAAGACATGCATATTATCATGACTATTTATAAATTGACCAGACTCAAAAGTATGTTTAAAGCCAACTTTGTTAAGCAAGAAGCATGACATCAGGTTCTTCCTCATTAATGAAGTATATAGCACATCTTTGAGAATAAGCACGCATCTAAATGTGAACTTTTGGTCAACGTATCCACTTTCAAGTACCTTAGTATTGCTAGAGTGAACAAGTATTTTCGGCATTTCCTCCTCAGAAGGAGTGTACTTGTTGAACCAATTTTTGACATAGCAGATGCGCCTAATGACACAAGAGTTTGCCTGCCAACCTTCCACACTTTGCACTATGTTAATGTATGTAATATAACTACTAAAGGTTCTTTGACCACGTTAGCTTGCGGAGCAGGCTTATGTTTCTGGAATCTGCAATGGAGAGCAATGTGCCCAACTTTGCCACAAACAAAACATATTTCATCTTGAATTTGTGAAAGGTGGTCTTGAGTTTCTACTACTTTGAGGTTTGGTTTGCTATTTCATAGGTTTTCTATTTGGCATCAAACTAGTATTTTTGTAATCTCTAGGAAATTTAAGATTTGCGAAAAACTGCTTTTTCTTATAGGCGAAATGGTTGTTGTGTTCTTGTGACATCTTCACATCTTGACTCTTCACCTCCTCATCCACTCGGAGACGTGTTATGGGCTCATCGAGGGTAAGTCCTTTTGCTTGTGGAGTAGTTATTTTTGGATATCCTTCCAGTTTGGAAATAGCTTGTAAATTATCCCGCCACAATGATGTCAAACATTTTCATGCCTTCGGATCGCACCTTGATTGCTTACATTTGGAACTCTTGGGCTTTATCTACCACAGACCACAAACTTGTTGTCCACCATTTGATAGCAGCAGAAGTTACTAGCAACATACTTCTATGCTCTAGCTTATTCAGTATAATATTTCCAAATCTTCTTAACAGTTTTATAGGTCGTATCATAATAATCATATATAACGAGTTGTTGAGGTCGCCAACAGTTTATGTGGACTTGTAATATGTTTGGTCTTGGGTAAGATCTCAAGTAAAGACAAGTTATTCTGGTGAGAAAATTTTGAATTCATGACCTTTTCCACTGCATATCTGTTTGACGATTTTGTTGTTTGCTGTTGGTTTTTTTTTTTTATTCTTTTGACAAGCTTGTTTGCTACTGTTGTTTGGTTAATAAGAAGTTTGGACTACAAATATATGCCTTGGCATTTAAACATGGGATAATATAATAGGTTATTACTGTAGACTGGAGGTGTAATATGGGTTCGCTCGGTCTGCCTCGAAACGGTTCACAATGAGGTCTGTTGTCGTGGTGGGACGGGCCGGCCTGCAATTTTGAAAATAAGTGGCCGGGCTGGGCCTATTCGGACCAGCGGGCCACCTATTTAAATTTAAAATTTTGTGTTTAAAAGTCCAAAATACCCTATTAAACGATTAGTTTTTGTAATATATATGTAATTGCCCACTATATATAAAAAAAAAAAAAAAAAAAAAATCGAAAAGACCAAAATTAAGCATCTTGGGATGATCTAGGTCCACCTTGAAGAAATGTGGTTGCACCGTATAATGGACACCGAAACATATCAATTTTGTTGAAGGCAAAATCAGAATTATATGGTAGAGAGAAATTAGAATAAATTGGTGAATTCATGATAAAAAGTGGTGTTGAGTGTATTATTTATATCGGGCGAGGCGAGCCGTGTTGAGCTCATCCGCTACCAGCTTGTTTGCCACCTCTAGTGTAGACTGACATATTGAAGAGAAGAAAAGAAGTTGAAATAGAAATGTCTTTTGGTGTCTACGTTCGGAGGAGGTTTTGCCTTTGGAAAGGTAGCCTTACTCACATGTACGTCTCATCTTGGGTTTCTAGTTTCTACTCTTCTGCTAGTGAGAACCAGGGTTTTTTTTATTTTTTTTATTTTTTATAATTTTATCAATATCGATGTAGAGAGATTCGGTTCTTAGCTCTTCGATTGCACTGACATTGGGTCGTGAAAAATTAACCAAGTGTTTTATATACTATGAATTCAATATATGTACAGTGGTTTCATGTTCAAGTTTGTTGGATTTGACTTTTGTGAAGAAGAAGATGAAAATCATCTTCTTGCAATAATTCAAATGGGCTTTGGAGTGTGTAGAATTTCTGTTTGTTTTTGGTTGAACAAAATAATTAATGCAATTAAGTCAGGTTCATTTTTTTAACAAACTACAAGGATGTCTGTCAGTCTTGTGATCTTGGAGAACAGGATTGTTTTGTTGGTTGTTTATGATCCATATATCTTTATTTTAAGAAACATGCATTGGTGTATGTAAGAAAGAATAAATTACTGAACTTGTAATGGATCATGTGGTTATGGATCTTGTAAGTTGACCCATCACACAAACAACAAAGTAGAAACTTCTTGAGATACCAAAAAACTATTTATCTCGATTAAGATATACAACCATAGATGGTCATCTACTTCTAGTTTTCTAACTACATTAGAGATACTATAATTTACATTTCCTTTATTTCTTCTTTGATGATAACCTTTCTGATATGGAGCCAAACTGTATGAACTCAGAAAGATCCTGTGTTCGATTCCTATTGAGAAAAATATTTTTGTGGTCACACGTTGAGCTCTAGTCCAATTTGCGATCAGGTGAGAAATTTCTATACGCGCGAATCTGACAACTCGAGTATAGATTCATTTAGGATGTCAAAATTAAAAGACAAAGTTGTATAGTGCAATTCTCGGTTACCAAAATACATTAGAGATATTATAGAATACATTTTTTTATTCTCGAACGATAACTTGTCTAAAAAGTAAAAACCATTTGGATGATAGCTTGATTGGTGAATCTATCTGGGGTCAAACTGTATGGACTTGGGATGTCTTAATTTCGATTCCCACTGGGAACAATACTCTTGTGACCACGTGCTTAGTTTTGTCCTATCTTATCATGTATTCAAATGAAAAAACTTCTGTGTACATTAACTTGACGATTTGAATTTATACTTATATTGGATGTTCAAAATGCAAGTTTGCACCCTAAATCCTTATTCTATATGTTAAAACTTAGGAAAAACAATGCGACCCAACACATACTTCAGATCAGCCACAAATTTAATTCTCATTCTAATTTGGTGTATGTATATGCATCATGTGCTATGTGATGTATTGCCCACATCACACTAACGAAGAAAAAAAGGCAATAAGCTTTACAACTAATTTTTTTGACCCCAGAAAAGGGCTTTGCATGGTTTGTATATTGTCGATTAATCACAAAGATAATAAGAAAAATTCTAAATAAAAACAAAGTCATTTCATATCACACATGCTTTGACCCTCCCATCTTTCAGCCCTTTTGAGGTGCCTTTAACCTCTCTTTAAAATGCTGCACCTTTTTTGCTTTTTTTCAGCACTAATCATTTTTATTCCTCTGGATATGCATGGTTGGTAGCAGCTAGCACTAATTTGTTGCATGATTTGGGAGATATATAAAGCAAGATTCAACCACCACTATTTGCAATCATGTTGTGTAAACAAGTTAAGCTGCTTTTGTTTGCCTTGCTTTTCACATATAACAAAGATCCTCTTTCTCTTTTTTTTTTTTCATAAGCATGAGATATATTATGCACGGGAATCGGATAACTCATTATGGGCTTGATGTATTCACGAGAACCGGACAATCCAAAATAAATAATATTATTGATATGTCTGAAAGTGCGGATTTTCAACACAAACAAAGATCTTTTATGCACTATCAATGAAAAGCATAAATCATTTGTACCCATCAATGAGATGTTCTATTAAATACATAGATGTTTGTCCAATGTATGCGTTACAAGTTTAAAGTTAGGTAAACAACTTCTTTACATTGATTTGGTAATGTTGGGATTCATATAGTGAATCGAACTTGAATTTTTCAATTAAAATGATTCTTCATAGTAAATTCAACTATTTACGAGTTAGTCAAGTGATTTTGTGTAAATTATGAGTGTTTATTTTGAACTCTGCAATTCGATTGACCCTCCTTCAAATGCGTATCTAATGGTACAGAAATAATCATAATAGAGTGATGTGATCTATACAAAATTTAATAGAATGATATGGTACATCTCCTAAATCATAAGATGCGAATCTCATACTCTAAGAAATTGTAGAGTTCCTGGACTGATTTATCTTCTTATTGTTTTGAAACACCTTAATAGATGACAATATTGTGATGAGTCAAACTTTGAGTCTTCAAACATGAAAAGATTCACCCCAACTAGTTTGACCAGTCCCCACTTGGTGTTGATACCAAACCCTAAAATGGGTCCCATTCCCTCGTAATTAATATGATTATAATATTCATATCACCATGGTTTCATGACATAATGAGAAATATATGAGTAAATTGTATTTAGATTTTAGAGTCCAAGTCACATGAACTCTAGCCATATATGACATTTAATCAGTAATCCCCTCTTTGTTTGTTTCTTCTCCATATGTTCCTCCACCTTTTTAAGCACATCCCCTTCAATCAATCTAAACCCCACGAACAGATTTGCTTCTTTTCATGCAATGCAAAAAGCCCGCCATTGCAGAAAAGCTTCAAATGTGGTTTTGCTTTCTAAGGACAAGGGACTAGAAAAGACTGTCCAACCTTTTCAAGTACTATCCATTTCTATATACGCCTATTTATGTCTCACTTATGCATACCCAATGCTTGCATCATTGTTGTGTCAATTCATATCAGTAAGGAGAATAGTGGTCTTTTGTGGGTTTTGCATTTTGTATCAGATATAGCTCAGAACAAACGCATTTGGTCCCCTAAATTGTTGGGTTTTTGGTTCAGCTCTTATAAAATCCAAAACCCCATTTGTGTGAGTGGTCTCCCTCTATAATCAGAGTTTATTCTGTTGCAATTAATATTTTTGGATGTTTCTGTCATGTTCTGTTTTTCTACAATCTTTACCCTTTTGTTTATGAACTTGTCGGTATCTAATGGGAGTATTTTCTGCATTGATACGTTTCCAGGGAATTTTGAACTGTGGGGTCTGAAACCAATTTTGGTACTTCTTTGCACAAAGCGCTGGTTTATTCTCGTTTGAAGCACAACAAGTTTGTGGAACTGTAAGTGGCAAGAAACAAGCATTCTGTGAGGTAGCAAACCAGCACTATAACTTTCATTTTTGGTTTCTCTTACAATATTTTTTTTTCATCATTAACCACGGATGTCAGGTAAGTCTCGTGTATGCATTTCAAGAGGTGATGATTGATGATATGTATGTGTGCGTGTGTGTGTGTTTGTGTCTGAGTTTAGAATTCAAAAGCAGCTAAACATAACAGTTTTTGCCTAAACAAAACATTTACACTTCGGGCAGCTTTATGTGTACATTCGCCCGCCAGCCGTTAGATGAAATGCCTCTTAGGACTTCTAACTAGAGTTTGTGCAAGTTCTCTCAAGAAATCTGAAATGGGTTTTGCTAGGAAGAAGATCTCAAGATTTGTATAATGCAGGCGCGCTATTAAGTGAGAAGTTTCAAGAACTTCAAGCAAATTTGCTTCATTTGACCATTTTGAGAGAAGAAATCTTTATATTATTATGTGTAGAATGAGTTTTTTTTTTCTTGCCTTCCATACTTTATTAACCTCTTTTGCTGGATTTCAGCAGGAACCGTTATGTTATTTTCAATAAACAGTGATTCAATTAGAAGAGAATAGAGAGAGAAATCAAATTCAGTGTTTGATTTTATCACATAATTTTGCAAAAAATTATTGTAAGCCATTATGGGTGTGAGTGTCTTTCTTCTACTTACTCTATAGCATCATGAGCAAAACTTCTCAGTGACAAACTTTCACTTCTGTTATGTCCCCTGTAATGTATTTCTCTAATCATCTGTGCCATATTAACTACACTTACAAATTATGGTAGTTATAAACTGGAAAAAGTTCGCATGTTTACAGTTGAACATTTTCCGTCCGAACATTTTCCAGCTTATTTAAAATTATGGTCCATAAGATCCAACTGTTTGACCGTACAATTTTTTCACTGAAGGAAATGGGACAGTTGAACCCAAGAAGAGGCAACCCCCTAACCTAGTGGTTCAAAATTCACTAAAGCTAGAGGTATAAAGTTCACATTTTTGTAGGTTTGGGATATGTGTAGTGCATTGGAACCTTGATTGTCATTGTTCTATCTAGAATGGTTGCTTCGTCAATGACCTCAATTGTTGATCTATCTAGAATGACTTTCTTTCATGTGTCTTTTGTTCTTAGTATCCTAAAGTCTAAAACAATGAGTGCCAGTATAGAGCACAAATTTTAAGGAAAAGGAATGTTAAACAGCACGGATCTTTTATTATACAACAAGCTAAGGTTTTTTTTTTTTTCCCCTTTTTCTGATAGACATCTAAATTTTGGTTAATAATATCGATACTGCCCTACCAAGTTGTTTGAGACAGGGAAACACAGGAGACCCTCTTTCTAAATGGTTTAGTAAGAGCCTTTGGGACGCATCAACTCTATTTACCATCTCTTGTTTGTTTTCTTCTGCAGATAGCACATCTTCAAAGGACCAATTTGCAGTACGGTGTGCTCTGGAAAAGGCATTAAGTCGCAGGCCTTTTTCCTATGAAACTATGTCTGATCCATCAATTCCCAAGGTATTGTTTGTTCATTCGAGTAGCTTCTTACCATGCTTAATTACTTATGTTCTGCAAAATAGCTTTGCTCAATAAGTATTTTGCATTGACCACTATTAACTTCCTTCTTATTTCTTTTCTAATTTTCTGGATAGAAGAATAACTAACTGTGTTATTTTCATGGAAAATCATATCGGACATGTTTCCCATGTAGCTGCATTTGGCACTGCATCGTTCAATACTTATATTTCGAAGGATTAAATTTCAACAAATTTAACGCATGCTATATATATTCGAGCAGCATGTCTTGCGTAGTCATTTGATATTTCTTTTACTTGACTTTCAGCCTGTCAAGGATCTGATGAAAGAAGTTGCAGTACTTGAGCTTGAAATTGTGTACTTGGAAAGATATATTCTCTCAATGTATAGGAAAAAATTCGATCAAGAAGTATCATCTCTGTCAACTATGGATGAGATGTTGAAATCCCATTCAAGCATGCACAAAGGGAAATTTCCAGAAGTTCCTGGACATAGGATCACATCAAAGGCAGACAATTCAGTTATTCATTCTAGTCATCTTATCTCACCTCTAAATTCTGTTGAAAATCAATCAGAAGACCTTAGTGACAAGTGGGCAAATCATGGACTGATAGATTCTAGTATTCACCGCAGCCACTCCTCACTATCTCACCGTTCAGCTAGAATCTCTCCTCCCCCGGTCAAATCTCCGGTTAATGCAGTAGACTCATACCATTCTCTACCTTTGTCAATGCTAGAGGTAACTAAATATGAAACATACTTGAAGGGACGTTTGTACTATTAGTTGCCTCAAATATTGTTTCCTTAATTAGTGGCGTGCTTAGCGTCCATATAATTTGGGAATGCTCTTTATGCAGAAAGCTCAGAGCAGTAATCCTGATCATATTGGGACCTGTACATGCAATCATGGTCTAGAAACACCAAATGATCTTTCAGAGGAAATGATCAAGTGCATCTCTGCTATTTACTGTGAACTTGCAGACCCGCCTTTGATCAATTCCGACTACTCCTCTCCTATTTCATACTCATCTTCAGTGAATGGATCTCCAGCACAAGGCCAGGGTAACATGTGGAGTCCACAGTCCAGGAAATTTTCATCCTTCAATTCAAAATTTGATAACCCTTTCCACATTAGAGAGTCCAATGAGTTCAGTGGACCTTATTGCATGATGGCAAAGGTAGAACGGATTTGTAGAGATGGTCAGAAGTTGAGAGATGTTGAAGATAAGCTGCAAAAGTTTAGGTGCGTCTCTTCTGAGTTCTTTATACTTTCTCTCATCATGCTTCTATATTTCTTTCATGCTTGGTGGTTTGAAATAATTTTAAAGGGTAAGAAGAAACTGCCGAGTGCTGACCATTTATCCATCTCTGGTCTTATTTACTCTCCTGCACACATTCAATGCAGTATGACAACTATTCAATTGCAGGTCACTCGTTTATCAGTTGGAACAAGTTGATACTAGAAAGTTGAAGCATGAGGAGAAGCTAGCCTTTTGGATTAATGTGCACAATGCACTAGTGATGCATGTAAAATTCTACAGCAAAAATTTTGGCATGGAGATTCTATTTTGTAGTTTCTTTCTCTTGTTTCTTTTTGCCGACATAAATAGTAACACCATTTCTGTTTTTGCTGTCTTTACAGGCATTTTTAGTTTATAGGATTCCACAAAGTAGTACAAAAAGAATGTCTATCCTACTTAAGGTGAGCTAAGCTTTTCTGGTCAACTTCAAAGAAGAAAATCTTCTGTAGCTTATAAATCATAACATGGTGGATGCTTCAGGCTGCATACAATATAGGAGGTCACGACATTAGTGTAGACATGATACAGACTTCTATTCTTGGTTGCCGATTGCCTCGTCCAGGACAAGTAAGACTTTTTCTGGATTTCCCTCTGTCATCAAATGTAGACAAGACAGTGATGCTTATGTTCAGTTTCAAAAAATCTCCATCTTAGCTAACCTTTTATTGGCATTCTTTTAGTGGCTGAGAATACTATTTTCTTCAAAAATGAAATTCAAGATTGGAGACGCAAGGAGGGCGTATGCACTTGAGCACCCTGAACCTCGCTTGTGTTTCGCTCTTTGTTCGGGAAGCTACTCTGATCCTGTGGTATGCCTTTGCAGTTTGCATTTACATGTTACTCTTCAATTCTCATGCAAAACGGATTTTTTTCAACAAAATTTATCAAATGTAGTTAAGATTCCCATATCCATGAAATGAAACAGGCTTTTCAATCATATGACCATTGAAAAATAACTAACTTTCGAATAAAATATTGCTCGAAGTCGAAGGTATGTGAAGTTATAATAAGTAGATGCTGAAAGATGGTTGCAACACCTAATGGTCCTGAGATAGATTACAACTATGCTCTATTGCTCTGACAATAATAATTCCTGACTGTAACAACTGAGGTGTCTTCTGTCGGCGAAGTAGGCTTTCATTTACTGATTATGCATTGACTGAACTTTTACCTAGTTTTAGCAAAACCATCTTTGACTGAATTAAACCAGATGAACAAAAGATACAATGTTTTTATCGCTGGATTCTTTCACTCATTCGTATGTGTATAATTTTTAAGGTTCGTGTATACACATCGAAGAGAGTTTTTGAGGAGCTGGAAACTGCGAAAGAAGAGTACATTCAATCAGCTTTTAGTCTACACAAGGAAAATAAAATTCTTCTACCAAAGATTGTGGAGGCTTTTGCAAAGGATTCAGACCTTTGCCTATCTAGTTTGGTGGAGATGGTTGAGCATTTTATGCCTGATTTTTGGAGGAAGAACATTAGGCAGTGTCAGCATAAGAAGCTCATGAAGAACATTGAATGGATCCCTCACAACTTTGCATTCCGTTATTTACTTTCAAAGGAATTAGTCCGACGATTTCACTCTTCTCCATTCGGAGAATGATCTTGTGGCAGGAATTATTAGTTTGATTTGCAGATATTGTCATATACTCTCTAGTACTGCCGGTATGACAGGTTAGAATGACAGATGAATGGCAACTGATCGTCGATGCTGATATCATGAATCAACTCAAGCAGCACTATCGAGTTGATTCTTGTACCATACCATATCATACTTGAGGCGTCAGGGCGGATCAATGATTGTTTAATAATCAGTCTTTTCTTGATAAACATAGTTATGATTTGCTGTCATTCTAATCTGTCATGTGAACCTCATTTTAGTACAATAGAGAAGCATATATACGAGACCTTGGTAGAAATATCATTTCTGCTTTGTACATTTATTACCTTTATTGTTGAAGAACTTTGAAATGCAGAGTGTCTCTGGCAATCTTTTTTAACCTGGTATAGCAAAAGGAATAAAAATGTTGCAGAGTAATAACGATTTCCAAGTATTAGGTACTTTCTTTGTGTTAAAAGTAGTGAAATGTAGACTATACAAATAAACAATCATTTTTTTTTTATAACCGACAATAATATCATATAACTTTAGATTTTGGGTTGAAACTTGGGTCACTAGACTCATAACGTATAGAAATCTCTCTCCTTATGATAGGTAAGTTGCACCGAAGTTTGGATGCCATCAAGGTATTGCTAGTAAGTCTAACTTCAAATAGAACAGCAAATACTGATTTTATGCATAATTTGTACAGATTTGGCCATTTTATGTCTCTGTCTCGGGTCACTTGACAGCAGACTTCACATGTGCCAGTGCCACAATATTCAACTTTAAAAAGTAAGACATAGAAATAATGAGAAAAGAAAGGGAAAGAAAATGATATTGAGGGTTGGTACTTTGGAGTATCTGCTGGAGAGTGAGGACCAGAGTCGCTCGTATCAGAGTCCTCTGTTCAGAAACAAACACCCAATATCCCCAAATCAAATAAAATCCACATACAGCTTTGACATTGTTGATTCAGTATGAACAAACAAATACAACTACTTTTCAAACCCAAGTGAAGAAGAGGAAGAGGAATGGAAGAAGAGAGAATTGGGGTAGTGTTGGCAAAGGCAGTAGAGCTTAGATTAAAGATCGGGAATTGCATCCACGAAGCCACCACTCCATCTAAACAGAAAACCCAACAAGGACAAGATGCGGAAGAAGAAGAGGAGGAGAGCATTTATGTAAATGGAGACAAATACCTCTTTCAAAACCATGAAACAGAAGATGACGATCAAGAAGCAGAGAGGCTTTTGAGTATTCGAGACGCTCTTGAGTCCCTCGAGAGCCAGCTCTCCAGTTTGCAGGTTTTTGCTCTAAACCCATTCTTCAGTTACATATGAGGAGGGTTCATATTCCCAAAACCCAGACTTTGTACATTTCTGTTTGCTCCTCTTTTTTTCAATAGTGTCATAACCCTAAGGTTGTTTGATTTGTCTCACTAAATAACATCCGTTGTTTTTGTGTAAGTGAGCATCCGAATGAGGTTATGAGGTATTCTATGTTTCACTTGGGAATTGAACTTAATAGAATTAGGGCATTGATTGGCGTTGTTGAGGAATATGTTCATCATTGATTTGGGTTTTCTTCTCCTTCTTTGTTTGTTTTGTTATTGTATAGAGATTATGGGTGTCTTATTGGCATCATCTGATGATAGTGAGATATGCTGTAATTGATTTGACCTTTTTCATGGTTACAAACTTACAGTATGTATTTGATTGAAATTGTTTGGTTAACTGGTTCTTTCGGATTATATCTGATAAGAAAGACTAATTTGGGATTTAGAATTTCAAGTTTGACACCTTTAAGGTTACGGTGCGTTGTTTTTTGCCTTTGCTGCGATGATTACATCTAAGAACAAGAATAGAACTATATTCAAATAACAAACATGCGCTTTTGTGCACACGCATTCAGAGTCCGTCTTGAATGTGCATACCCACAGATTGATGTGTGGCTGCATGCTCTCTCATATGAAAAATGGACGCAGCACACTTGTTACTATGTTGGGAGGCCTCCATGTTTGTGTCCTGTATTGTCTTTGATTACTGGTCTACATATACCATCTCATGCAGGCTATAACATTACCATCTCATACAGGCTATAACATTGTGGGGAACAGGTTATTATCTTTCCATAAAATTCATTGTCTATATATGCCTCCTGTGCAGATTATGAATTAATATGCAGATAAGCTAAATTTGTCTTAGTATGTGTAAGGTTGATGTGGATAATATGTCATGTCAAAAATGAAAATGTCATAAAACTTGCTAACAGTGATTGATGATATCTTGCAATATTGGCTTAAATAAATAGACAGTTCTTTTTCCTACAATCCTACCTATGAACAGGAGGTGATTGTTTTTTTTGAATGGCGTTTGGGCATTGTTTCACAGCCGCACAAGTTTTTTGCTTGGATGTTATGCAGCATCTACCTTTCGGCATATGTGTTCACAGTTTACTCAAATATATGAGAAACTTGTGTTTTCTTTTTTGGATTTTATTTATTTTTTATGCGACTGTTCGCTTTGCATGTGAAGAATTAGTGATTGATAGCACCAGGAAGACTTGGTAGATGGTCATTCATGTAGTGCAAACTTAATTTATCATAAATTTTTTATACAACCATATATATTAGTTGTTGCAATTAATCAAAAAGTATGCAATCAAGTTCAGTGTTTTGCTGTGTGACAAGCACAAGGAACATGTTCACTGACACTAGCATTTCTAAGAGTCTGTGGCTGGCAGTCTTGATAACTCTCTTTTGTGTGGCCAGGCCTTGCAACATCAACAGCATTATGAAAGAGAAGTTGCCTTTTCTGAGATCGAGAATAGCCGCATGACATTATTGGATAAGCTCAAGGAATACAAAGGGGAAGGCTTGGAAGTGATACGGGAGGCTTTAGAATTTGCTGGTGAAACTGTGAAGCATGACAATGATCTACTGCTTCCTCCCTACCCAAGTCGCCCTCCACATTCCCTTATTACAGATAATGGCAATCTATCCCACTTAGCTTTTTCGCAGAAGTCTTTACAGAATGGAATAATCACCAATGACCCACTAAATGAACTAAAGGAGAATGGAAAGGAGCCAGTCCTGGAGAGAAGAGAGCAGTCAGGTAAAGGCTTGGTGCATTTGATCAGTGCAGCTACCAAGACTGTACTTACTCTTGTGGGTGTGCTATCCGTGCTGAGCTTGTCTGGTTTTGGGCCTAATTTTGGTAAAAGAAGCATACATTTTAAGGTTTTAGGCTTCTTTCAACGCCGAGGAACTGAAGAGAACAGAGACATCCAATGTCCACCTGGGAAAGTCTTGTCAATGGAAGATGGGGAAGCTCGATGTGTCGTACGAGAAAGGATTGCAGTTCCTTTGGAGTCGATGGTTGGGAAGCCAGATGTAAATTATGGGTGCGGATAGATTTGTTTACCTTCTTATTTTTTTGTGTAGGATTGTGTCGTCTGTTTTAATAGTGTTTGAGGTTTTTTCATAACTTAATAAAATTAGTTTTCTATACACATAACCTTTAATTTGTTTGGCTGCACTGCTTGGGATTAATAATGATTGCAAATCAAGTCATTGATACGAATTCCGAGTTTAATGATTTTGTTAATAGATATGTTTTTGTAGAGTTGAATAGTTCTTGCTTGGCTCCTTTCTCTGGTAAGATTTTTTACTATACTCAGCCCTTGTAATAGAGGCATGGTTGGTTTCTTTCTGGAGGATCAATCCCTGTACTTAGTTTTAACTTTTAATGGAAGCTGGTCCTGTCTTAATATTGTTCATGGCAGTAGCTCTCATTATGAATGAATGAACTAAAATAGTTGAATTGCATGAGAAGGTGTTCACGCCAATAGGTAAGACTAGACTGAAGTCCACAAAAGTAGGATTCCATAAGAAAATATCACCGCTGGTATACAAGACCATCTCCCACAGGCCACATCCCATAAATCCCATATTCCCTTTAGATACTTGCATTGGATTACATCAAGACCTTGAGATCAAAGACCCAATAACCCCTACAATAAGAGTGGTGCACAATGTACGTGAAGATCAAAATCATAATTGTTGCACTTGTAACGTGATTACGTGACCCTGTACCTGCTTCTTTGCACACAATCCATCACACTTGAATATGGAACTTCTGAGTACTGAAATCTTAGCTTGTGAATTGGGTGGCTGAAGTGAGATATATCTCACAATATTTCAGGAGTGGAACTATTTGCACCCCACGAGTTGCTAAGTGCACCCCAATTTTTCATCAAAAACCCGACTCTCAAAACATCCCATCCCAGAGTCCCTACCATTTCAATCCCAACTATGTTTCTTCTTCCTTGAAACCCTGGATACTCAATTTGGTGTTGGAGATGGTGGAGATGGTGGAGGTGATGGTGTGAGGTGCTTCCATGGCAACCATGATATTAATCACCTCAAAATCGCCTTCTTCATGAACCCTAAAGTGCTCAGCTTTAAGCCCAACTCCTTCTCTCCTTCTTCAGCCCCAAATCCATGGTTATTGCTCAATCTACTCAATCAAAGTTAAAAAAGTGTGTTCTTTTTGTGTTTTTGTTATTTCTCCACCCAAGCTTGTATCTTGTTAGAGATATGTTGTTTAGAATTGCTTGGCTTGTTGATGATGAGAGAGTAGAGAGCTTCATTGGGTTTTTTTTTTGTCTTCATTGGGTTTGTAGTCTTTGTGGGTGAATTTTGTTTTTATCTGATGATAATCCTAGGAAACAACATCAACCGTTTTTCCTCTCCATCAGATATGACCTTCATTTCATTCACAATTTCACCAATAGTAGCACGTTGGTCCCAACCAAAAGTATTTTACTTATCCTCTATCTTTCATAATAAGCTTCTTCAGTTGTTGTGATTTATTTTCCAGGCTGCAATAGCTTCTCTAAGAATCTGCCTTGTCTGGTTTTCTCATGAACATCCCCGGAAATATGATTAATCGATCGATCTCCTCTCTCTTACTCACGAATGCTACAAGGGAGCGAAGCCTAAATCCCTAATTTTGGTTATGTGGTTACAGCATCCACAATCAGATTACCTAAATATGAGTCTATCTGTAAAACAGAGAACAATTATAGAGAAATTGTCAAAAAACACCCTGTATCAGATTCAGACTTGCTATAGTAGTTCTCTCTCCCTTGTCTCACATACCCTCTCTCTCCCGTTGCAATCAACGACATTCATCAGCTAGGACCTTATCATCGGCGTGATTTCATAAGTGTCAATTTGTATGCTACTGGTGGTGCTCCTTGTCACCATCATCTCCTCTCCCCGCCATCTCCGCATACCCCTAGATTAGCACGACCACCAACTTTGCAGCAATTGCTTTCCCCATTTGGAAAAATCAGAGGGCCATTTTTAGCTTCCAAAACAGAGGGCAATGGACCGTCAACTCGTCGATCTTGTCTTCAGTGGAGAAATTGGCGACATCGTTGGAGTCTCAAGCTCATCGATCTGGAGAGGCGTTTCTTCGTTGCATGATGAGAAACCGGCATGAATAGGATCAATTGAAATATCCATTGAGACCCATCTCACATATTGATGATATCCATTGATGATATCTATTGAAATTCCTCACAGATTTGATAATATCATCCATTGATGATATCATCCATCTCAGATGAAATCATGAAACCCATCTCATAATTTAATAATAACACTAAATTGTTATTTTAAATGACATTAGTTTATTATTTTAAATAGCATTAATTTATATTAATAAAATAATATAGGATAGAGAAAGAATTATTATTTAAATGGAATAGAGAATATGATAGCCAGGTAATTTGTTGTAGTGTTGATTGGCTAGAGAATCTGTAACATAGGGAAAAGTGGCATTGTATGTGTGTTTTAAGCAATTAGTGGAGATAATTTGAAGCATGTGCTCTCATAGTGTTCGGGTTCTAGAGACAACCAAGAAATAGTGAGCCTGTCTGATTGGGCCCAAGCCCATCTAAGGAAGTGTCATATATTTCTAATGAATACTCGTCATACGGGACAAGGGCTCAAGTCTAATATCATAAGTTTGCCCTCCCTTATAAGCTAGAGTACAAATCCATCATCTTTCGATATGAGATTCTCATCAATCCTCCCCTGTGAGTATTGCCTGTCCTCATGCATGGCCCGGGCTAGATCATTTCGACCATCGACCTGATAGAGAGAAATCTTATAAATCTTAAGTTACTATATTCATCACCACATAAATTGTAATTAGCTTGTAATTAGCATGTTAGTCCGTTACATGATTATCTCCTTAACTTAAGGGATTGATTATCTCCTTAACTTAGGGACCGATCACAATCAGTATTACCCTAATCAGGGTTGTTCATGTACTTATATATATACACGATTACTATGTCAATAAAGAAGTGTGAAAAGATTTGTAATCTTCTCCAATCTTATACGACCCACTTACCACCCCAGACCTGTGAGTCAAAATCACATAGTCTTATCAATCCAGTGGATCAGGGCTTTCCCAGTTACTTAAACGACTTTTTTTTTCCTTTCTTACAACATTTTTCTCTTTTTCAACCCGCCCACAATGGATTTGGTTCACTGTCTGCTAACCTAACTCAACAAGGGATGGGCTATAGATTAGGACCCAACGATAGTATAGCTTTTTTTTGCTTTTAGCATTGTTGTAGAAATTTATTAGGCATTTGATGCCCAGTTTCAATTATTTCGGTATTTAGCATCGTGCCGCTATTGGAAACAGTGGCATGATTGTTTTTAGCAAAGCTATTGTTTCTAACAGCAGCTTAAACTTGACTTAAACTTTTATACACTAAAGGCGTTCTTTCAAATTGCGGCATATTAATAAAATGTTACATGTGCCGCAATTCCAAACAATGACATCTATTCGACAATAAATGAATTGCAAACAGTGGCATTAGGGCATAACTGGGTATTGGGTACAGCCGCTCCACTCCACTCCACAGACCGTCACTGCCAACCAAACTTGGCGTTGCGTCCTCCGCCATATACTCCAACCGAACTGGCAGCGTCTCACTCAAAATCTCTCAACTATTGATTATGTCTCTCTAACGAGCTGATATGTAACTCAAAGTATTGTTTCTATATGTGTATAATATTAATGAAGTCGTTGTTCATACATGCGGCATTGGAGAATCCAATGTTATGTCACTGTTCCAAAACGCGACATTACATTGGATCATGGAATGCCACATGTTTAAACAACTACTTCACTAATGACAAATGGTGTCGCTTTTACGATTTGACATGCTACTTTTAGGATATGTTATGCCGCTATTATAGTTTAAAATTAATTAACCCGCTGTTGATAACAACGCCTTTACTAAAGACAAAAGGTTGCCCTGTTATCAACAGCGGCTTTGAAAAAGGGTACCGGTGCTAAATCCCTAAATAATTGAAATCGGGCATCAAATGCCTAATATATTTCTACAAGAATGCTAAAAGCAAAAAATGCTCTAGTATCAACCCACGGGCTTGTACGCATGCAAGTGCACTCTCAATGAAAACACCAATGATGAATACCCATCACACGAGATGAGGGCCCAAGTCTATCATATCAAGTTTAGGGCTTAACTCTCTATTGAAAACTCGGGTTGATAAGAGAAGGTTTTCCCTCTCTTATAAGCTAGACTTCAAATCCATCATCTTTCGATGTGGGATTCTCATCAATTTCTTTAGACATCCTAAAGTTTCTTTTTTTCCCCTGATGACTCACCAACATATGAAAAATTCTCAAATGTGTACTTGTGGTCACTCTTTGAGTTTTGTCGTTTCATTTTTTTTTCTAGATTTGCACTTCTAGATATATGAATATATTGTATAAGATTTGGACGTATTATTGATACGTTGCAGTTGTGGAAGAAAAAAGAAAGGAAATTTTCAAAATCTTGGGGTTTTTTTTTGTCTAAATTGAAAGGAGAAATGAGCGTTTTTAGGTTAAAAATAGTAAGGTTCTCACCTAATGTGAGAGTCTAGTGCAGAATTGAAAATCCTATAAAATCAATATATTATGGGAGAAAATCGGAGATCATATGACAAAAAATTCTATAAAATTGTGAAAATTATACCAACAATGAAATTTCACTATTCTAAAAATAGTTATATAAATTATATTATTTGTTTAAATGATCATATGTACTCCATTTTCTATGAAATTTCATAAGAATATTCATACATGCTTTATATGATTTATCATGATTGAAATTTAAAGAAATTTCATTGTTCTTTAAAACAATGATATTAATTTTTTGAGTAATCATATGTACAATGTTTCCTGTGAAACTTCATATGAACATTTTTTACATGCTTAATATGATTTATCAACATTAAAACTTAAACAAATTTCACTATTGTGATTGAAAATCCCATTAATTTCACTATTTTTAAAACAACTAATATCATTATTTTTTCTTTAAGTTTTTGGGTTCGTTTTTATTTAAGATATTTTAGATTCATGATCGATAAATATTTACTTAATAGACAAAATATATGAGTAATTGAGATTAAGGTGCCCTATAAATATGTTTGGCATTTACAGTCTACCATTCATTTTCCTTTTTTCTTGATCCCTATCCAATGTTTTTTTATATAACCAAGAATTCTCTAACGCAACATGCTTACTAGATATTGATGCAGTGATTGTTAAATAGAGAAGCTGTAAATTCAAAAAATTATGTTTGAGAAGGTAATATAGAGAATCGGTTAAGAGACACTAATGTGAGTGCTCTAATATTACTAATATTATGAGACATTTTTACAGATTAAGAGGATAATCTCATAGAGAACCATTTCTAACTTCAGGTCCTACCGGAGCTGCAGTGGGTTCCTCCATATGAAGAGTATAAGACTATGAATATGGCACGGTCAGGAGAGTTAATGAGAATTGATGGTAGCAGAAATTGGTCCGGCAATGTTTGTGGGGGTAATTACTTGGAGTTGGAGACGGCAATTAATGTGAAAATTGCCATCTCCCTAGATTGGCAGGACTACACGAAGAAAGCCAAAATGAAAGCCAGATTTTAATTAAGAGTTTTATTATTTAAGAACCGAAAATGTTACTGGGAATGTAATTAAGATGATGCATTGAACGTCTAAATTAATTGGGCTCACAAATTATATCAAGTCTTTTTTAAAAAAAAAAATACAGTATCAAAGAGAAATATTTTTACAATTAGAATCGAACATTAGACACACATATACGTAATCCAGTTGATTGTCAATTGAACCACCTCTCGTTGGTCAAATTATATATATATGTATATATTGTTCATAACTTCATATGCGTTGAACAACCCTAGACCAAGCAGAAAGTTTTTTTTTTTGTTAACCATTCAACACAAAGGTAATGTGCCTTAATTGCCCATCTACCATCACAAATAAAAATAAAAATAATCTAATGCAGCTTAACTAACTCTGCCCCCCCATGAATCTCTGCCCCCCCATGAATCTCTCTGCCCCCACAGGACTTCTATAATACTCGCTTTCAATCAGAGATCCATTCTTGAGGAAGATAAGGTGGTGACAATGTCGTCAAAGACAGTAAAGGTTGAAGAGTCACGGCCGGCATGGGATGGAAAAACATATCCAGGGCCTGGGCATGGTCTTCTTGAGGTGCCAGAGGAAGTGCACTTATCACCACGGGGCTTCTTCAGTTATATGAATTTTTGTGGTTAGTATGTAGAGGTTGCGGGATTGTTCTTTTGTTGATTTTGTTTTCATTCATTGGACAGGCATTTTAGCCCTTCTTTGCTTCAAGTGTTTCGTTGGATTTCTGGTGGTATGGTTTATTTTTCTGACTCGTTTCAGCATCGTACCTCTTCTGTTGGTGTAACAAGTCAGAAGAGGTATGATGCTGAACCAAGTAAGAAAAATGAAAAAGACTTGCAAAACAAATTCCATAAGGATAATGAAGAGACTTGTTCCAAATGTGGTGTTGAAGGACATTGGTTGCATACCTGTTATATGCCTAGGTATTTGATTGATCTATACCAAGTCTTCATCAAGGGAAAAACAAAAATAGTGAAAACAAACTTTTCAAACTTTGATGATTTTGATATGGGGCGGTTAAATACACCGAAGTTTTTGTTAAATGCACTCTTGTTGTCACCAAAATGTGGCCCAAGGTGATGATGATTTGCAGGTGTACCAAGGTTTATAGTTTCCTACACTAACAAAATAAAATGCACCGAATGTAAATAAGACTTTTATCTAGACAATTGAACGAACTATCTTGGGACCTCAATAGTTCTAGGTTCCCCAACTCCATTGAAGTGCACTTTGTTGATATTAGAATGAAGAAAAATACATAGACACCAAGAACAATTTACACAACAATGGTTGGTATTGAAACTTGACAAGAAATAAACACAAGAGAATTTGGAATGAATAACATAATATTTGCTTGAATGCTAGGATGCCTTTGGACTTGAGTTTTGTTGTCCGTTTGACTGGTTGTGTGTGTCTGTGTGTCCCGATCTCTGTCTGTCTACCATATTTTATATCTCCTGTTTTGTACGAAAATCTCCTCCATAACCATGATCTTGTTGCAGTTATCCTTGATTTACTCAATGTTCTGTAAATTGGAAGTTACTACCACCTTCTCACAACAACTTGCCTCATTTCTTTCATGTGCTGCCACCTGGACCATCTTGTTATAACTGCCACCACTTCTTTTTTTTTTCATGGGCCACTCTCAGCACAACTGCACCTGGGCAGTTACTTCAACTGGGCTTCTCTTCCACAACAATATGGGCTTATGGGCTGTGATTGATGATGGGTCTTGTACATGATGAACTAGACTTAGCCCATAATATTTTTAGTGCCAACAACTCTATAAAATTTTTTTGTAATTTTTGGACAATAATATTCCTTTAGGAAATGACTAAAATCACATTGGTTGAGCCTTGGGTACAATTTGATCAAGCAGCTCGATTCTCTCTCAGATTGGTTGGCCTTTTGGTACAATTTGATATTTCAAATTTGAGCCACATCTAGTTGGCAACCAGTACATAGTACGTCGCTGCCACAGCACCCAAAATGAAACGGTAAAGAAACGTAAATGGATTTACAGGCTTTGACATGTCCTCCGCGCCTTGCGACCAAGAATCTCGAGAGGCAGGTTTACAGAACATCCCATAATCAACCCATGCCGTCGAACGCCTCCATACGGATTGATCAGTTTGATTTCAATTACGTAAAGTGATAAGTGCCAAAAATATACACTTTTAATAACAAATTATTAAGGCATTTGTCACATAATTAGGGCTTAAAGTGATTATTACACCACTAAAATACAAATATCATTTTCACTCACTTTGTATTTATTTTTATATTTTCAGGCCCAATTCATACCAACCAATGTTCAACATTTGCTAGCTCATTTCTTGAAGACCCCATATGCTTGTGTCCACTACCATCTTGATCAAATTCTTAATTATCATTTGAAAGCCCACCACATGATTTGTCAAAATCATTTGACATCATTCCATGCATCACCATCATTATAGTACAAATTGGACATTCAATGATGGTGACTCCACTTAAATGCAATGATGGAGATTCCACTTAAATGCAATGATGGTGACTCCACTTATTTTGTCATGGTTGGCCATTCAATGGATGGATAGCTCCTAATTTCCTATAAATAGAGAGCTAGGGGAAGAAAAGAGAACAACATTGAAGGAGGAGAGAAAGAGGCAAAAGAGTGAGTTCTTGAGTTTTTATTTTCTCTTTTACAACAATTATCTCACATATTCTTTCTAGAATTTTGTGAGATTAATTGTTGGTTTTGTAAATCTAGTATGAGGAACTAATCCTCTTACTAGGGTGATGATGGATCCACTCTATTGTATCTAAATAAATTTGGTTTGATTAATTATTAGTTTATTTACGTTATGTCAAGTGTTAATTAGCTATTCTTTATTGATAATTAAATCTTGATGCTTAGCTATTATCTAGGTTTGATTACCATGATGCAAATTGAGGCAAATGCCCATGTCCAATTTGAGACAAGCTTCTTGCAATTAATACCGGAGTTACCTAGACATAAATGCCATATGCTAGGATCTTTGTGATCACTACATAAGTTACCATAAATCCTAATGCATTCTTGATTGTCTTAGCCAATCCAAATGCCCATGGTTGGTTGCAATTAAGAATAGGCGTGGTAAGTCAGATGCCCATGACTATTACATAAATTAGGGGACTTGATCTTTGACATGCATGAATGAAATGATAATTGTCGACTAAATAATTTAAATACAATAGAGTTGGTGAATTCAGATCCCTAGTGTTTGTTTATTTGTGTTAATCCTTATTTATTTTGTTTCCATTGATAATTACAAAGAGTTGGAATTGCAGATATTTAATATTCAGTCCCTGTGGGTACGACACTCGTATTTGCCACTTCTATACTACAATTGATTCGTGCACTTGCGAGTATAATTTGGGTTTGGAATCGCTATACTTTTAGCGGGTCATAAACCCCACATCAAGTTTTTGGCGCCGTTGCCGGGGACTGATTTAATATATTGTTATCTAACTCTTGTATATATGTATATATTAATATTAGTATACTACACCTCCTTAATGGAAGATTTTTCTGTTTTATATTTGTGGATGGCTTAACCGCCCCATCTAACTATATATTATTGGCTGGTTCTACTGCTACCGCCCATATTTGTTTATAATAACTGTCACTAACACTTACTAACTTACTAACATTTAAATTTCTGCCACTAACAGTAACATTTATTTATTTATTTATTTATATTTGTGGTTGGCTTTACACTGCCCCACCTGTATATATATATATATATATATATATATGTTTATATGGTCGGTTGAGCCGCCTAAGATAACCTTTTAGTTCTGTTAATATTTACGGTTGGCCTCTATGCCCCATTTTATTTATTTATTTATTTTGTAATATTATCTAGTTGCAAAAAAAAAAAAAAAAACAGAAGTCTTCCTCTAGCGTGGAAATAAGCAGCGATAGCCCGGCTAGAGATGGGGCTATAAACATTAGAGGATGGACAACACAGGCTGGAGCACATGTTGGCTGCACTCATGGATATGATACGCAAGTAAAAACATGGCAATGCAACGGTCAGAAATTTTTTTTTCGGGTTGTATTTTTTTTTATTTTTTTCCCATTGAGGACAATGCAAGATTTTAAGTGGGGGAGGAACTAGTGTTGTGCTACCTTAGGTGCAAGCTTGAAACATTTGTAGTTGATCTCTTGGAGGGATGCCAACTCAACCAGCTAAGTAATTAGTAGTTTGTCCAGGAAACAACCACCGATAAGGTATTTGGGAGTCCTAAGCATGGACTGAACGAAATGTCCATAATTGTAAAGCCCCAAAGTGGAGATACAAAGGACTGTTGACCTTGGCTTGGGTTCCATTGAGCCGACCAGAAACTCTTAGAGGATGACAACCTATTGTAAGGCCTTGTTAGCCTTTTGCCCTTGCTACGGGGTACATCTCTTTAGTTAGGTTGATAGTAACCTAGCATCCAGTCTCAAGGATCCTAGTGTTGAGACAAATTTCGTTTGTTTGCGGTGCTTTGGGAATATTGAGTCTTAGAACCGTTTGTTTGTTAAATATCTATTCTATTTAATGATTGCTAAAAACAAAAATAAAATAAAATAAAATAAAAAATTTTGATTTGGAAGTCATATTTGTATCATATTTCTGAATTGGTTTGAATATTTCTGAAGTGTGGATAACAATTTGAGTTGAAAACCCATAATCACTTGTGGATTTTTTTGACTTTAGTTTTGTCTCACCTATTTTATTTAATAATTGGATCAATTGCACAGAATTACATATTTGTGGGGTATGATATTTAAGATTAATTATGAACATTGTGATTTTCTTGAGTTGATTTGGAATTCTTTGAATATTAATATCTTGGGATACATGTATATATTCATATTTAAAAAAAAATTAAAAAAAAAATAAAAAAAAAAAATAAAAAAAAAATAAAAAAAGCAATTATAAATAAATGGGAGTGTTTAGTTTTTCTGCTGAGTAACCGGGCCTCTTGCCTCAGTAAGCAGTGAGTGTTCGCGTAAAAAGGTAGAAAAATCAAGACATCAACCCATGTGACAAGCGAAGTTTTGAAGCCTTTTTGACTCGAGTTATTAAACCCGTTGGGGTGTCTTTACACCTAATGCCCTGAGCCAACTGGATTGGGAGTCATTGGTTGAACGCTTGTTACAAGGGTCATTTAGAAAGCTTAATGAGACTGAGCATTGCACAAGTCACATAAAAATATTATATATAAAAAAAAATCAATAAATAAAATCCCTTGATATTAATTATTCATTGAGTTTGATGATTCTTGTGATATTACAGTGTTTGTGTTAATATTAAATTAAAGCCACATATTTATGTTTAATTCGCTACGCACTACACATCACGCTAAGATAGAATGAGTGATATGAGATTTAGTCAGAATTATTTGTTTAAGTGATAGTGGTTGGTGGATTCTTAAATATATTCATACTAAAGAGATAATTAGATTCTTCACATATGTGATATGAATTTTCCGAACGCTTGAATTGCAAGGGGCTAGCAATAAGCTGGTTGGGGGTTGTGATAAGTGCCAAAAATATACACTTTTAATAATGAATTATTAAGGCATTTGTCACATAATTAGGGCTTAAAGTGATTATTACACCACTAAAATGCAAATATCATTTTCACTCACTTTGTATTTATTTTTATATTTTCAGGCCCAATTCATACCAACCAATGGTCAACATTTGCTAGCTCATTTCATGAAGACCCCATATGCTTGTGTCCACTACCATCTTGATCAAATTCTTGATTATCATTTGAAAGCCCACCACATGATTTGTCAAAATCATTTGACATCATTCCATGCATCACCATCATTATAGTACAAATTGGACATTCAATGATGGTGACTCCACTTAAATGCAATGATGGAGATTCCACTTAAATGCAATGATGGTGACTCCACTTATTTTGTCATGGTTGGCCATTCAATGGATGGATAGCTCCTAATTTCCTATAAATAGAGAGCTAGGGGAAGAAAAGAGAACAACATTGAAGGAGGAGAGAAAGAGGCAAAAGAGTGAGTTCTTGAGTTTTTATTTTCTCTTTTACAACAATTATCTCACATATTCTTTCTAGAATTTTGTGAGATTAATTGTTGGTTTTGTAAATCTAGTATGAGGAACTAATCCTCTTACTAGGGTGATGATGGATCCACTCTATTGTATCTAAATAAATTTGGTTTGATTAATTATTAGTTTATTTACGTTATGTCAAGTGTTAATTAGCTATTCTTTATTGATAATTAAATCTTGATGCTTAGCTATCATCTAGGTTTGATTACCATGATGCAAATTATTGAGACAAGCTTCTTGCAATTAATACCGGAGTTACCTAGACATAAATGCCATATGCTAGGATCTTTGTGATCACTACATAAGTTACCATAAATCCTAATGCATTCTTGATTGTCTTAGCCAATCCAAATGCCCATGGTTGGTTGCAATTAAGAATAGGCGTGGTAAGTCAGATGCCCATGACTATTACATAAATTAGGGGACTTGATCTTTGACATGCATGAATGAAATGATAATTGTCGACTAAATAATTTAAATACAATAGAGTTGGTGAATTCAGATCCCTAGTGTTTGTTTATTTGTGTTAATCCTTATTTATTTTGTTTCCATTGATAATTACAAAGAGTTGGAATTGCAGATATTTAATATTCAGTCCCTGTGGGTACGACACTCGTATTTGCCACTTCTATACTACAATTGATTCGTGCACTTGCGAGTATAATTTGGGTTTGGAATCGCTATACTTTTAGCGGGTCATAAACCCCACATCATAAAGCACTTAAATCGGTTGGAAGACAAGACTGTTAATATGTGAATTTTCTAAAACCTAAAGAGAATTCAAAATTTCAAGAACCAATAAGTTAATGGAGATCGAAAGAAGCAACTGTGAGGAATATTCTGACAAGACACGTGGCATAATTCTATTTATTATTTTCAATATTAAATCATGTTATTATTAGCAAGTTTAAGATATCAGGAGTTGTTTTCCAATTAAATTAAACGACTTACTGATTGGAGGTAACTCCTAAAATTGCTCTAATGGAGTAATACACAAAGTGAATCTCTTCCACTATATAAGGAGGTAAATTGTTACGTATTTTTTCTTAAGCTCTAATTGTGGTTATATCGGCTTGATTATCTTGGAAGCTAACTTGAGCGTCGGAGTGCCTATGGTCAAACAACGACCGTCAAGCCCGCTGACAATCTTTGTTTTCAAGATGCAGGTGACCATATCACGAAGGATCAGTAGTTGAACGTGGTGATCAAATTTTATTCACTACATTTTGACGACCACAATGGGAGACGATCTGTTTTCCACAAAGACTAAAAGAAATATGGCAACCGTACGATCTGAGTTAGGTGATGGGGGAAGAGGGTCCTAGTCACGAAACAGCCATGAGAAGCCTAGAGATGACGCTCACCCAAATCCCGGCGTTGACCCGATTCAAGTTGATCAGGTTGCAAAGGGAACGCTTCCAACTGAGGACCAAGTTGAGGCAGAAATCCATCGCACCACTGAATATTTGGAGTCCTTGAGACAAGGGCTCACTGAGGTCAGGCGTAAAGGTAAGCACCCCCACGAGAGTCCACCTCGCGAAGAAGACGAACGAGCCTTCTGGAGAAGAGCTGGCTCTCATTCTAGGTGAGGATACTCACCACCCCGACATTCATACACCAGGACGGAATACGAAAGGCGGAGCCCTGAAAGAGTGTCGAGGAGGAGGGAAAAGCACGGCGATGATCGACACTCTCATCATGCTGACAGCAGACCCCGTGAGATCAAGCATCGGGATGAAAAGCCGGTCAAGTACAGTGACGAGCCAAATGCAATGAAGGCCGACCTCATCTATGGTGCTCAGCAAAGAGCAATGAAGGCTCTTGATGAAATGACAACTTCCCCTTTTACAAGGGATATCAGAAAAAAAGAGGTCCCTAGAAGACTCGTCATGCCGACGTTTGAACAGTTCAATGGCCGAATTGATCCAGTTGCCCATTTGGATCAGTTTATGCGGAAAATGACCTTGTGGGAAGGAGATGAGCCAATTTTGTGTAAGGTTTCCCATCTTCTTTGGGAACGATGGCATCGCGGTGGTTTCACCAATTACCTCCGAACTCGATCTCGTCGTGGCGTGAGATGGCCAAACTATTCATTAATCGTTTTATTGCTGGAAGTCGAGAACCGAAGACCCTTAGTACCTTACTTACCATGAAGTCGAACAACGGAGAGGAGATCTCCGACTACTTGTCTAGGTACTTAGAGGTGTGTACGGAGGTAGAAGGATGTGATGAGCGGACGACTGCCACGTCCTTTAAGATTGGGTTACCAGATGGTTGTAAGCTCAAGGAGTCGTTGACCTTATATGAGTCGAACACCATAGCTACCCTACAGGATAGGGTCAGGAGATACGCAAAAGTAGAAGTTCCAAAGGCTAAACGGATGTCCACTCCAAAAAGGGGGGAAAAGGGTTCTTGAAATAGTTGATCTCTACAAGATGATAAAAAATCTTCGAGCCGAGCCGAACACAGTAGGTCGGGGAAGAGTTCGGCCAACGCTGTTGAATTCAACATGTCAATCCATAAGCTATTCTACGAGATCAGGGATCAACCATTTATAGTCCGTCCTCCAAAAATGTCAGGGGATCCAAATCGAAGGGATAAAAAGAGGTACTGTGCATTCCATAGGGATGTCAGGCACATGACGGGGAGTGTAACAATCTACGTGAACACCTAGAGGAGCTAGCCAAACAAGGTAAGCTAGCAAAGTATTTGAAGAACAAGGCAAAAGATAGCAATAAGACTTGGGATAATGTCGGGAGATCTGTTACAGGCTGGAGGCAAGATAATGATGAACCAAAAGGCACAATCAATGTGATTACATTGGAAAGGCAGGGACACGTAGTCTCTGTGAATAACACCGTTGCTCAAACGAAGATGGTCGAGGGCCAAGAAGCAAATAAAAAAAGAAGAACTACAGTAGACATTACCTTCTCAGACAGGGACTTAGCCGGGTTGGACCTAGCGCATAATGATGCTCTTAAGATCACTATAAGGGTCTGCGGTTATGATGTTAAGCGAGTTCTTATTGATCAAGGAATTGCTGTCAATATCATGTACTACCCGATGTTTGAGAAGTTGGGACTGAGCCAGGCCGATCTCGTTCCAGAAACGGCATGCTTGGTTGGATTTAATGGTAGCCAGGTTTATCCTTTGGGAAGAATTCGAACAAAGGTTCGTTTGGGACCGAAGACTCTCGACACGGAGTTCTTGGTGATACAGGGGAGAACGGCTAATAATGCCATTCTAGGAAGACATTGGCTTCACGCCATGGAAGCCGTGCCATCAACTTATCACCAAACTCTCCGGTTTCCTTATAATGGCGATATGTATGATGTCAAAGGAGATCGCCCAGAGTGGAATAGTGAGGTAGCTAGTCCCCAAGCAGTAAAGGAGACTCATCAGATAAGCACTCTTATGGAAGAGACATTAGTCCAGCCTGAGCCGGGAATGGATCCAGAAAAGAAGTCAACTGTGCAACTTGAAAAGGTCCAGATTGATGGGTCCAATATTGACAAGTATTTTCTCATTGGCAAGAATTTACCAGCAGCAGAAAGAGAGTCCCTTCTCGGATTGTTAATGAGAAATATCGGAGTCTTTGCTTGGACTCCTCAGGAAATGCCAGGAGTCGATCCGAAGGTGGCAAGCCACAGATTGAACATCCGGCCCGACTCGAAGCCGGTCATCCAAAAGGCTAGAAGATCGGCCTTGGCTCATGCCGAAGCTGTGGTAAAGGAAGTGGAGAAATTGACTGAAGCAGGAGCCATACGGGAAGTAGATTACCTAGAGTGGTTGTCGAATACAGTGGTGGTTAAGAAAAAGAGTGGAACATGGCGAGTTTGTGTAGACTTCACGGATCTTAACAAGTCGTGTCCAAAAGATCTGTTTCCATTACCCAAAATTGATCAGCTGGTGGACTCAACGTCAGGAAGTCAAAGGACGAGTTTTCTTGATGCCTATAGGGGTTACCACCAAATTCCTATGAATGAAAAGGATGAAGAGAAGACTGCGTTTATTACTACGAGAGGCACATACTGTTATAAAGTAATACCTTTCAGACTAAAAAACCCGGGGGCAACTTATCAACGTTTAGTCACGAAGATGTTTGGAGGAATGATGGGGGCACAGTCGAAGTTTACATCGATGACATGGTTGTCAAAACGGCTAGAGAGGACGACCATCTCTCAGATCTCCAGTCTGTATTCGATGTCTTGGAAGTATACAAACTTAAGCTTAATGCTTGAAAGTGTGCTTTTGGTGTTAGTTTCGGAAAGTTCCTTGGACACCTAGTAACGCGAAGGGGAATCGAAGCAGATCCAGACCAAATTACGGACATCAAAAACTTAAGGAGTCCGAGCTCAGTTAAAGAAGTACAGAAGTTAACCGGAATGGCAGCTGCCCTGAATAGATTCATTAGTAAATCTTCTGACAGATGCCTTCATTTTTTCAGAAGTCTGCGTGGTGCAAAGAAGTTTGAATAGGCTGCGGAGTGTGAAATGGCACTGGCCGAATTGAAGGATTACTTACAATACGTCCCGCTTCTGGCCACTCCTGTCCCGGGAGAGAAGCTAAGGTTGTATTTGGCGGTGTTAGAAATTGTTGTGAGCGCCGTTCTTTTGAGAGTAGAAGGAAAGATTGAGCAGCCAATTTATTATGTTAGCAAAACACTCCTAGACGCTAAGACGAGATATACACCATTGGAGAAGCTATTGTATTGTTTGGTGATAACTTCTAGGAAACTCAATCATTATTTCCATGATCACTCCATTGAAGTTGCTACTACCTATCCTTTCAGAAGCGTATTGAGTCGGGTTGACCTCTCTGGAAGAATTGCTAAATGGGCAGTAGAGCTCGGCCAACATGATATACACTTTGTCCCTAGAATGGCAATTAAGGGCCAAGTCGTAGTCGACTTTATAGCGAAATATTCCAGTCCTCCAGAACAGCCAGTTAAGGAGGTTTGGACGTTGGAGATTAATCCTGGAAGTACTTGGGAACTTATGGTTGATGGCTCATCAACCAGAAAGAAAAGCGGAGCTGGGGTAGTACTGACTTCCCCGGAAGGCCTCACCATTAAGCAGGCCATCAGGCTGGGGTTCGACACAACCAATAATGAGTTTGAGTATGAAGCGCTACTATGTGGCTTACGTAGTGCACTCAAGTTGGGAGCGAAGAGAGTAAAGATTTTTTCAGACTCGCAGTTGATAGTCGGTCAGCTCACTGGGGAATATGCAGCTAAGACTAAGGCGATGATTGCCTACCTGACCGAAGCAAAGAAACTGATTGAGAAGCTAGAAGACTTTGAAATTCAACGAGTCCCAAAAGGGCAAAATAGTCACACATACGCTTTGGCAACCTTAGCCTTAGCCGATCAGGAGAAAGCAAGAAGAACTATCATAATTGATATACAGAAGAAACCAAGTGTACCGGCCGAGCAGGTCGAGGTGTCTCAAGCTGAGCTCGGCCCGAGCTGGATGGATCCCCTTGTTTGTTTTTTGAAAGATGGTTCCCTTCCGGAAGACAAAAAAGAACCTAGAAAGGTCACCATGAAGTCATCACATTTTTGATTGTCTCCTGAAAATAAATTATACAGGAGGTCATTTACTGGCCCATATTTGCCCTGTGTCCATCCAGAGAAGAAAGATAAGTTATTGTACGAAATCCATAAGGGAAGTTACGGGTCCCATACTGGGGGCAGGTCGATGGCGCAGCGAGCAATCTCACAGGGGTATTGGTGGCCGCAGATGCATGAAGACTCAAAAGCATATGCCCGAAGCTGTGAGAAGTGTCAGAAGTTCTCAAACATACCTCGATAGCCAACAACAGAGCTTAGCCCCCTGACAAGTCCATGACCGTTCTCCCAATGGGGGCTCGACTTAGTAGGACCCCTACCCACGACGACTGGGGACAGAAGATGGCTTATAATGGCCATAGATTATTTTACCAAGTGGATAGAAGCCAAGCCACTTGCCAAAATCACAGATTTTGAGACAAAGAAGTTTGTGTGGGAGTCAATTATCACGAGGTTTGGTATTCCCTATGTTCTGGTGTCAGATAATGGTACTCAGTTTGATAGCAAAGCCTTCAGAGACTTTTGTAATGGTTACGGTATTCGAAACAAATATTCAACACGCAGGGAAATGGACAGGATAAGGCATCTAATAAGATAGTGCTTGATGGATTGAAAAAGCGTCTTGATTCTATCAAAGGGAGATGGGTGGAAGAACTCCCAAGTGTATTGTGGACACAAAGAACTACCCCTCGGAGGTCGACTGGGCAGACTCCTTTCTCCTTAGCTTATGGGACGGAAGCTGTCATTCCCTTAGAGATTGGCCTACCGACCATCAGGACATTGGCACTTGAGCGAGGTGAGAATGAGAATGCCTTGGCTGTCAACTTAGATCTCCTAGAAGAGAAAAGAGAGCAAGCAGCGTTGAAATTAGCTTCATACCAACATGAGTTGGCAAAGGTACATGATAGAAAGATGAAGGCAATGAATTTTCATCCGGGAGATCTTGTTCTCAGGAAAGTGTTGGGCAACACCAAGAATCCCCAGGATGGAAAATTAGGGGCAAATTGGGAAGACCCGTACAAGATAGTTTCCATTAGTGGACCTGGAGCATACAAGATCGAAGATTTGGCAGGCAAGACAGTCCCGAGGCCTTGGAATGCTGCCAACCTTAGGAAATTTTATGCTTAGAGTTTTTCAATTCTTGCTGTAATAAATAGAAGTGTCCATTCGGCATATCTATCCTCTTTCAATTAGACTATCGTCAATAAAAGTACAAGTTTAGATCCATAATTGTGTGATCAGTTAGAAATTTATTTTTTATTGATAAAAAACCCAAGGGGCTCCTCACCGAGGTTTGGACAGAACGACCAAGGCTAACAGTCCAAAAAAGTCCATGGGACATCCCAAGTAACTTGGGTTTGATATAAAAAACCCAAGGGGTTCCTCACCGAGGTTTGGACAGAACGGCCAAGGCCAACAGTCCAAAAAAGTCCATGGGACTTCCCAAGTAACTTGGGTTTGATATAAAAAATCCAAGGGGTTCCTCACCGAGGTTTGGACAGAACGGCCAAGGCCAACAGTCCAAAAACGTCCATGGGACTTCCCAAGTAACTTGGGTTTGATATAAAAAACCCAAGGGGTTCCTCACCGAGATTTGGACAGAACGGCCAAGGCCAACAGTCCAAAAAAGTCCATGGGACTTCCCAAGTAACTTGGGTTTGATATAAAAAACTCAAGGGGTTCCTCATCGAGGTTTGGACAGAATGGCCAAAGCCAACAGTCCAAAAAGGTCTATGAGACTTCCCAAGAAACTTGGGTTTAAAAAAAAAAATTTTGAGTTAGGCCAAGACTCGAGAAAGGCCAAATATTCAGCAAGACAAATTCTCAACAAAGGCCGAATACTCAGCTAGGCCAGTCTCGAGAAAAGCCGAATACTCAGCTAGGCCAGTCTCGAGAAAGGCCAAATATTCAGCCAGGCCAACTCTCAAGAAAAGCCGAAGACTCAGCTAAGCCAGTCTCGAGAAAGGCCAAATACTCAGCTGGGCCAATCTCGAGAAAGGCCAAATACTCAGCTAGGCCAGTCTCGAGAAAGGCCAAATATTCAGCCAGGCCAACTCTCAAGAAAAGCCGAAGACTCAGCTAGGCCAGTCTCGAGAAAGGCCAAATACTCAGCTGGGCCAATCTCGAGAAAGGCCAAATACTCAGCTAGGCCAGTCTCGAGAAAGGCCAAATATTCAGCCAGGCCAACTCTCGAGAAAGGCCAAACACTCAACTGGACCAGTGTCGAGAAAGGCCAAATATTCAGCTAGGCCAAGTCTCAAGAAAGCTAATCAGTTTGGTCGAGTCCGTAGCAGGGCCAAGTCCTCGAATTGGCCAAAAACTAATGGACAAAACAAAAAATTTCCCAACAAGTAAAAGGAATAAAAGGAAATTGGAAGTGCACAAGTCTTTATTAAGCAAGAAAAGTTAGTACAATATTGTTGCATAAAATTCATACTAATACCCAGAATACATGAAAAGATAAACTGAAAGAGCTAAGTTACGGGGTCAACACTATTATCATCAACCCGACCAGTTACAACTCAATAATCAATGTCCTGTGAATCAGGAGCAGAGCTTGGATCCATACTACCTTCTGTTAGCCTATCCTGGCCGACCCTCTCCGAGGCCAAGGAGTCATCGTCAACATCAACATGGATGGTTCCGGAAGGAACTCCAGCAGCAACCTGGGAAGCCTCAATTGTAGGAGTGGGAATGACATCAAGAGGGAAATAATCCAGTATGTTTTCCTTAGCTCCATCTGTGGCAGGGAACCTGATACTGTCCTGACGCCAAAACGGAGAGTCTCTCGAGATACCAATCTCCAATAAGGCCTCACATCGTCCCATGAGGTAAGCGGTGTTCCCTTGATCTTTCAAAAACTGTGTGTACTCAATAAAAGCATTGTTGAAGGCTTTGTCAGCAGCCGCCTTCTCACGAGACAGAACGGCGGACAAAGTCTCATCCAAGCTGGCCTGAAGTTTCTGCTTGTCTTCTTCCAAGCCGGCGATAACAGATTGGGATGCTTCCAACTTAAATGTCTTAGCAGAGGTCTCAGCTTTGGAAATGGTCAGATCAGCCATCAGAGCAGCCATGTCGGTTTTCACACTATCATAGCTTTTGAGAGTCCGTGCATGCCGTTCACACTCAACCTCGTACCTCCTATGGTACTCATGAAGAAACTGGGCACCCTGCAAGATAGAGGCTCTCATCACTACAACTGTAAAATAAAAAAAAAAACTAGAAGGAGTGAGAAGAACTTTAAGTTACTTGCATATAGTATTAGGATGAGTTCTCCTTGAGGTCAGCCCCGGAGAGAAGTTCCAACCGAATCTGGTCTGTCGGAAGGGTAGTAGTAGACAGAAGGGCGTGACAGACCCCGGGGTCCCTCATCGAACAATTCTTGGAAACCGGGTGGCCACCAATCGTCGGAGTTAGTATCAAATCATTTATCCAGGGCTGGTTTGGGGAAGTTGATTTTTTCCGAGTCTCTTTACCATAACGTGTGGAAAGGTCGTTCCCACGTCTGGATAAAGAAGTGGTATCTTCATCTCTAAGCCTCTTTCCCGAATGGGCTGGTGGAGGAGGAGGAAGTGCAGCTGGTGGAGGTGCCGCGGAGGACAATCCATCATCTCACCGAGCCTCAGGAGTCGGTCTAGTGAAAAGCAAAGCCAAAGCCCTGGGCATATCTTCTAATGATACCAGAGGAAAATCTGTCAAGAAGAAAAAAAAGTAAGAGTTAGCCTAAAGGCGAATATTAAAGAGTACGACGCTTTATCAAACAGCTAAAGAACATACTATTGTAATCCAAAGTAAAGTCATAATCAAGAAGACCGATATTGCCAGACTCAACATCCAGATTATCTGAGTCCAAGATAGAACTCCCCAGCCCAAGTGAACCAAATGACTGGTCTGGTTCGTTTGAGGAGTCCGAGACAATATGGATTAGCCCATCCTCGGGGTTAAACGTTCTAAAAAATTATATTATTGCAGCCTTAGAAGTCTCTGGAGGACTAGCGGAATCTGGCGACACGGTCGGTCTATACCCAAGTACGTATGGTGCAGAACGACCGAATGGGGTAATCTCGATAGGTCCGAGATGCCTGCAAAACTCATCAAAGGTCGAATAGTCCCCCTGAGCCCTAATATCTCGAAAGGTAGGGGTGGGAGCTGAAATAAAAACCCTAGGTTAGTTTATGAAAAATAATAATAAATAGATAGAGTCATTTAAAAAATATATATATACATATAGCTTGAAGTGAGAATTAAGTAACCTGGCAAACCACTGACTCAAAAAACCACATTCGGACCGCTATGCTATTTGATGGTCCTCTGATAAGGAAGAACTCATCCTCGCTATGCTTTGCAGCGGAAGGAAGACAGTGAATGAGGTGTTGATCTTTGTCCCTCGGAAAAAGATGAAATTTGTCTTGCCATCCGCTACAGCTTTTTATAATGTACGCTCTTTCAAGATCAGCCGGTCTCACACCAAATCCATAAACTCTATTAAGAATATCCACACCGTTGACGATTCTATAAAAATTGGAATTAAGTTGATGAGGAGCAAGACCATAGAGGGATAAAATTTTCCGAAAGAACTCCGAAAGTGGAAATCGAAGGCTGCCTTCGACTATGGCGGCTATGGGAAACTTAACACATCCAGGAGGAGGATCACCCTCTGAGGCAATTCCGAGTTCACAATCAATAGGAAAACCGTAACTACTTGCCCATCTACGGAGTTCCACTAAGTTTCCAACAAAACTAGCGTATTTACCCATAGGATGCGAAACCTAAAATCAACCAAAAAAGAGTAAGGGGCGAAAAACTTACTGTGAAAACTTTGATCCAAGAGGAAATCCAGCAATCAGAAGCTCAAATCAAATACCAGAAAAACTCCACAAAGATGGTAAAGTCAGAATTGAACCTTGCAATTTAAAGGGGTCTCGCGCAACAATCGGAGTGAACGGAAGTTCGGATGAAGTCCAACTTAAGGAGACAAGGCCGGATTGTCCGTGCACGATTGAACCCGTGAGGAGTTACGTTGACCGAACTGGAGCTGCGTGGAAGGGCAGCGGATCTGCACGGCCGAGCTGACCTATCTGGGAGCGCAGTCGATCTGGCCGATCTGGAAGTTAGGCTGATCTGGCCGGTTTGGGAGCGCTGCCGATCTGGTCGTTCTGAGAGTTAGGCCGATCTGGCCTGTCTGGGAGCTAGGCCGATCTGGCCTGTGCGTGCTCGGCCGGTCTGGCAATGAATGGAGCTCAGCTGGTCTGGCAGCGAAGGGAGCTCGGCCAACTGAGCAAGGTAAGGCAGCGAAGGAACCTCGGCTTGTCAGACCGGTCTATGTGCCCGGCCTGTCTGGACAGTCTGGAGGCCTGCCCAAGTTGGAGTGTCCAGCCGAGCTAGAGGATCCGGCGAAGTTGCGTGGTTGTGCTACCGGGCTGGAGTGTTTGGCCGGTTTGAATGCTAGGCCGGCCTGACTTCTTGGTGTCTGGCCAAGCTGAAGTTGTTGGCTGATCTTGGTGCCGAGTCTCTCTCAATCTCTCTATTTTCTCTCTTTTGACACAAGAGAATTGGTGAAAACAAGTTGTAAAAAAGTGGGACACACTAGTAAAAGAATTAATAGTCAAAAAGTAGAGGTATGGTTAATACCCAAGAAATAAATCAAACTCACAAGTATGGAAAGCATCTACCTCTAGTCAATTAAGAATCTTTCAGCAAAGCCCAGTTCAGATATCTCGGAACAGGCTTTTGGGGGGCAAATGTGAGGAATATTCCGACAAGACACATGGCATAATTCTATTTATTATTTTCAATATTAAATCATGTTATTATTAGCAAGTTTAAGATATCAGGAGTTGTTTTCCAATTAAATTAAACGACTTACTGATTGGAAGTAACTCCTCAAATTGCTCTAATGGAGTCATACACAAAGTGAATCTCTTCCACTATATAAGGAGGTAAATTTTTACGTATTTTTTCTTAAGCTCTAATTATGGTTATATCGGCTTGATTATCTTGGAAGCTAACTTGAGCGTCGGAGTTCCTACGGTCAAACAACTACCGTCGGGCCCACTGACAATCTTTGTTTTCAGGATTCAGGTGGCCATATCACGAAGGAGCATTCGTTGAACGTGGTGATCAAATTTTATTCACTACAGCAACATTGTTTTTTGCTTCACTTAAAAAAATCTTTCAAGTCTAAGTTGTGCTGTAATTGGTACCACTCACTCATTAAAATGGTTGGGGTTGTATATATGTGTGGATGTGTTTTTATAAAAAAATATATTAAAGGGTATAATAGTAAAATTGGGGTAGTGTATTTATAAAAACAATTAGATTTTAAATTCATATTGTGGTGTATTTAACATTGGAGTTGTATTTAATATAGTGAAGCCTTGCTCCAAGCCCATCAATAAGCCCAACATTGAAGAGAAGACTTGCTCCAAGCTTAATAACAAACCCAATGTCAATAAAGTCCAATCATGCTAATGTCCATTACAACGGTCATCTTTATTTATGTCTGATCAAATGATCAGACTTTACACGTGTAACAATTTCATTAGTTTAGTTCATAAACGTTAGAATCAGAACGTTGTCTGATTCAACTTTCTGTATATATCTGGACTCTCTGTACCTAAACTAAATGAAGTAATAAAAGTGCTAAGCACACACTTTTTTATGGTATCGGAGCAGGACAATCTGGAAAACATTTCATCTTCTTCTTCCTCTATGGCGTCTGGTTCAGTTCATTCCCATGGAGATGGTCCTCTATTACAGCTGCTAATGGCAAACAAGTATTTGCCATTAATGCAAATTCTCAGCTCGCTCAGAAGCTGAAACCTACCAACTTCACTATCTGGAGAGCACAACTTGTTACTGTTCTTCGAGGATACCGGTTTATGGGTTTTGTTGATGGAAGTACTACATGTCCGCCCACTACCAATGTTGAAGGTTTTGATTACTGAGATAGACAAGACAGTCTACTCCTCAATGCTATCATAGCTTCGCTCCATGAATCTGTCTCGCCTCTGTTGGGTGATGTCTCCACCAGCGCTGATGCTTGGAACAAACTCCATCAGCTTTATGCCAACAAATCCAGGTCCCGAAAAATTCAACTAAGACAGCAACTTCACAATCTGCAGCAAGGAAATAAATCCGTTGACGAGTACCTACAATATGCTCGACAAATTGCAGATGAGCTTGCTCTTGTCAAACACGCTGTTGAAGATGATGATTTAATTCTTTACATACTGGATGGTCTCAATCCGGAGTATCGAGGTATTGTTGAAGCAATTAGAGGACGTGAAAATCCAATTACTTTTGAGGATCTTCATGATCGACTTGTGAGTCAAGAAGCTTACCTGCAGAAAATGGAAAAGAATCAAGCAACAGCTGTAGCTACAGCCCATCACACTCAAAAGCAAACCTCCTTTCATCAAAAATCTCAAAATCAAGGATCCTGGAATCATGGATCCCATCAACAGAGACATCACCCTCCTAGACAATAAAATATTGGAGGTGGAAATCTAAGGCCTCAAAACTCTTCATATGGAGGAACCAACACTCATCACAACTCTAGCAACAATCGCCAACGCCCACGAATCTTCTGTCAGATTTGTGAAAAACCAGGCCATACAGCCAGGGTGTGTCGCAAGCTGAAATCGTTTGTATCTGAGTATGCTCCCAGTGCCAACTATGTGTCAAGCTCTGCTGGGACTTCTCCTTCCAATGTTCAACCTTGACTTGTAGATTCAGGAGCTAGTCATCACATGACAGCCGAGCTTGGAAATCTCTCAATTCATTCTGAATACGATGGAACTGACGAAGTTAAAATTGGGGATGGCTCAGGTTTGGCTATAACTCATCAGGGCACCTGCAATCTACACACACAAAACCATGATTTCTCACTTGCACACACTCTTTGTGTTCCCTCAATCAAGAAAAACTTAATCTCAGTTCATCAATTTACTAAGTCTAATGATGTATTTGTTGAATTTCATCCTAACTTTTTTGTGGTTAAGTCTCAGCTTTCAGGAGCTCCGTTGGCTCAGGGCAAATGCGTTGATGGAATTTATCAATTCAAATCTCTACCTCCATTCAAATCTCTACCTCCCTTCACTGCTCAACTGGCGCACAAAACCAATCTAGCTCTCTGGCACCAACGCTTAGGACATCCTAGTCATGATGTTCTTAGTTCTCTATTAAATTCTGTGAATTTACCTCATGCAAAAACAACCAGAGCCTTTGATTGTAACTCTTGCAACATTAATAAAAGTCACCGTCTTCCCTTTGGTATTTCTACTTTATCTACTTCAGCTCCTCTTGAGGTCATATTCTCTGATGTTTGGGGTCCTGCATCGACCCCTTCTGTTTTTGGACACAAATTTTACCTACTTTTCGTAGATCATTTTACACGATATTCATGGCTCTTTCCTCTATTTCAAAAATCTGATACAAGCTCTATCTTTCCTCAATTCAAGAACCTGGTTGAAAATCAATTTAATACAAGAATCAAGACCTTATACACCGATAATGGTGGTGAATTCATTAAATTGAAAAACACTCTTGCTAACTTAGGTATTTCATGGATGCAATCTCCACCTTATACCCCACAACATGTCGGATTAGTTGAGCGAAAGCATCGCCATATAGTTGAAACTGGGAAAACTCTCATGTCTCAAGCCAAACTACCCCCTTCCTTCTGGTCGTTAGCATTTGAAACCGCCACCTACCTTATCAATCGAATGCCTCTCACTCCCCTTCATCATCGTTCACCATTCTCCCTTTTGTTTAATCACCAACCCAATTATCTCAAACTACGCATATTTGGCTGCTTATGCTACCCTTGGCTCAAACCATACACTCATAGTAAACTAGAACCACGATCTACTCCATGCCTCTTTGTGGGCTACTCCTCATCTCAACACTCCTACAAATGTTATGATCCCATCACACAAAAATTATATTTCTCTCGCCATGTGGTGTTCAAAGAAAATTCCTTTCCTGGGATCTCCTCTTCCTCAATTAACCAAACTTCAACTTCCTCCCACACTGCCTCTGACCTAGTCTTAAATCACTCCTTCCCTAACCCCAATGTATCTTCCGTAGCCGTTCCCCCACCAGCACCTACCTTTCATAATGTTCTAAATACTTCTACTACACCTTCCGTAGACCATTCCACTAGTGTGTCCTCTGACTCTTCTTCAATGCCTTTAGACCAATCTACCTCCCTTCCTTCAAACATTCCTACGCAACCTTTTTCTCCTTCCCCACATTCTGCTCCCACATCTCCAGTTCGCACTCATGCTATGACCACTCGATCAATGAACAAAATTTATAAACCCAAAATCTTGAATCACTCCACTCTTCATCCAGCTGCAGCCTCACTTGAACCTAGCACTGTATATGAAGCTCTTCAAAACTCTCATTGGAAAACCGCTATGAAAAGTGAACTTCAAGCCTTACATGATCATGGCACTTGGATACTAATCCCTCCTGATAAATCTCATCACCCGATTGGCTCCAAGTGGGTGTTTCGTCTTAAACGGAATCCCGATGGCAACATTCAACGTTACAAAGCACGCCTTGTTGCTCAGGGTTTTCTCCAAAGACCTGGTTTGGATTATTCTCAAACTTTTAGTCCTGTGGTTAAACCCACAACCATCAGATTGATTCTCTCTATTACCGTCATGTATAACTGGCCCTTGAAACAACTAGACATTAACAATGCCTTTCTCAATGGCACTCTCAGTGAAACTGTCATTATGAAACAACCACCTGGTTTTGCAGATCCCAAATTTCCCAAACATCACTGCCTCTTGCGCAAATTCATTTACGGTCTCAAACAAGCACCTCGTGCTTGGTTCACTGCATTGCGGGATGCTCTTCTTCATCTTGGTTTCATTAATTCTCGGGCAGATTGCTCCTTATTTATTTATCATTCACAATCAGCTGTACTTTACTTACTTGTCTATGTCGATGACCTCATTCTCACAGGTTCTGACATGTCTCTTATTCACAGCATTACTTCAGCACTTGCACGCAAATTCTCCCTCAAGGAGCTTGGAGATATCTCCTATTTTCTGGGAATTGAAGTTGTTCGAACCACGACTGGGCTCTTTCTGTGCCAACAAAAATATATTCGTGACCTTCTTCAACGTGCAAACATGCTTGATTCTAAGCCCGTTGAGACTCCCCTCCCATCCAACTTCAAACTTTCGCAGTTTGATGGCACTGCTTTGTCTGACTGTTCCCTCTATCGTCAACTTATTGGAGGATTACAATATCTTTCACTAACTCGTCCTGATATTTGTTTTGCAGTTAATCGTCTTGCACAATATCTCACTCGACCTACCACGGCCCACTGGCTTATTCTCAAACGTCTGTTGCGATATCTAAAAGGAACCATCACTTATGGCATTATTCTCCCCACCAATCGCTCTCTTAGTTTGCGTGCCTTCTCAGATTCAGACTGGGCTGGCAATCCGGATGATCGTTCCTCTGTCTCATCCTATCTCGTCTTCTTTGGCAATAGTCCCATCTCCTGGCGATCGCGCAAACAACGCGCAATTTCTCGGTCCTCCACCGAAGCGGAATACCGTTCGTTAGCTTCCACCGCCTCCGAAGTCATCTGGATAACCAATCTACTAGCTGAATTCCGCATCCCTCTGAGATCACCACCTCTTCTTCACTGCGACAATCTCGGTGCTACTTATCTCAGCGTTAACTCAGTCATGCATTCACGGATGAAGCACATTGCAATTGACCTTCATTTTCTTCGTGATCTCGTCAACAAAGGTGCCCGCTCAGTTCAGCACATAGAAACCCATCACCAACTGGCGGACTTGCTCACAAAGTCCCTGCCTAGGTCACGTTTTCTCCATCTCTGTACCAAGATAGGCCTCTTGGATGGATCCCCTATCTTGCGGGGGTGTATAGCGAAGCCTTGCTCCAAGCCCATCAATAAGCCCAACATTGAAGAGAAGACTTGCTCCAAGCTTAATAACAAACCCAATGTCAATAAAGTCCAATCATGCTAATGTCCATTACAACGGTCATCTTTATTTATGTCTGATCAAATGATCAGACTTTACACGTGTAACAATTTCATTAGTTTAGTTCATAAACGTTAGAATCAGAACGTTGTCTGATTCAACTTTCTGTATATATCTGGACTCTCTGTACCTAAACTAAATGAAGTAATAAAAGTGCTAAGCACACACTTTTTTATTTAACAAATATTGTGGTGTATTTAACCGCACCCTTTAGATATGACTAATGATTTGACACATTTGGATGTCTCCGATTTCTTTGAAAATCCATATGGTAAGTCCTTATAGGCAGAAGTTATTTATTCAAGTGCGTTGTTTTAAGTTTATGCAAGTGTGTTGTAATTCATAGTGAAATAAATTTTTAATATGTTATGTTTAAAGTTTTTTAACATCATATATACTAAAACAAAATAATATTCTAGTATTTGATATTTCTATACTAAGTTTATAATACGTTAGCAGAACGAGTCTCTACCATTCTACTGGTATCAAACCTTGTTTGTTCAAACAAAAAAAATAAGTATTACTTTCAATTACGTTTATAATAATAATATTATTATATCAAATCTTGCAAAGTTGGATTTCATAGCCTTTGATATTTCGGGCAAGAATTACTTAATATGGGTTTCTGATATTGAGTTCCATCTTGAAGCTATGGGTCTTGACAATACAATAATTGAAGAAAATACCAAATCCCAATAGGATCGGGTAGAAGCAATGATTTTCCTTCGCCACTACCTCCACGAGGATTGCTATTCTGAGCATCAAATTTTAAAGAAGAAGCTTGTTGTTCTAACCATCTATTTCCAGATTGTGTTATGTCGGTAGTTATGTTTTGAATCATTTGGATAGGCTACCAAAATCTGAGGAGGTTAGGTATGAAAAGGCTAAAATTTGATTGGAAGTGAATGAGCTGCTGGAGCAGAAAGAATCTATGTGACGTCAAATATCCCATGCTTTTGGCTTCAGGAAAGGGGTCGCAACACAGTTTTCTTTCATAGACAAGCAACTTATCGGAAAAGGAAAACCTAATCTCAGGTATTGAGGATGGCAATGGTAGGTGGATGGTAGAGACGGAATTTATTGAACAAATTTGTTTGGAGTACTTTGAGTCTATTTTTAGTACAGCGCACCCGTAGTCAGTGGCGGACAGAAGCTTATGGGACTGGGGGCACGTGCCCCTAGTGAAAAAATACTAAATATACTATAAATTCATGGCAAGCTAAGCCTAATGCCACCAATCAAAAAATTTGAGGCCCCCAATCCATTAATTTTTACCCCCACTTTGAAGACTCTGAACGATTCGAAGTTTGAAGTTGCGTCAATTACAATGTATTTTCTTGTTACTTTAAACTATTATTAATATGTGTTTTTGTGTTTGCAATCAATAATCGTACATCAATTACATATAGAACCCAAAAAAAATGTCTGAGGGCGCTGCACCTGAACCCCCGCAACACTTTTGTGCCCCTAGTAATTTCAATTCTTGGATCCGCCACAGCCCGCAGTCCTTCGAGGATGCTCTTTCGCCTGTGGATTGCCGTGTGAATGAGAAATCGAATTGTGACTTATTGCTTGAGCCTGGGATTGAGGAAATTTCCGAGGCAATGTTTCATATGTTTCCTACAAAAGCCCCTAGCCTCGATGGAATGCTAGCTTCATTTTACCAACAATATTGGAGTGCAGTAAGGATGGATATGGTTTATTTTAAAGGTCCTAGCAAATCGTTTGAAAAAGCTTCTCCCTCGTATCATTTCAGAAAATCAAAGTGCTTTCGTGCCAGGCCGCTTAATTACGAATAAAATTCTAGTGGCTTTTGAAGCCATGCACCGTATCCATTCGAGGTAGCATGGTAATGTAAGGTCTATGGCTATCAAGTTAGATATGAGCAAAGCTTCCTTTTTGTGAGCTATCATGCTTGTCGGCTCTCCTAACCTAGGCATCAAGACAATCCATTATTTAAGGTTGCAAAGTCGCGCGAGGATGCCCCCCAATTTCTCACATATTGTTTACCGATGATAGTATTCTTTTTTGTAGGGCTAATACCCGTGAATGTGAAGCTGTGGCATATATTCTCTCTATTTATGAGCAAGCTTTAGGGTGGCAAGTAAACTTGAGAAAGTCCAATATCTCTTGCAGTCCTTATGATAAACATATGGGCCTCCCTTCATTGGTTAGGCATTCCAAGAGAGATATTTTTTGGGTGGTGAAGGAGAAGATTGAGTCTAAATTTATGGGTTGGAAGGAGCGTTGTCTATCCAAAGGCGGGAAGGAAATCTTAACTAAGGCCATTGCGCAAGCGATCCCTAAATATACTATGTCGTTTTTAAGCTTCCTTTTTCTTTGTGCAATGAAATCACTTAATATATAGCTCGATTTTGGTGGAGTGGTTCAACTAACAAGCGTGGAATCCATTGGTGGTCTTGGGATCGTCTCTGTGATCCAAAGCATATTGGTGGGCTGGGTTTCCGCGATCTAGAAGCTTTTAATTTGTCTCTCTTGGCTAAACAGGACTGGCAGCTGATGTCTAATCCGGACTCTTTATTTGCTAAAGTGTACAAAGCTCATTATTTTCCTTATTCAAATTTTCTAAAGGCTAGCCTTGGCTCTTCTCCATCTTATGCTTGGCGGAGTATGCTAATATCGAAATCGGTGATTGAAAGAGAAGTGAGATGGAGAATAAGCAATGGCGAAAAGGTTGGGCTGGATTCTTGGCTACCTCGACCCCACACATTTAAGCTCATCACACATCTATCTGAGGTACAAAGTTTTGCTATGGTTTCTTCCCTTATTGACCAATGCACTCGTACATGGATTGAACCCATTATTCGGTCTACTTTTCTCCCCATAAATAGTGAGCTCATTCCGACCCTTCCAATTAGCTAGAAAAATTCAATAGATCAACTTATTTGGCATTGGAAAGCTTGGGGAAATTTCTCAGTCCGTAGTGCATACCATGTTGCTTGGCAATTGCGATTGAATAGGGGCTCGGTGGGTAGCTCGTCTTCATCTCCTAATGCTTTTCCATGGAATAAGATGTGGAGTTTGGAAGTGCCAAGTAAGCTGAAACATGTTATTTGACGGGTTGTCAACAATATTATACCATGTAACTATCTACTATTGAAGAAGAAAATTGTTCATGATGGGAGCTGTATTCTTTGTGTCCGTAGGACGAAAAGTGTTTCTCATGCGCTCTTGGAGTGCACATGGGCTTCTGAGGTGTGGGATCCATCCAGATGTGAAGTGTATAAGGTCAAGACATACTATCTTAGAGTTGATGATTGGCTAGGTCAAATTTGCTTTCAGGTGATGGGGTAGCTGCATTTAGAGTAGTGTTCTTTCTTTGGGCTATTTGGTCAAATAGAAACTCTTTTATCTTCGAAGGAGTTCGTTGTCCAGCTAGTGTCACTGTCCCCTCTGTGGATTCATATATTGCTGAGTTTGGTCAAGCCTAGGCTTTGCGGATCACATCGTGTTCTTCTCAAATAATCCAAAGGCAGAGTAGATGGAGCCCTCGGGGACAAGGCTTATTCAAGATTACTGTGGATAAGGTTGTCTTCAGTAAAGTCCAATATATTGGTATGGGTGTTGTTATTCAAGACCACGTTGGCCACGTCAAAGCTGCTTTTTCTGAATTATTGAGAACGTCTTATGGATCTCAAATAGATGAAGCTTTGGCTATCTTGAAGGGTATTCGGTTGGCATTTATAGTTGGTTTTAGTCAAGTGATTGTGAAATCTGATTCAAAGACCATTATTGATGCTCTTAGTATAGATGATTATGCTTTAACTCCATTTGGGCATATAGTGGAGTTGATGACGTCAAGGCGCTCCTGCATTCCTTCCAAGTGGTGGTTTTTTGGTTTGCTCATAGGTATTGTAAGAGCATCTCCAAGGGAGACATCAAAACCCATAACTGCCAATTTGATGCCCCAAATCACAAAAACTTGACTCCAACGAAAGCATCAAATTGGTGATAAAAAAATGGGTGTCCACTTCTCTATATGTAAAATTGGTTATGGAGGAGAGAGAAATAGATAAGATGCAAATGGTAGAGGGAAAAGGACATAGAGCCGTTGGAGGAACAACAGCTATATCTCTCCTCTTTATATGCAATCAACTCTTCAAGATTTTGGAAGAGGATTTATAATCAGTTCATTACCAACGGAGGTTAAGCAGAACGTACCGAAACATCTATTAAAAATCGTTGGCGGGACATTAATGCAAAATGTGTAAAATTTATTGGGTGTGTTTAACAAATTGATGATCGACACCAATTGGGCCAAACAGAGCATGTAAGGGTAAATATTTAAAAACTTAATATTTTTCCATTGAACAATTTATTATTTTGTGCTAATATCTTGTTTAAATTCACTTGATAGAGTGAACCTAGGGAACTTTATGCTTCAACCAATGGAGGAAAACCATTTCAAGTTGATCATTGTCTTGATATACTTAAGCATGAGATGAAATGGCTTGATACTATATCAAAGAATAAACAATCATGTTCTTCTACCTATGATGGTACAGATGGTGATACAATTAATGTACAATATCATAGTGAACCTTCCACCAATCGTAGTAGACCTTTGGATAGAAAAGTATCGAAAGAACAAATGAAGTACTGTAGCAGGAATCAAATGGGTGTTTTGATGTCTCATTTTGATGTTTACACTTGGAGATGCTCTAATATGGTGGCTTATATTCTTGCAAGGAATTCCCCAATTTTCAGGAGCCTGTCCACTGGTTAGGGGAATGCTCCGTTTTTCTTGTTCAATCTATGTTGGCTAACAATGTCTTCCTTTCTTCTCAGTAATGAAAGTTAGTTGCTTCCATAAAAAAAAAATCATTGTAAAAAGATTTTTTTTTTTTTAAAAGGAAGCACTTTGACTTTCTTTTCAAAAGTACCCTCGCTCTTTCTCCAAAATCCCAGTGTCCGTCCGTCCGTTGTGATCAGCAATTCAGCATTAGTGAACAATGTGGTTGAATTAGAGCACAGATGCAGAGCAGCCAGTCGTAGGCCTTCTTTTTCACGTTCAAATTCCATGAAGTTTCCTCTCACCACGCGTTGACTTGGAAAAAAAAGAGAGAAAACTGACCACTTTTGTACTTTGACAATGTCTTCTTCGTTTTCTCTTCGTTCTCTATTGTTTACGAGAAGACTCAGCTCTCTCGTTTTCTTCTACTTTGCTTGTATAACTACTCTTCTGGTTGTGGACTTTCATTCTCCGTGTTCTCATTCTTGGAAGATTCCCTTCTCACTGCTCTTCCTGCCACTTCCAATAACTAGTTTCCGGTTTCAATCAGCTTCGTTTTCTCTTCTTCTTCTCCTTTCCTTTTCCTTTCCGTGTGTTGGGGGAAAAAGATTGGAGGAATTTTGTTGGGTTTTGGAGCTTCGTCCTTGCTATATTTTGAGAAAGGGACGGTTTTTAAGCTCATTTTGACGGCTTTTAGATTCACGGGTTGTTGTAACAATTGGTTCTGCTTCATGGTTTTTTGATATACGCTGTTTTGCTTCATGGGTTTGTGATACTAATGGTTCTGCTTCACTATTTGATCAGGTAATGGATGTGTATCTTGGTTTTCTGATAGCAAGGGTTTAGCTTCATGTGCTGTTGATAGAGTTGCTTTTGCTAATTGGTTATGGGAATAGCTATGATTCAAGGATTGTTATGATAGTTGTTTTGTATAGACTTTAAATTGAAGAGCCAGATGGCCCAGCTTTTGAGAAAATTTTTGCCTATTGGCAAATCAATTCCCAAAGAAGAAGAAGAAGATGATGACTATGGTAACATAGAGTATTCAATTGCTGTTGAGTACCTTGGCCCTCCAGTCACTTATGATATCCCCCAAGCTTTCCCAATCAATGTTGAGAGAATCCCAATTGCCGCACCTGTTGTCTCAGCTTCTTTGTTGGATGACTTATCATTGCCAGTTATCCAACCTATTGTAAAATCTAAACCAACAACCAAGAAACCGTCACAGGAGCCAAAGTTTTGCTCTGAGGCTACTGTTTCCCCCATCATAACAGAAGTTTTGACTAGAAATGGTGTACTCCATGAGCCATCAGTTGAAATAGATAGTTCAGATGCATTGGATACAGCAAATAGTGGAGATCATCTGCCGGAGTTATCTAATGAAAAAGGAAATCCTGTTGGATTGGGGTTTTGCAATTGTGATGATAATCTGCGAGAAGCGTGTGGAAGCTCCCACCTAGTAGAATCACAAAATGGTTGCACAGAAGATGATGGTGGATTTCAAGACTACATGAATCCCAACAATCGTGAACCCACAGAATCGGTTTTAAGTTCTCATTCTGCTTCATCTGAGATTTTTTCTTTAAAAGAGGAGGATTGTGATAATGAAACTGTTAACCCTCCTGGCCATTTCAAGAGACCTTCAACTGTGACTTTCCGGGATCCTGAGTTCAGTGATTTATCTCATGAAGAATCTCATAATTCTGTGACTGAAAACATTGATATGATATGTGAGGTAGAAAGGATTGGAAAGAAAGGAACATGCTATCGGTGCTTCAAAGGAAACCGGCTTACGGAAAAAGAGATTTGCATTGTATGCGGCGCAAAGTATTGCTTCAATTGTGTGCTGAGAGCAATGGGGTCTATGCCAGAAGGAAGAAAATGTATTACTTGCATTGGGAAAAGAATTAATGAGAAAAATCGAAGGATCCTAGGGAAATGGTCTTGGATGCTCAAGCGTCTTCTTACTGAGATGGAAGTCAAACAGAGAATGAAATCTGAGAGATTTTGTGAAGTAAATCAGCTACCAGCAGAGATTGTTAATGTGAATGATGAGCCACTTAGTCAGGGAGGGTTGGTTCTATTGCAGACCTGCCCTAACCCACCAAAACAGCTAAAACCAGGATCCTATTGGTATGACAAAGTATCTGGCTTTTGGGGAAAGGTGAACATCTGGCTTTATCTATGCATTCTTCCCTCCACCCTTCCCTCACTTCTTTGCGCGGTATAATGTTTTATTTTTTGGTTTCAATTGAACAGGTAGGAGAGAAACCTTGCCAGATTATTAGCTCCCAGCTGAATGTTGGTGGTCACATGAAGAATAACTGTAGCAATGGGGACACAAACATATACATAAACAATCGGGAGATAACTAAACCAGAGTTTTGGATGTTGAAGGTGTTGTAGGATGTGTTTTCATGTTTTTTTAAATATGTAAGATTTTGAGCATGCAGGATTTAGTGCTTTCTGTTAATTTGTTGCAGGCGGCAAGAGTGCAATTTGAAGGAACAAATTCCTTTTGGTTGAATGATGATGGGACCTACCAGGAGGAGGGGATGAATAATGTAAAGGGCCGAATATGGGGCAAGGTTTGTTTGCAGTAGTCATGCCCTGACATACTTTTAGTACTGGTTGTATCTTGTTGAACTTTATTAATATGATATTATTTCTTCTCAGACTATAGTAAACATAGTCTGTGCGGCCTTGTCTTTACCAATTCCTCCAAGCTCTGGAAATCCCGGCAGAAAAAATGTTGATGTTATCCAAAACTGCCTTGAGCAGAAAATCCATGGGAAGTTTCTTCTGGTTGGTTATAGAAAATCTGGCACAAGTACCATATTTAAACAGGTGAGACAAATTTAGGGAATTATGTTAGTGATCATGCTAGTCCTTACATTTTATTTTTTGTGTGTGGTTAATTCCATATCAGGATAACTTTGACATCATACTTGATTGATGTCTTCGCTCTTGTGACATCATTCATGTAATAAGTGAACTTGTAGCTGCTTGTTGTTTGGGGTACTCAGAATATGGATGCAAGTGAATGCTAATTAATGTATTAAAGAGCTTAAACGTGCAACATCTTATATGATATGAATGTTGCCATATCTCTTTGTTGTTTGTTACCTATGTTCAGACCTGCATATAAACATGCCGTCTGATGTCAGAGTCACATTGTGATTGGAAAAGAACTGCTGGGAACAAAATAATTGGGCTGCCAGTCTTCGGAATGCTCATACCTTCCCTAGATCATGTCAGAATTGCTGTTACCGTTATATGAGGTCGTGCTATATGCTATAGCTTCCATAAGGAACTTAGGGCTGCTACCTTGATGGGAACTCAAAAATATCTGGGACCAATATAAATCATGGGGCTTTTTAGTTGGCCTTTCATCTAGAATTTTACATCATTTTATCAAGGTGTCCTCCTCTTTGGTTAGACCTTTTTTTCCCCCTTTATCATGATAATAAAGTAGGTCAGCCTTTGATTAAAAATATGCACAAATGTAAGAATATTTTCACCGTAAGCTATGTTAAGACAAGTCTTGGTGTAGTATATTGCTCCATTGCAACTTTGGTATCATTGTCGTCGTCATAATTGAATCCTTAATACTAAACAAGTTGGAGGAGAGACCTTATATTGTCCTTCTTAGATTCTTTACTGATAGGAGCCTTGCGCACTTGGCTGACCCTCTTCTTTGTCAATGAATGCAACCACACTGTTAAACATGTCAATAGAAAATTAACTTCATGATCCGTTTCCTTAACAGCTTTGTCATTATTAACAACCAATGCATAAATGATGAGGTCTTAAAAGAGATGTCTCCCCCCCCGAGCTTGTAGTAGACTATAGGCGCATTGATTTTCAGTGATGCTAAAATTGCTGCTACAATTGATTATGTGGCTATTTCAGGCCAGACTTCTGCACAAGGCTCCTTTTACTGAGGATGAGCGTCAAAATTTTAAATTTATGATTCAAAGGAATTTGTACAGCTATATTGGCATATTGCTAGAGGGGCGAGAACGATTTGAGGAAGAAAGTTTGATTGGAAGGAGAAAAAGACAATCCGTTAATCAATGCGGTCCTTCAGGTAAAATGCATTATCGTATAATTGATATTTCTTGTCATTCGACCCAAAAATTTGGCTGTTTCTTGTGACTTGTTAATATTATGCTAGGACATGTGATGATTCATAAAGTTTAATTCTCTGGCGTTTATGACTTTAAAGTACAATAACTCTTACAATATCCATGAATTTCTTACAATCTGTTAGCGGCACAATTTTTACAAATTATCATAATCAGCATTTTACAGACTAACATGTGGCCCTGTGGTTGCAACCTAGAGGTCACAGATTCAATTCGTGGAAACAAGCTCTCCACATATTATGTGGGGAGCCTTGTGCACGAGAGTTGTTTTATCATAATCAGCATCTTAGGAGGCACCAAACAGTTTATAATGCATTTATTGTCATTTTTATCAGTTCTGCCAAAATTGAACTTCAGTTTCGTGTTATCATGTTATATGCATTGACATAATCACTCAGGCTTACTTTACAGGCGAGCATGTGGCATAGTGGTTGAGTTGCATGGGTGAAAATTAGAGGTCACATGTTCAATTACTAGAAACAACCTCGCCACGTATTAGGTGGGGGTAAGGTCTACGTACATCCTGTCTATCTCCTAGCCTACCCACTGCAGAAGTCTTTTGGACGAGAGTTGTTTACCTTTACTCAGGCTTACTTTACTTAGTTACTTCCATTCTGTGAAAGGACTTTTCTTCCTTTGAATTAGGTGGACCTGGAACAAGGTCTGTGTTTTGCTGAAAGGATGAAAATAAGGATCATAGAGAGGTAGTATATTTTGTGGCTTGTGGTTCTTTGTTTTGAACTAGGGGAACCCTGGAACAATGTCTTGATATTTTGCTGAAAGGATGACAATAAAGATCATAGAGAAGTGGAAAATTTTGTTCCTTGTGGTTCTGGAGTTCATTTTTCTGCGTAAATATGAAATTTGAAGACAGTTCGTTCCATGAAGTTCACTTATACTTTTCTTGTGATTTTTTGCTAATACTGGTGAACTGGTAGTTTCACATTATTGTGTTGAATGATTCACTTGCTTAAAATCAGCTAGTTATATTCTGTTCTTCATTATTTGTTTATTGCTGCAGTATACTATTTTTTCTATTCCTTTTGTACAAGATAGTGGCTAGCTTTGTTTTTCGTAGTTATCTTGTTTTTTGAAGTTCTTTGATGATGATTGTTCTTTGAACTTGAAGTACTAAAACTTCAAGAACTCGAATAGAATGTGAAACAAGTTGACGTGACATGTGTACTATGCTTTATGAATGGCTCAAGTCTGAAATTGGTTTTACGGTGACAGATGGCACGGACCAGAGGGAAGATAATACAATTTATTCAATTGGCCAAAAACTGAAAGCTTTTGCAGATTGGCTTCTCAATGTTATGGCGTCTGGTAATTTAGAAGACATATTTCCAGAAGCTACTCGCAAATATGCTCCATTTGTTGAGGAGTTGTGGAAGGATACAGCTTTTCAAGCCACATACAACCGGAGGGATGAATTGGAAATGCTATCCAGAGTTGCTACTTATTTCCTAGAGAGGGTGAGCTCCCGCGATTATTTTTCTCGCAAGTTTTGTTAGCATAAATCCGGGGTTTCCTTATGATCTTTTGTTTGTTTCTTCACTATATACTGCTCAACAATAACCAATTGGTTATTCATGTTTAGCTACATTTCTTGTGCCATACCCTGGAGAATTACGGCGAACATGTGTAAGTTCTGCAATTAGTTGATATTTCCTGCCATTATACAAGTTACAATGGATTTCCTGTCAGTTATGTGGTGGGCCTTGAAGATAATGTAGCATAAATGCGAATGTGTCCAATACTAACAGGATTGATTACTTAATTTGGGTCCGCTCAACTGACAGGATTGTGTTTTTTTTTTTTGCTGAACCAAGGAGGCAGGATGGCATAAAATATGAAAATGTTCACTTGTAAAGTATGTCAAATATGGCTCTTATGATATGAAATGCTAACATGGAAAGTAAATCAATTGTGATTCTTATGATTAACACTAACTAATTTAGTAGCATTTCTTTTGATAAGCTGCCTGTTAGTATTTTTCGGTCTTTGACATTGCTTTTCTTCCTAGGCTGTGGAGATTTCAAGGCCAGACTATGAGCCCTCTGATTTGGACATCTTGTATGCCGAGGGAACCGCCTCATCAAAAGGGATTCCTTGCTTGGAATTCGAGCTCCTCAATTCGGCACAGACGGAGCTTGCTGCTACTGCTCTTTTTCATGATTCAATAATGAGGTTAGTTTAACTCTTTGCATCAGAAGTTTCAGTGGTTGGCGCAACAAAATTTGTTCATCAAATCTTTCTTGGAATTTATCCATTTTGAGCTCTGGAAGTAAATTTTCCATTTTTTTATGATCATTTATTTCTGATGCATGATCGCTGCTAGAAGTTTAATCGCAAGAAAACAGATTCCTAGACACTTTATGCTGAGTGAAGCAGCGATCATTTTGATATTGACTTTCATAATTGCTATTTTATCTGGAAAAACTTTCAACTTAGGAAAAAACCAGGTGCACATTTTGTGCTGTGGGTACCAAACTAATCTTGTTTCTCCATTCTCATGGCTCTGGAGAGAAATAAAAGTTAATATATAGCTTGTTCTAGCTTAGCTTTATTTTGACATTATGTTTCTGCCATCTTTCTCCTTTTTCATCCGCGACAAATATGCTTCTTATGACTTTGGATGTCTAGTATGTTTCTTTATCTAACAACTATACTCACAGGTACCAACTCATTAGGGTGCATCCAAGAAACCTTGGAGAAAACTGTAAGTGGTTGGAGATGTTCGAAGACATTGACGTTGTCTTGTTTTGTGTGTCCTTGACGGACTACGATAAATTTTTCGAGGACAGTAATGGAGTTACTGTAAACAAGATGTTGGCAAGCAAGCAGCTGCTGGAAAGCATAGTCACTCATCCAACCTTTGAGGGGAAAGACTACTTGTTAATACTTAACAAGTTTGACCTGCTCGAAGAAATGATTGATCAAGTTCCGCTCACTCAATGTGAATGGTTTCACGACTTCAATCCAGTGATTAGCCAGAATCAGAACAGCAGCAATAGTAGATATAGCAACCCTTCGTTGGCTCACCGTGCTGCCCAATATATTGGCGTTAAATTCAAGAGATTCTTCCATTCTCTCACTGGCCGTAAGTTGTATGTTTCGCTGGTTTCTGGGATGAAGCCTGATAATGTTGATGAAGCTCTTAAATATGCAAGGGAAATTTTGGTATGGAATGAAGTGGAACCCAGTTACACCATGAATGAAACTTCTGTAACCAGCATCGAGCAGAGTACAACCTCGTGATTTCGTTCGTTCGTTGAAAATGAATCAAATGCGGGATGGGAAGGAAGGGAAATTAAGGTCTGCTACTTTGCTTCCATTAACTAATGTTGTTCATATATATATATATATTTTGTATAGTGTAGATGCTCAGAAAAATAATCCATAGGAGAAGAGGCAAAAACTGAAAATGAAGGTCCATTTGGCATTGCAGAATAGCAATTGTTCAATCACCATCATCATTATATGCATATCCTTGACATTCTGCAGACCAAAAATTTAAAATGAAATAACAAGTTTAATTTAAATTGTTTGAACCCACTTTCATTTTTATATGATTGGAAAACGACGTAGTATTATATCAAAGAAGTCCAATAATTGGAATTACAAATCCAATCAAACTAGTGGAAACTAAGAAACAACAAAATTTTCAATGATTAAAAGAAAATTGGCTATTGCAACAACTTTTCAGAAAATTTGAGTTCTGATATAACCCTAGTGCCTCCTCCTGTTCTTATCTCTCTATCTCTCTGCATTCATTATGCTGTCTACTTTGCTTTCTGGGTTTTTGCTGCTAATGGAACTGTTTTTCCACCATTTATTTCTCTAACTTCACACACAGATCCCTCATAGAAGAGCATCAAAGGAAACAATTGAACACCAACAGTTTCTTTGCTTTAGGTTCAATAATTAGACCCAAGTTGTGATTGTAAGTAGAAAAACAACAAGAAAATCAAGTAATAGTCTGAAGCCATAATTCATGAACCAGTAAAGAATTCATTTGGACAATATATATATATATGTATAAATACAGTGATTCCAGCTGGTTGATAGGCAGCAATTACAAAGGAGCAAAGCGGTCCATGAGCAAGAAAACAGTCGTCTCTGAAATTGTTGTGGTGTCTCCATGAACATGACCCAACTTGCTGTCTTCCTTGGCTTTAATCCTTCCATCTTCAACTTCTTCTTCTTTGTCTCTGTTTTTTGACAATAATGGCTTCCTCACCTTCTTAACCTTCTCTTTTAGCCTTACAAGCTCACTAACCCACACCTCCACAACTGCTGACATTTTCACAAACACTTGACAAACCCAAAATCAAAAACCAGTTTCCTTTTTTATTCTCTCTTGTTTTGGTGAATTGAATAAGAGGATTTCGATGGGTTTATATAGTGGAAGAGCATGGAGGGGTGTTTTGGTAAAATAAGGTTAATGATTTGGCGGGTTTAAGGTCGTGGGTTTCTCTGGGACTAAAAATATCTCTGTGGTCGGCCCGTAGATACCGTTTAAGGATAGGATCTGAGTGCCGGATATTCGCGAGTAATGGTGGTCAACGTCTTAGAGCCAAGACTTTGTACAGTGTGGTTGCTCACATTGTAGTTTCCATGTGTCTCATGATTACTTCATTGGATAAAGTTCAAGTAACTCCACTAAAGGTTGGTCAAATTACGGATGACAGGGGGCTGCTCACTGTAGTTCCATAAGGGAACTCAAAATTTTGCCTAAAACAATTTTTATACCCTTGAAGTTGCATGCGTTTTTCGTTTCTATCATTGAAGTTAAATTTTGCCTCAAATATCCTTGAAGTTTCAAAAAACTAATCATTTGTGTCCCGAAATCGATTTTCCGACCAATGTTCTCCGGAACTCGAATAGCTGACAATCAAAGGGTCCAACTGGCAATTCTATGTCAGTTTTACATACTATTTTTGTTAAAAAAAATTTGCACCCAAATTAAATTGGATTCACCACTCTTTTTTTTGTATGTTTTGAAGCTTGGGTGGACAATCTCTGTAATTCGACCAGCCTTTAGTGAGCTCTTTGAACTTTACCCTGACATTAAGTGATCCTTATCCTTTCAAAGGGATAACTCGCAAAATGGTCATCGTACTTTGTAAAAAATATCAACTAAGCCCATGTATTTTTTTTTTCTAGGCTAAACAACCCTTGTACTTTGCACACTAACTAAACAAGTCCCTCATGCTAGTTTCCGTTATAACGGAACTTACTTGCCTGTTAAAAAGATAAGATGGACTTTATGATTATTTAATGTTTAATGACTTGTCGAACACATGGAGTTAGTAAATAAAATGATAAAATGATGACATGTGTCCAAATTTTGTAAATCAATTAAAATATTATCTTATATGTCGTGGATTTTGGTTGAAACGTATCTTTTTAAGGCCAACAAAACCTCTGTACTTCAAGCAATGAGTTCATTTAACTCCTTGTAATTTTAATAAATGGGTCAAATAAGCCTTTTATCCGACAATGAAGAATGAAATTCAAAAAAAACTTAATACTCTTCATCAACATTAAAATGTTCAGTATTAAACTGAGTCAAAAACTCCAGAAACACCAAATACACAACTTGAACATACCAAATATCCGATGTAACTCCAACATAACAACAATAAAGAGTTTAAACAGAATGCATGAAGTAACCAAATATAACAGAAACTATAAAACTATTTTGGCAAAAATATACTTTTCGTCCCTCTACTATACATATGGTTTCATTTTCGTCATTTTCCTCTTTTTTTTGTCCCATTTTCGTGACACAACTATTACAAAGGTACCCCTTTAGTCCTTCAAGTGAATTTGACGTTTGAAAAATCTGACATGACACCTATGTGGTTGCCAACGTGGCAAACTATTGAAAAATTGAACAATATGCCCTTAAGTATCAAATTGTGAGATATTTAATCCCCGAAATTTACATGAATAAATACCTGCTTGCTTAGAAAAGAGAACTACCTGCTTGCATTTCCAACAAAACCAAAAAGAATAAGAATTTTAGGAAAATTAGTTTAAGCTAAAAGAGATCAAACATAGCATTCTTGGCTGCAAATATCCATTAGTAATCAAGTCTCAAAGATTCATATTCGAAACCTAAATCGAAACTCATATTCAAAACCCAATCGAAATCAAAATCAAACCCACAATCAAAACATTGAATCAAAACCCTAAACATAACCCAAATTTACAAACCTAAATCGAAACCTAACATATGCACAAAAATAGAACACACACAATAAATACCTTGAGTTCGCACGCATGGGACTAGAATATAAGAGAAAAAGGTGAATGGCGGGTGCAGGAAGAAGTAGGGCTCCCCGTCTCTGCAAGTTGGGAGCAAGCTGTAGAGTTTTCGCTCTTTTAATTTTAGGTTTTGATTTTGATCTACATTCCTCATTTTGATTTTAGTTTTTATTTTGTTGGGCTTAATTAAAGCCACGTCATATTTAACACATTTTTTTTTATTTTCTTCAAATAAAGTCATATATGAAAAGTAGTTGCCACATCATCAATTTTAACGTCTAAATGATAGAAGGGCTAACGAAGTCCATTATGTAAAATATAAGGGTTTGTTTAGCCTTAAAAAAAATATGAGCTTAGTTGACATTTTTTTGCAAAGTACAAGGGTTATTTTGGGACTTAATCCCTCCTTTCAAATGTGAGTAGTCGTGGTATTACATTATTTTATAATGAGAAATTATGCGCTCTCATTTAATTTAATTTTTGGGTAAACAATGTGAGTGTAGAAATTGGACATTATACCTTGCATTTCAGCTCACTGACGGTGTATTGCGCATTGAGCCATGTGGGCGTGCATATATTTTAGTTTAGGGAATCACCCTATCTCACCCACATATGACACTTGGATAGTCACTTTTCTATCTTCAAGAGATCATGAGTTCGAGTGAGAGAGACATAATAATTCTCTAGGGAAAAAAAAAATACTTGCATGCCTGTAGGACTCAAAGCATACAATACCACCTTCAGTGGAGTGAAATGCAGGGTATGGTAAAACCTGCACTACGATGACATTTTTGAAATTATTAATCTTATATTGATAAAGTTAGTGATGATAAACCATGAACTTGTGATTTTTGAGTTCTATTTTCGATTCATTCTAAATGTTTTTTTTTATTTTGATGATGATTTCTGAGCTCTCACATAAACAATAAATCCTGAAACTGTACAGAGTTTTGAATAAACACATACAATTTTCCATATTTTTGAATGAGAACTTTTATTTTCACTCAATAATGATGCGTTGCGTCTGGTCATTGGTCTCTTTATACCAAGTTTTTCTCTTTGTTTTTAGTACATAAGCAGGGTACAAGTTCGCAACCAAATGTTTGCAACTGCGGAAAACTGTATAGATTCTTAATATAACACAAATCATTCCATCAATGACAGTTTGGCCGAGTGGTCTAAGGCGCCAGATTTAGGCTCTGGTCCGAAAGGGCGTGGGTTCAAATCCCACAGCTGTCAATAATTTAAATTTGATAATTTTTTTGGTTGAAATTTGATTGAGAAAGAGACAACCAAACCAAAAAAGATCAATGAAGAAAATATCTTCATAGACTTGCTTTTACAAATATATTTAAATCCCTTTTTTTTGTCTTCCATGCTTGAGATTTTTAGATGTCAAATGAAGACGGCTTAATGAGAGATTCATTGCATATAAGAAGAGTCTTCATTTTAAAAATATTTTTAAGCCTTTTTTTTTTTCTTTTGTGAATCTGTGGTATTGATTCATCAAAGGTAATGCAGACTCATTTCATATTAAAACTGACCCATTTATTACAATGTAGTGTACAGTACAACAATAATCAAAACACACAGGATATTCTTGTAGTACACTACTACTACTACAAACCATATGAGAGTAACATCAACTGCTCCAACTATCAGAGCCAGATAAAATACATGCATTAGGAAAAAAAAAATAGCTCTGCATTACCCCATGCAGTTTAAACATAACTACATAGAAAACTACATTACATTATGAGATATCGAACCATCTTCGGATTGTATTTATTTGCTATTCACTATGGCCAGTAAAACTCCGGTACACGACTACTGTTTGAAAATTCACTTCCGGATCGCTGTCTTCGAACAAAAATGTGACTCGTCCTCCTAAAATGAACACTGCAATCCAACCATCAGAGAGTTTTTAGAAAGCAAAGTTTCATATGAAGGCACTTGGGCTGCTGAATCAACCTTAGTAGCAACAGAGAAGGGTTTTTTTTCTTTTTTTTTTTTTACTGTAAGTCTAGAAAACAAACCTGTGGTGCTCAAACTGGGTCAGTAGGTTTACATGCCTTCACAAGGCTTTGAACCAGGAAGGGCAATGGAGAAACATATTGCGTGGTTGAAAAAGAGTAATCATTAACCCTCAACACAATTACTGATGTATAAAGCCTTGGTTTCCAAGAAGAAATATATCTCAGCCAGGCTTTTAGTGTTCTCTCTGCCCCAATCACTGATCCTTGAAACGCAGGGGATAGACCAAAGCTCACTGGATCATCTCTTTCTCATCTTTTAAAGTGGTGCTGGTGCATAACAAATCATAGCAAATTCCTTGGTCAAAATGGTAATGGCTCATAACAGGCAAACACGGTCTTTGAAGCCGAATAACAAGGCTTTTTAGCAGGAAGTCTCTGGAAGCTTCCTTCCCAAGACACAAGTGCATCCATTCAGGGCAACAATTATGTACCAACAAGATGCTTGAATGGTGTATCTTCTCTCTTATTACCACTGCTTGTTCTAACAGTGCACAGGCTTGAAAGATCAAATCCATCGAGAAGGTTGTCAGTCAATGTTCTAATATCAAGCAATCTTGAACAGTGTATCTCACCTTAGACCACCTTTCACCCACAATGCAGAGTCTTGAGAAGTTCAAATCCATGGAGTCCAACCTTCATACATGTTGCAAAGATTGTCTATACTCATTGCCTGCTTAAGTAGATAATCCACTTGCTCTGCAATACTAACTTCTCTGGGAAGCACAATTTCTTTTTTAGTTATAACATTCACGGGAAATATAATTCAAGATGACCATAAAATGAGAGGAAGAAAAGGCGGAACCTGTTCTCAGCAATATCTCGACCATCCAATTTCGTCTCAACTTGCCTCAGAACTGACATTGCATAAGCATTTTTACCTACAAGTTAAAAAAGACAAAAGGGAAATAAGCCGCACAACATGTATCCTATTAAAGGAGGAGCACACACTTCAAATACCAGAGTAAAAAACAGTACTTCAGAAAAGAAATACGCTTTAAAAGGCCTGCAAGGCAATCAGATGAATTAATTATCATATTGGTGGAGTAAATGACCTAATAGATTAGGCATATTTATGACGAGTAAGAATTCATGTTTCTCACAACACAAGATTGTAATTGCATATTAGGGTATAAAACCACACTTCACAAGATTCCATCATACACTTAGGTATAAGCTCTCTTTTGCATTGTATTATTTAGACATTCAACCTACTTTCCAAGTATAACTTTCAGAGTTTTCAACAAATCTATGTCCATGACATTCTTAAAATCTTTATTTTCCCCTCTTCTCTCAGTGAGTGTTTCTACAAATTAACAAAATTACACAAATAATTATGTGCGTAAATGCTCTTACTTACAGACTATATTTTGAACACCTAAGGCATCTATGGGCAGGGAAATAGACCAATAAGATTACTGAACTAGAGCTACTGCAAGTCCTCGTTAAGAAGTAAAATATATCAGTGTTTACGAAATTCTAAACTTCCTCACACTGGTGAGTTATTTCACCAAGACTGGATTTTGATCGAAGGAAAAAATTCTAACCTAGACATCTGATATTTTAATCGACAGGTGTCGTAAGTATCAGCCATAAACCTTTACTTTGTCAATTCCATTTAAATAAGTACCCAAAGGATAAGATACCATAGGTAGTTCAATAAGATAGATTTGAAACATTACCTTTACCCACACGGCTACCAGCATGTGAATTACGAAGAGAAGCTTGACCATATTCATCTTCAACCTCAACTTTGTTTGTTGAAGATTTATCATTTTTGCCTTCATTCACTGCCTCTGAGTTTTCTTGACCTTGAGGTTGCGAAGAATCAGTAGGAACAATTACAGCTTCACCACTAAATGATGTAACAGCCTTCAAGTATTCGTTTGGCTCTTCAGTTGTTGACTTGACAGAACCAGAATCATCAAATTTCAAGTCTATGGACTGCCCACTGTGCAATATTTCTTGAAAATCAGTTTGGGAAGATGGGACATAATTTGGGGTATCCGCTATTGCCCTCTTAATTGATCCATGTGAAAGTTGTTCCAGTACTTCTGATGTGTTGTTGAAGCTGTCTGGAAGACTTGCTTCAACTGGTGTAAAACCAGATTCTGAGCTGCCACTGTAGATGCTATCTGGTGGAGATACCCATTCTTTATCTTGCAGGGAGAGTCCAGTACCAATAAAATCCTTGTTGCTACTGCTATCATATCTGGAGGTGCTCTCGGCCCCTCTGTTATCGAGTTCAGTAGCAGGGGAAGTAACTACTGACCTGGACAAACTATTTCCTTGTGATTTTACATTGGGAATTTCTCCTAGTCCCTCAAGAGCCTATCAAAACAAACAAAAAATGACGGGAAATGAGAAAGAATATATCTAGAAATCTTTTACTTTAATACAAAGCTATAACTAATATCAATTTACTTTATGAAGATTGCCAGCATGCAGACTTGCAGTTCGTGCAAGCTGGGTCAACATCGAATATAGTCCCTTCACAGACAATGTTAGTGATGGCACCAAGGGCTTAAACGCTTGTAAAGCCTCCCTAATTCTTGAACAATATGACTGGTGTATAGCCTGCCCATGAATCGGAGATACTTCCATCCCTGTCTCTCTTTCTCTTGTCATAGCATCAGTCATAGCAGTAACATCCTTCGATAATACTGATTCAAGAGGAAGAAGGATTGTGTTTACCTGTTCAAAATTTTATAGAATCAACATATTGTCACCCTAGATCAGAACACATTCAGAAGGGATAGAGAAAAAAGAAAAACAAAAGGGTAAAACATGCTGAAATTTTTGCAAGCCAGCAACTGATGAACAAAATGAAAATGGAAAACCTTTGATAGATCTTCCATAAGAGAATGATGGACAATGTCTGCTTCTTTTCTCAAACTATAAACATCATGCAGATCTTCAGTTATTGCCAGAACCTAAAAAGATGAGGGAAAACGTTAGCTACATATATTACTAACAGAGATGTAAATAGTTCCTAATTTATAAACCCTTGAAGATAGTAGCTTGAAAAAGAGATGGGAAACAATGAAGGAAGAAGACAGCTAATACAGAAGACCCATTTAGGCCATATGAGGTGCATTGCACAGCTAATGAAGTCAAATATTCCCAAAATGCAAGCCATCATCACCAATATGCAACTAAGATAACCAAAATTAAGTTGTAATGTTGGATTCCAGTGATGGGGATCAAGTAATCAACAGTATAACTTAAGTTTATTGAGCCTAAAATCTCCATATTGCAAAACTTGACATAATTAAAGCCATCAAAATTTAAGAATTAATTCGGGATGGATCTTGACATCTGTCTCTGATAACATGCTGATGAAGCTCAACAGCATAGGTTACATTATTCACAAGAGGGAGAGAGGGAGAGAGACGTATCTACCTCTTCTAACATGGAACCTGATTCAGAAGTCAATGCGGTGTGGGCTCTTGACACATGACTGAAGGCTGAGAGAGCAATGCTGGTTTCGTATGCACAATCCCTCATTGCTAGAACGGTGCTTTGCAGATCACCTTCAAAAGACCACAGTCGGCACTTAAAGGTTGGTCTTGTGCTAGTGAAATATATAACAGAAGGCATATGCATAAGCAAGGTACATATGCCAGCCTATGTGAGCACACAGAAGATTAGTAGACAAAGACATTGCGTGAGATTGGTCCTTTGTCACATTGCGTGTAATTTAAAGTTCATGCCATGAGGATTAACATGAATTCTGAAGTACTGAATTTTAGTTCTCCGTGGTCAAAACTTTGGTCTTAGTATTCGATACTTTTTAAGTTTTCAGGTCAATAAGAATGGTCTAAAAAGTTAGTGTCTCAAGAACCGAGAGGAAAATGTTTAGGATGCACGCATGATGCATAAGCATATTCAAAGACGTGTATGGAAATAAAGAATACCCAACCTGAAGCTGATTTTGCTTTACGAGATGCGACAGAAAGCTCACTAGTCGCAGTACATAAGCCATTAGAAGCAGCATCCATGCTGTTTTGTACAAGCTTCCATTCTTGTTCAGTCCCTAATGCATAGAAGAAAAAAATAATAAATTCACCACAAATAAAGAAGAAACTCATCTTATTACATGAATAAGCTGACAACGAATACGCCAAACTCACGTGTAAACGAATGATAAGTGACTTCCAATTTTGCCAGAGCATTCATGTATGCTTGCTGCCATGTCCTACCATCACTCTCCAATGGATAAGGATCTCCTCGGATCGGAAAATTTCCATCTCTTGATGCCTCAAATTCCAATAATGACATGCAAATTTTAATGACATCTGATGCCTTTTCCACAGCTTCCCATAGGAACTGTCGCCGCCTCATCAGATGGTCATGGAATGCGGGAGGAATTCCTGAAGTTTTGTTTGAATTATTTCCACTCATACTGGAACTTGGGCCACCACAAGCCCACCCCATTGCTCTCTCAAGCTGCCCTTCTGCTGCAAGGGAAGATTGTTCACATGCTTGCAGGCAGTCCACTGATCTAGCTATTTTTGATACAGCAGATTGCATACTTTCCAACAATTTTGGCCTGCTCAGATTAAGGATAATGGGATACAAGTTATCCTCACTAGAAAGGAACTTCTGAATTGTCACTCTGGTGTTACTTGCAGGAGTCAAGGTAAAATTATACACCCATTCCATCTGGAAAATCTCAAGGCTAGTCTTGCGAAGAGCCTCTCTAAGCTCATTCACCTGCCTTTTCATAAGTGAAGCTGCAGACCTTGCAGCTCTAGCAGTTTCATGAGCATTGCAGTATTCTTCAAGCATTAGCTGAACCCTTCTCACAGCCCCAAAATCCTTTTTCCCATGATCAAGAGCAAGTTCTTTTGTTGCGTCCGTCAATTTCTTCAAGCGATCATTTTCTTTATCTAAGCAGGCCAACATAGCTGGAACAACTCGATCTTTCAGATATTGACCAATGCGTTCCTGCAGTTCGGTCTTAAGCTTATTCTTTACAAGATTGAAAAGTTGCTCAAAACCTAAATTTTGATCCATAGATGAAGCTATATCATGTACACAAGAACCAAAAAAACAATCGACGATGCCCACTTTCCAAATAAAGAAAGCGTTAATGTTCAATAAGCCACCAAACTTCCAGATATTTTTTGATAATGAGTACCCGGAATTCAGAAGACCTGACAACTTGGACATCTCGTCTGAAGAAACAAAACTACCAAACATGGATAATGCTTTGTCAAAGGATTCTAATTCAGCAAAGGGCTTAACTAGCATCGCTAGCAGTGCTTTGCTTCTGTGAACATGTGGTTCCTTCTCCTCTGCAGCACTCAGCACAGAATATAAATGGCGCTCTGGAAAAGCCAAGGAACTTTTAATATCAGCTTCTCTCTTTCTGATAGAAGCAGTGCGCATGTCCCTTTGGCTCCAAGTTTGATGGAGTTCCTCCAGTTGAGCCCTACAAGCTTCTTCTTGGGAGGCAATCTCCTCTGCCTCTTCCCAAGAGAGATGATCCCTGCCCTTCACAGCAGCTTCTTCAAGAGCCAATTGTTGCTCAGTGACGAACCCAACCTTAACAAAGTAGTTCTGTTCCAGTTCAACCAATGACTCCTTCTCCAGTTCAACCTCAACGACCTGCTCCAATGCTGTATCAATAGACCCTCGAATTTGAGATATTAATCCAAATGCATCCATAACTTTCGAATTGAAAGAAACAGCAGATCTCAAGACGTCCAGTAAAACAACTTCAGTCATTTGCTCAATCAATATCTTACAGGACTCTAAACCGGTTTTGAAAATGGAAGTCCAATTTCTTTCAGAATAATATTTTTCTCTGCTAGTATCTGTATCAACATAACGTATATCCCCGAAATTTTTTTGCTGTAACTCATTAACAAACCCAGCTAAAAGTACACATTTTTCTACTTGTTCTTCAAACTCATGGAAAATAGCTTCAAAATCATGTTTTAATCTATCATTTGTACTTCTTTTTCCAGCAGAATCACCAAATATGCCAAGTACCCCACTCTTTACCTCATTATACAAGGAAGCCACTGCTATATTTAACACATAGAGCACCTTCTCCTTCCTATCTTCCACCTCTCCTTGCAAACTGAGATCATTTGTTACGTCATATCTAGATTGTCCTGATAGATCAGCAAAATTAAGACCTTCTTTCCTTACAAGACATGCAGACTGCATGTATTTCATAAAGGAAGCAAGAAGACGATCTTTAGCTTTTGATTCATTGTCGAAGCCAATAGAGTTCATTAATTCAGTGCACTCTTCCTCAACTAACTCTATTTTCAAGGCGTAGTTTTCCATTTTAAGACAAAGATCGTCGTAACTACATTTGATAGAATCAACATCATCCCCATGAACTTTCATAAGAATTTCAGCAGCCTGTCTTCTGGAAAAAGAGAGGATCTCAGAGGTCGGGCCATTAGCACATAGTTGCAGTACTTGTGCCCAGCCATGTGCTGGACTAGTTGTAAGATAATTTAGAGGGAGGAATCTTTGCAAAGCCAACGAATATGCTTCGACAGCAGTTAAAGCAGAAGAAATTCCATGATCCATCTCTTCGATTGTTCGAGAAACTTCTCTATCTATTTCCTGGCATTGTGCTTGTGTTGGCTCAGGAACTATAGTCAATGGGACCCCTGCTACCGAAACAGCTGATGTAAGAGACAGAGCATCTGCCATACTACAGAACTTTATGCAGGAAGTCAGTTCTGGAAGTGAATTGCTTCGTAAAGCATCAAGTATCCTTCCATGTTGCTCCGTCCATGTTGTTGCTTCCCGAGCCTTCTCAGCTACTAGAGTCTTTGCTTGGGCGAATTCTTGAGCCTGGATTTCAAACGATGCACGTATTTCCTCCGAATTACAAGTTGCTTCAGCAACAATGGACTTTGCGGATGACTCATGCAGAATAAGATTAGATCGTTCTTGGTTGGCTTGATGAAAAACAGCAGAGACGCATTCATATTGGTTCAGAACATCAGCAAATCTCTGGAACAAATATTCTAAGTTAAGAAGTCCAGTTTTCATAGAGAAGAAAACACAAGTTTTAAATTACTTTTACTGTAGGCAGTTCTCGTCATACCTCAAGAGCAGATTCAACAGCTGGTAAGGTAGCCAATAAGAGATCATGATGTTCCTGATCACAATGCGAATACATGAAGTAGAGCTCACACATTTAGATAATTCATATACGAAGAATAAGATACTGGCAAATAACTAAATTATCAAAGTGCAAAACTATCAAACACTATATTCTCCGTGAAGCAAGTCCAATACATCCTTCTAAGCTTTCGGATAACATGTAGTATGAATCAACCCAATGCATCAAGCATAAGAAATGATACAAGATTGAGTACACTGAAACACTGCAGATGGCTGGCCAGATGGGTACAGATTATCATGATCAACGAGATAAGGGTTAAGGAATACATATCATGATCAACGAGATAAGGATTAAGGAACACAGTTTAATTCAAATATGAATGGTTTCCAAGCTTAGGCTCTACAGATGACCACAAATACTCTGATATTTTCCTCTAAAGGAAGGTAAATTAACAAATGGGTTAAATGTTTTAAGTACCTGCAAGGGAACACGAATTTCTTGCACTCTAGATGCAAATAAACTCAAGCTAACTGCCAACTCCATGCCCTTTCTTTCTTCACCACCAATAGCAGCATCATCATGAAAGTCTCCTCGTGTCCACTCGATAAGTGGATCCCAAACAAACACCTCCAGCAACATCAAGATAATGTCCTTGTTCTTCCTCAGAGCACCAATAACTGCTTCACAGTTTGCTTTGAAGGTACCTTCTATTCCAGTCAATCCTAAAGCCTCTTCAATTGTCTGGGTAAGACGAAATGGAACAATCTCTGGTACCTTTAATCGTTTCCCTTTGTCAAAGCAAACATTGTAATCAATATGCACGATATCACCACTGCTGAAATCCACGAGAATGTTATCCAAATGCCTATCTCCAAGACCAAGAATGTGACCCACCATGCTCATGGCAGCAAGAGTTCCAGAATACCTGCCAGTAATAAACAGAACCGGTATGGCGGTATAAATGTCTTAAAATTTATCAGATGCATATATTTTTCCAAAATAAATATCGGTTTCCAACTTCTAGCCATCAATCTATATTTCATAATGGGCAACCCATTCACCCCCCACAGCAGGATCTCAGGGAAGAAAACATTGTAAACAGTATTACACAAGCGATATGAAAAAGTTACAGACTTGGTTTGAATATATTGCAATGGAGCATTATCACAGCACAAGGGCTCACGCTTTTCAATAGATCACATGCCATCGAAAACAGAAAAGAAAACTAGAAATCAGCGTCTCAGTATTAACTGACAGTTTAAAATTGTAGATTTCTCTCCTTGCATGGGAGTTTTTATAAAGGGAAGAGGCATTAGAGTTCTTTCACATACACATATTTCTTTTATCAACTAGCTCTTTAAAGGGAGGAATTGAAATTTTAAGGTCTCTAAAACTGATTTCCCATTAATTTCAGAGAGAGCAACTTGGAAACTCCAAACTTTAATAACCATAATTCCCTAGCCCACCCTTCCACTCCAATAACTACGAATCAAGCAGGCCCAAAATATATAATGGCAACTAGATTAACACATGGAATTCATCACAGAAAATATGGTCTTTCCTGTGAGGGACATGTCCATTGAAATAACATAGTGGAATCAAAAACAATTAACATAATGGATTCATGTAGCCATGTCAATATAGTTGGGACCAAGAGCTAGATGATAATGATGATAAAAAAAGCTATTGCGATCTCAAGACATAAACCCATAACTAATCTTAACATGGTATCAGAGCAGGAGATCTTGGGTTCAAATCCGCAATTTAAATCCCCATTTGTTGTTGCCCAAGTGTGGGCCTTTGTGTGTTTATTGTTGCCCCAATTGTGGGCCTTTGTGAGAGCCTCTAGTGTTGCGCCTCGTTTTTGTGCATGTGTTGGGCCATCGGATTGCGCATCCCGCACATGATGGGGAATGTTAGAATATATATATGTGTGTGTGTGTGTGTGTGTGTGTGTGTGTCTGTGTGTGTGTATGTATATGTGTGTGTATATATATATATGTATATGTATACGTATATAAATGATGTGAAACGCAACAAACCAATAAGTTAACTTATTGGGTTGAATGACAAAGTAACTAATCGTACCACCATGCAATTCCTAACTAAAAATAACAGTGAATCACCATCATAATCATAAAGAACAAAAGTAAATCCAGAGACACATGTGGTTCTCAATGTAACCGTCATTTTTTTGGAATGAAAGTAAAATAAAGACTTTCAAAGGAAAAAAGGGGAGATGGATAGAAGCTTATGAAAAATTGACAAATGAAACCATTTTTGCGAAGTTGGAGATGACATCAATTCAAATATTAAGGACAGAGTGAATAGATTTGGCAATTTGCAATAAACTCCAAGAGATACACATGATAGAGTGACCGAAGTGAGTTTGGAACCAAAATACTAGAGAAGGCAAGGATTACGATCCAGGCTTAGACTGAGAATGTGGTCGAACCAATTAATTTAAGAAGGTTAAAGTGAACATGAAACAAGAAAAACAGATTTAACCTCCTCTGGTTCAAGTAGGAACCATTCAGTGTAAGTTACACATTGGTCTAAAAATGAAATGAAATCCCTTGGGGTTACCTCTTCAATTTTGAGCTGAATCCTTTAAATCCTTCACTAGCGCACCAAAGTTCTTGATGAAGCAGCTGTCTAGGAACCTCCTTCATAAGGTCCAGAAGAACTTTGCGCTTTACATCATGAGGCCAGTCTCTTCGCGAAACTACTCTCCTTATGCCTTTCTCTTTGAGTGCTGGGATAATTTTACCATAAAACATATCACTTGGTCGAGGTACAGGAAGAGGAACTGAATTTTTTGTACTGCCTGCTCCCACTACTGAGAGCTGTGCTAGATGTGCACGGTGTTGCCAAGACTTAAAGACACTGTATATACTTATTACATTATCCACCCATTGAATAAGACCAGCCCGACCACTTATTGGAGTCACAGAATAATAGCGAATTCCAAGAAAATGACTACGTGTGGCAGCAGATGAATGCATAAAACCATTAATAGCTTGCAAAAGCTGCATGATTCTTGCATCAAGACGTAGATCTTCTCGCCCTTTCAGAAGATATGTGTATCTCTGACCATCTGACCCCAACATGACAAGCTTCTTAGGTCTTGTCTTGGTTGATAAGATCATCACCTGCTCAGCGAAAGAAGCAATTGTCGCAATTCCTGGCAAAGTTGTAGAGCGATCTATGTCCGACTCCGATTCTGTTACCTGCTTCTCAAGACCAGGCATTGGAACATCAGAAAATGATAACAAGGCAAGTTGTGGTGCAACTTCTTCTAAAGAAATTGTCGATTTCCTCTGATGAGATGCCAAAGATGCAGCAATGTCGTCAAATAGTCGCCACACTTCTCCAAGCATGGCAGCAGAAACTGGGGGAGTCCTAAAAGTTGAGATGGCTGTTTTTAGTTTTTCTCTGTACTCTTCGTAAAACCATATTTCATGAGGTGTCTCGGGTTTGCGAGAAGTTGAAGCTAGACGGCGTTCCAAGGCCACAATGATGGGAGCCATCATAGCTGAATATTTAGCAGCACTTATCTTACTCTTCTCACTCTCACTAAGAGATGAATTCTCGGTAATCCGTGCAGCTTCTTCTTTTAGCACATTTATGCGTCTCATCACATCTGAAATAAGTAGCAAATACCTAAAAGTATGAGAGACACCTTAACATGCATGCTATTAAACATTCAAAGAATTTAGAGACAACATTATAAATTGTAACAATTTCTGATAGAGATTGAAAGAATTCACACAATACAACATATACTGAATATGGCAATTATAAAATCTGGTATACAGTACGGCTTTCAGGTTCCAACCACTACATTGCAGTTCATTTGGCATTGAGATACCAACATCTAATTCCTATCATACATAGACAGAAAATCTGGGAAATCATATTAAATCAGATAATCAAGTAGTATACTAGGAAAAAAGGAAAAAAGAAGAATGCATCACAACATCATTTTGGCAAGCCATAAATACCTGCATGAAGATCTTGAAGAGTGCTAAGCCATAGTTCCTCCCAAAGAACAGTAACATTTCCAAGCTCATTTATCAACAGTTGGACATCCTGAATTAATCTTGGGTGACGATCTCTCTGCATACAACAAGACTCGCTTTAATCATCCCATATTGTACTTTGAATAAATAATGTTAAGTTTGGCTAATAAGTGGCCCATATACTCTCTCTAAAATGACCTATTAGAGATGGGAGAGGGTACCACATACATGCACATACAATTCACCCAAACTAGATGATGTGAGACATTTATTTCTTAACACTCTCTCTCACTTGTGGGATGGACAAACTGAATTCTGAATATTAAACAAGGGCAACGAACGGGCAAACCATGGCCCAAGAAATGGGTGGAGGTAAGGCCGTCCAAGAACACTTCGCTAGGGGGCACGCTCCGATGCCACGTTAAATTGGGCTCGTAAGTGGCTCATATACTCTATGTAAAACAATTCACCCAAACTAGACGATGTGGGACATTTATCTCTTAACACTCTCCCCACTTATGGGCTGGACAATCTGAAGGCCCAACAGGTGCAACAAATGAGCAAATCATGACCCAACAAATGGGTGGAGATAAGGCTGTCCAAGAACACATCACTAGGGGACTCTAATACCATGTTAAATTTGGCTCATAAGTGGCCTATACACTCTCTTCAAAATGACCAATTAGAGAGAGGAGAGGGTACCACACTTATGCACATACAATTCACTCAAACTAGAAGATGTGGGACATTTATCTGTTAACAAGTAACCATAAAAGTACACAAGATTCAGGACAACCAAGGACCTTAGTCCCACAAACCATCAATTAAAACAATATAAACCATACTCAGGATGCCTAATATGCTATTCTCACAGACACACATCCCTGAACTGAACAGTGGAGCATAGAAGCAAATTGAAGACCGGCTGTCAACTCAATTGCTTACTCAATTTCCTTTTTCCGATCAAGCGTATAATGGAACTTTTCCTTTCAGTCGCATATATATCGTATTTCTTAGAACATACTCATATATCACCACAATGCTCCCAAGTGTAATGAAAGAGGCCTGACCTCTATAGCTCCAAGGCATTCTATAACACATGTCAAAAGATAAAAGGTAATAAGATTTTTCATGAGATGTCTAACGCATCAAAAACAACAACCACATTGGCTGGGCTATAAAACTACGCTGAAGATATGCAATGTACCATAGCCCATCTGTACACAATAGTGACAATACTAGCCTTGAACTGCTGCGGCTTATTCTACTGTGGTTAATGCCCCTAGTTCCCTTCTGGAGGCAACTCCATCTTGCTAGAATTCTGAGAGACTAGTCAACAGTCAAGTAAACAGTATTTTGACTTCCATCTCTAACCAAATAATGTCACATGCACGTTCACATGCAGTTCAGCAAGTGGGCCTTCCCATCCATAGGGGAGGAAACAAAGAACAATTGCTTTGATCCTCCTAACCATTTGTTAAATTATATAAAGTGAAAGAAATAGATGGGTAAAATCTTATTTCTGGTAGGTAAAAATAGATTAAAAATACTCTCAAGTCTCAACTTTCGGCATGGAGGGCAAGCTGATGTAAAATGAGAACATACTTAATCAAGGGCATTCTTTGTGTATTTATGAATTTGTACTTGGCTGGCACCCCCTGGTGGATATTTTAACAATAAAAGAAAAAATTGTTGCGTCTCTATTACTATAGCAACCCCTGTCCCATGCCCTTCGGGGTAATCATTAACATACCACAAAATCCTCACTACTGCCATTATGAACACAATTCCTATAGCGCCTCCTGTCCAAATGCCCTACAGACTACAGAGTAATCATTAACTTGCCACAAGTGCCTCACACTACTGCCTGAGAATCATTTGGCCGAGAACGTTGCTTTCTTTATATAAATTTTTGACCGAGATCCGAAATGCCTCACACTAAGTGCCCCTGTGCCTTTCTAATGCTTCTTTCTCCTTCTCAAAACTATGTGTTCATGCAAATTATACATCAGGCATGTAACTATGTATAACAGTCTAAAGACTAATGAAAGAAATCTCTATTACCAAACAGCCCATTATGTGCTGAAGCTCCTCTGAAGGCTTTCCTTCAGATGCATCTACATCAACCAGTGTTGGGTACACTATGGACCATGGAGACAGCTTGGCCAGCATCATTAGTAAGTGTTCCAGCTGCTTCCGGACCACTTGCTCAGGGTGAGAACTTAGTCGAGCAAACAACTGAGGAGTTACTTCCTACAAAAAAAGGACGCAATCTCATAACTTTCTGCATATACCCGCAGGGCAGGGGCGGGGGATTTACACATAATAAGTATGTAAGTGAGAGAAGCATGTACAAAATACTCACCTGCCATGGAAACAAAGGCATTGTTGAAAGGACAGGTTCAAGTTCATCTTTTAACTCCACTCCATAATTAAGAATGATGTGTAGGACATACAAAGAAGCCCTCAGTGTGTAGCTTCCAGCCTTTTGTTTTAATGGCTCATCATCAAAACCAGCCAACTGACCATCTGAAAGCTTAGCAGAGGAATATGTAAGGTACTTAATGAAACCATGTGCTGCATGCCTAAAGAGAGAAACTCTTCTCCTCCTCAAAGACCACCAAATCTTAACTAAATCATCAATGGTAGATGATATGGTTGTTTCTTCTACCCCAGAGTGTGCTCGTACAAATAAACTATGCAACTGAGAAGCTACTCTGGTAAGAAGGGATTCACTACTAGCGCTCTCCGCACCTGGTGCCCCAGCTGCAACTTCAATCGTGTCCATGACTTGCTGCACCAATAACTTCATAGAGTAGTCATCAAGCCAAAGATTCAACTCTTCCTTTTCATCATTTAAACCTGACATGTGACCCTCTTTCTGAAAATACTGCAGAATCACATATTCAACTCTTATTCTCTCATCTTCTGTCAAATTGAACCTTTGAGGCAGAATTTCAGGGACAAGAATAGAAGGAAAAGAACATGAACGCAGAAAAGGTGCATGTGGCTTAAAGAGAGAGTTTCCAGCCTGATTAAAACACCAAGAGGCATAACGAATCCATGATTTTCCCATTTTGGAGCAAAGATGTGTAGACAGCTTGGTAGATGCACCCACAATTTCCTCGATTATAACATCAATGCTTAGTTTGGAGCTCGCATTTTGATCCTTAAGTACGGGTATGCCACCAAACGTGGAAATATCAACAACATTATGATCTGCCCATATCTTGAGGACAATATCTTCCAAACTTAAATCTGGGTAATCTTGCCTCAGCCAGTCTGCAAGTTTCAAGCATGCCTTGGCCTTAAGAATACTATCATCAGTGTCAGGAACTATAGATTCCAAAGAAATCATGCAAGGACGCAAATATGACCAAAGATTTGTAAAAGCATCTTCAAAATTTTGTTCAGCATGCATTAGCAGGCACCCCTCATACTGCAGATTTGAGGCTAGGAAATTACGGTATCTCTCATCAGTGCAACTCAATAAATGATCTCTGAGATATTTGATTATACGGTTTCCCAGCATCAAGTTTCCCTGTTTACGAGATAAACTCAACAAATTCACACATAACTTTAAAGTAACCGTAGAAGTTGGAAAACTGGTTCGATAAACCCGAAGAACCTTTAACCACGGATTACAATCTTGATGAACTCTATTGATTGAAGACTGCATTGACAGGACGTATGAATCTAGTATTGACTGATGTTGGCTTGGCTTCTCTAGGTGGCACTTCAGCTTGTCGCCTTCTTCAACTGCAAAGATGCAGTGCAATTGGGTGGCAGGTCCTGCAGCCTCCGGAAATCCATCCAATGGCAGAACAGACAATATTTCCTCCAGCATCAACTTGGCCTTCTCTAACTCATGGGGCACCTTCTCTATGTTTCCCTCAACAAGAAAAAGCATTGCTTCCAAAAGCATCTGCTCACTTCTTTGTAATGCCAGTTTGGGATCAAGAGTGAGTTCACTGCTACATTTAGGAGTCAAATCCAGGTATGCCCATGAGGATTGAAGATCACCCTCATCAAAACGTGCCAAAGCATGGATTGAATTAATTTCATGTCCAGCTGTGGTTAGCGCACCAGAATAGCTCTTCCCAGCATGCTTGGAACGAATAGTTTGCAACTCTAATAGCCACGATTCTAAAGACTTCCAATCCGAAACAGATGAATACATCTCAATAATCCGCCCAATAGCAAACTGTACACCATCAGAACCCAGATAACTAAGTGACTCCTCATTCTGTAACAAGCGAGCAAACAGAGCAGCAGCCTTTTCATATTGACCTTCTGCCTGATATACAAGCCCCGTGATCCATGCAAAAGGGCCCAATCTTCCATTGTCATTCGTCGGAAAGTTTTCATCCACAAGAAAGGAAGAAAATGTTATTGTAGCCCATTTCTGCAGGCCAATCAAAGCCTCAGGTTCATGATTCTTACACAAAGCCAATGCCATGTGGCGTAACACCCTCAAGATGTCTCCAGAAAATTTATTTCTAATAGTGTGAAGGTTCTCAGCTACCTGGGCCCTAGACTTGTCTTTCAAAGATGAACCCACAAGACTTTTGAGCTCCAGCAAACGCAAGGTACAATATTGAATTGTAGCATCATAACAATGCAGTGCCAATCCAGCATTCATCATTGGCTCACATATACGAGAAAACCATTCTTCACAGACTTTCTTGTTCGTCCGGAAGAACAAGGAACTTTGATGAGAGGCTGATGGTAAGATGGCAGATCCCTCGTATGCATTGTATACATTTTTCTTTAGAGCCTCAACGAAATGCAGTAGCAACCTCATTGGCAACAAGCGAGTGCCTGAAGCACCGATTATAGTTAAGTTTCCATCAGTTCGCTCATTATCAAGCTGTAGCACATGTGCAATGTCCAACAGCATTCTCTCCAGTGCCGCAAAAGTTTGGGTAGGTCCACCAAGATTAGTCCGGAGGCGAGTAGAAATACAATATCTAGCTGCTTCTTGTATAGCCCACCAAGCACCAGCCAAATTATTCACCGAGCATATTTTTTCAAGAGTATCTTCTTCAACTTTTACATCCAACCAAAGATCACTGGCACCAAAATTCCCTGTTTCCTCCGGTTGACCTGAAGCAAGGTCTTTTGGATGCCGAGAACTATAAATCAGTTGTTGGATCCAAGAAGAAAGTGGTAGCTTCCAACTTTGTGAAAGGTAACTCAAAATAGAAACAAGCTGCTGCGAGTGGAGTTGCTGATGCAATTGCTTCAGGGCAAATAGCTGCTTCCAATGTAAATTAGAACTGTTACCTAAAGTAAGAACACTGGGGCTGCACGTGGCAAGTATGCCACAATCGTATAGTCCACATGCATATATTGCAGTGGGTAAGACATCAGACAGCAGCCTAACAAATGATTTTTTTACATCATTATCAGGATCCCCAAGTTTTTCTAGGACCACTTCGGCAACAGGGTAAAAATATGTGGGATGTATGAGCCTAGCTTGCAGAAGCAGCTCCAAAACTAATGCAGCCGAAGATCTTACTTTCGGCTCCCTGTCAGATGCAGCACTCAAAACTGAGAAAGCTATGTTCTTAACTACACCAGCATATCCAAAAGCTTCATTGAAATAAGTATTTGAATCTGAATTCTCATAAATGGCAATAAGATTCTCACAGAATCTTTGGAACCATTCTAGCGATACTAATTTGACTGCCACAGGAGAAGAAACATGGAGAGTTTTGACAAAAAGCCCACTGTACTTGTTCAGATGCTCAACAATCACAGCATCCTTGAAACTTTGAGAATCAGCATCCACAGAACATTCATTGCTAAATTGACTTCTTACAGAGTACTTGCTTAAGAATTCTACTGTAGTTAGCCTCTCCAGGGTCTTGACAACGTTGACTTGCAACTCCACACAACTTTGGATGGGTAAATCAAAAGGATTCAGTTTCTCAACAACAGACGACACCAATGATTCTGATCTTCCGAGATGGACCACAGCTATGCCTGGCTGGCCAATCAAATCAATAGCCCTACCAGGGGAAAGACAAGTTAACAACACTTTCAAATCAAATTTAATTAGTGCAAATAACTCGAGTTTTGAATAGCAGCTGGAACCATTCACACTATTAACCTCATCTCTACAACTCATGATTTTATCAAGCATGCCTTTCAACATCTCCAGCTCTTTGATCAACACGGTCAATGCCTGTTGGACAACTTCCTCCTTCCCATGTTGAAGAAAGAAAACATAAGTGGCAGCAGAACTCCCCGTCACTAGGTGATTTGGATGCATACGTAATTGAGATATAGGTGCATCAAAACAAAGTACTTTGGGCACAGATGATGAAAGGAGGCCAAGCTTTTGCAGAGATAATAACTGCAGGTTGGTCTTTAAGACTCCATGAACCTGATAGGATGTAATCTTCCCAGCTTCTAAAGGATGTGGAGTTTTTCCCATTTCTAAACTTTGAAATAAGACATCAACTGCGAGTGGGTAGAAGGTAGAGAATTTCTCACCTACTATCTCTGCCAAAAGAGTCAAGCACTTCCATGAATCTTCAATCCATTTCGACCACCCAAACCTCCGTCCCACCACTGACAAGCATTCTAGTAACTTAGGAACCATGTTGCAAAGAGTTTCACTTATTTTTTCAAGCATATTTATTTCCAATAAACCAGAAGCTGTGGACTGAAGAACTGTTGAAAAACAAGTAAGTAACGCAAGTAACCTTCGGAATTGTTGAGGGGTGCCTTGACTCCCATCTTGAAGCAACACATCCATGTCACCCAAGAACTTTGTCAACAATCCCAGTGAGAACTGCAAATGACCTACCCAATGCTTCTGAAATTGCAAGAAACTATCCATAATAATATGTCTATCTGAGTCAGCAAGGTCTGGTACCAAAGCCCAGCCCAGAAGTAGATCAATAATATCGAGAAAGTGAGATTGAAATAGTCTAGTGAATTTCAATGATATCAAAGTTAGAACACCCAGAAGACGGTGTAACAAACCCAACGAGGTTCTCTCGTCCTCAAGAAGTTCTTGGCAAGATTTGAGGATGGGCAGGGCATAACCCTCAAGTCCGCCAACATCTCCAGCACTGAGAAACTCACGTAAGCCTTCCAGTGCCAGTTCTCTTGTTCCATCTCCAGAACTGATATTCCTCAGCAATGGCAAAGCCCAATTAATGAACCTCTCCACCAGACTGCCAAGCATGAAATGGTTTTGCCTTCCATTTGATGCCATAGGTATTGAACACACTACAGCACAGAGAGCCCCATATGCAATTGCTGTTGCTTGCCTCACAGAATATGACCTGACAAACAGTTTTGCAACAAATTACATAATGCAATAATTATGTGATCTAGTCAATTAAGTAAACGGGCAGTGGGGAAAAAATTTACAATCAAAAATCCTTTTCATCCATTTACCCATTTCCTTGATGAGAAAATAGAGAACCATCGAAAGAGGAATATTTGAAAATCTCTCTCTATCCAAAAGGGTAAAATGGATACTAATGTCTATGTTTTCTAAATTAATAAGTTGGATCCAAACAGTCAAAAGGCCTTTTCATCAATTTCCCCATTTCCTTGACAAGGGAACAGAGAAATCATAGGAAGAGAGAGATTTGAAACTTATTCTCAAGTCTTTATCCAATTAGATATGAACTACTCTTTCTAATTAATTGATGCATTGGGTCCAAACAATAGAAAATTTTAAGCCCAAAAATTCAATCATTCCAAACAACCAAGCCTTTATCCCAAAGTTTTAGGGTCAGCTACATGAATCTATGATAAAATCAACGGGAATCTACTACATGTATTTGTTTCCGCCATTCATTCTTGTTTAGGATCATACTGTCATCAACTCCTATTGAATCCATATCCTTTCTCACTGCTTTCCCCACAACTAACTCTTATTCATAGGAAAATGAACAAACAGCCAACATTCCAAGGTCAAATACCTCTGTTTTTCCAATCAACTCTTTTTTTAAAAAAAAAAAATTTCATCATGAACTAAGGACAAAGCTAAACTAAGATTGTTCATTTGGATCACAAGCAATTTAAAAAACTTTCAAACCTTTTGGAAACTATTTCCTAGACCTCATCAAGTTCATAATTGCAAAAAGGAAGAAAATGAAAATTGTGAAACTCACCAAATGGACCTATCATCTATGTCGAAAAGTAAATCCAAATAACCATAAGCAAGTAAGAAGACCGAAATTCAGCCACCTATGCAAATATTAATCCAATTGTTATCCAGGCTCGCTCATACATAAAAAATCTAAGCGCCTAAGCAATGCAAATTGTTTCACACTATCTCAATGAATCGTAGCATTAAATCATTCATGCTAGACATAAGTACTCTGTTGGATGATACAAAATAAAAAATTTAGCTCTATACTGCAATGTATTAAATTAACAACTGAACAAAAGCAGTAAAAAGAAGGGAAAACCCAATGACACTAACGCAACATAAAACGTGAGAACTTAAATCAAACCCTGAAAAACAAGTAACTAATCCAAATTCGACAACAAGAGGTGGAAGCAGTACTTGTCAGAGAGCAATTGAGATAAGCCTTGGGAGAGGAAAGAGGCAGAGTGAGAGACAAGAAGCGAGTTGGGAGGATAGAGAATCGCGCGGTGGAGCGAGTTGATGGCAGAGAGTCGGGCCGAGTCCTCATCCTCCGCTGCGGAAGTTGATGAAGCTGCGCTGGAAGTTCCAATTCCGGTTCCGGCGGCGGCAGCAGTTGTGGTCGTTGAAGGGATGGAATCGTCTTTTTGAAGAGCTACGGAGAGGAGAGCCGCAAGTTGCTGCTGTTGATGGTGGAGGCTTTGCTGCATCATGGGTCTGGATATGGCTTCGCATCTCTCGCTGTTTTCAGTGTAGTCCGTCTCTCATGGATATGTAGCAGACTTTTGCATTTGCTTCGAATGTTGATATTCTTCTCAGATTTTCTTCGAAATCATGTTGCCGGCATGGAGGTTGCAGTCCAAAGGTTGATATAATTGGGCCGAAATGGGCTAAACTTCAGTTTCAGATTGGGCTTTTGGGGCAGACTCTTAGCCTGAAAAGCCCATGAGGTTTTTAAGTTGAACGCAAATTTTATTTACATACCATTCAAATAATAAGTTTACACCACATAATCTAACCTTATTAGTTTATACCAAAATTTTATAAGTTTACACAAAAAATTTAATTATTAGACCAAAATAACCTTTACTTGTAAAATATTAAATTGGAAATTGTTAAGTTTACACACAAACAAAACTCATAACCCTTAGTCCCTCACTATTTCAAGTACTTTCGCACGACAAAAAGGGTCTTGTCAACCCTTGAAAAATCGGTGTTGCATTCCGACCACTGCAAAGTCGGCGTTTCAACCCACTACTAACTATACTCGAGTGGGTGTCTAGTTATCCATGTGCTGATTTTGTTCAAAAAAAAACGACAACCTCTGTCGATTTTTCTCATAAAAAATGATGGCATGTGTTGATTTTTCCAATTAAAAACGGTTGCTTGTGTAAAGGATAGACCACTATATTTTTCATGAAAAATGCATTTCAGCAATACGAAGGACATGCCCGGTTCTCAAAAGCTTTCCGGTGGAGGAATTCCTCTAGCAAATGGACATGTTTTGTTGCCTAAATCACCTCCGTTGCCCTATCCTCTTATGGCTCAAGCAATTGACCAGGCAATGTCTCGTAAGGCAAAAGTAAAATTTGTTCGTGTGTGTCGTTTTTCTTTACAAAAACCGGCTTAATATGTCATTTTTTATTATATAAAACAGTAAATTGTGTCATCTTTAACACACAAAAAATGGTAGGTATTCGTTGGTCGTACAGAAAACTAAACAAATCTTAAAAAAATTACCTCTACACCATGATCATTCTTTTTATTGTCGACAATATTATTTTTGAGATGTTGAAATTGATATTTATTCATATAATCCTTCGGTAACTGTTATGATTTTTCAATGAAATCGATTTCGCTTTGTAAATTTTATTGGCATGTAAACTCTCTTTTTTTTTCTTTGAAGAATTATGGTGTAAACTTGGTATTTTTTAATTGAATATATAAATATTCCTTAATTTTAATTAAGGGTTTATATGTTATTATAGGTAAATATATATTTATAATAAAAAAAATTAAAAATGATGTAAAATTAATAATTTGATGGTACGCAAATAAATTTTTGCTAAGTTGAAAGAAGTCGAAGGGCTTGAAGCTATATGTAAAACCACTCTCCTCGAAATCTTCTTGCCTTAACATGCAACGCTTCAACGTCCTCAACTCTCATGTCTCCGAGCTCCACAAGCAATGCGAACGAAACCATTCTCTTCAGCTTCACAACCACTCACTAAGATAGAAACCGAACAGATAACGGAGCAGAAGTTGCTTGACTCGATCAGTTCTTCTCAGTGGCATTTCATCAAACAGGTTGCGCCAAAAGTTTACTCCTTTCCTTTTATCCTCCACTTTGTTCAGTCTCCACAGAACCCCTGATTTGGTCCTTCAATTCATAACCCATGTCGAGTCTCATTGCCTCGATACTTTGAGTTGAGTGTAACGAGTAGTATTGTTTTTTATTTTTTGATAAGGGCTTATTGTGAGTTGAGGAGAGGTGATGACGCCTTAGAGTGATTTTATATGATGAAGAAAAAGGGAATTTCGCCTAAGGTTGAGACTTGTAATTTGTTTTTAAAGTTGAATAGGACGGATACTGTATGGTGTTGTATGCGGAGATGTTCCGATTAAGGATTAAATCCAATGTGATCACATATAATATAATGATTAATGTGCTATGTACTGAATGGAAGTTGAAGAAGGCAAAGGAAGGATTTCATTGGGTTTATGGAGAATTTGGAAGGTAAACTTAATATTGCCACCTATAACACGATAAGTCAGGGGTATTGTTGGAGAGGGAGGTTGCAGCTCATGTTATTTTAAGTACAATGAAATATAGAGGTGTTACTCCAGATTCATATGCATACAGTTCGTTTATTAGTGGATTGTCAAAGGAAGGAAGACTTGAGGAGGCATCTATGATACTTGGAAAAACGAAAGAAATTGAGTTGGTTCCGGATGCAAGGACTTACAACACATTGATTGATGTATATTGCAATAAAGGGGATTTGGGCTTGGCTTTTAGTTTCAGAGACAAGATGTTGAGATGGGTATAATTCCGACTGTGTCTTGTAATGGAACGCAAGATGAGTGAAGCAGATCATTTACATAAAGAAATGGAAGAAGCGGGAATTGCTCCTGATGTTATAACCTATAACATTTTGATTAATGGGTATTGTAGATGTGGGGATGCAAAGAAAGCCTTTGCTCTTCACGATGAAATGGTGATTAAAGGGATTCAGCCTTCGCAAAAAACTTATACTCCTATTTTATATGATTTGAGTAAAACAAACAAAATGAAGGAGGCAGATGACTTGTTTGAGAAGAAATAGGGTAGAAGCGTGTATCCGGATCTCATGATGTTCAACGCTTTGATTGATCGTCACTGTGCTATCGGGAATATGGAACATGCATTTGCACTGTTAAAGGAGATGGATATAAAGGAAGTTGTTCCTGATGGAGTAACCTACAACCTGATGCAATGCTGTTGTAGGGAGGGTAAAGTTGAAGAAGCCTGTGAACTTCTTGAAGAATGAAGAACTTGGGAATAAAGCCTGATTACATTGGTTATAATACCCTGATTAGCAGGTATAGTAGGAGAGCTGATATGAAGGATGCTTTTTAACATTCGGGATGAGATGTTGAATATCGGATTCAACCCTACAGGCCGACACTTCTCACTTACAATGCTCTTATAAAACATTTGTCCAAAAACCAAGAAGGTGATCTTGCTGAACAACTCCGTAAAGAAATGGTTAGTAATTTTATTAAACCCGATGACAGTAGATACATCTCTTTGATTGAGGGAATGCAAAGGGATTGACAATTGTTCATTAATGATTTGTAGTCAATTTTTTAGCGACAAACAGTTTGACCTTTAATGGAGGATGGGGTATTCCAAATTAAATGTTCCCTTTTTGTCTGCATAAAGAAAAGTTCTGATTTGGGATCTTTTGGTACTTCAAAGTACAAAATGTTCCCCTGGTTCAGCTCAGATAGCTTCATTGTGGAGTAAATTATCAATAGCGGACTGAATTGATATGAGCTTCGCGAAGAAGCATATCTGTTGGTCTTGAAGTTTGGACTTTGTTCTTGTGGAATTATACAACATGTTTTTCCTTTCGTTTCTTCTCCTAATCTATTTCCTATTTTATAAATAAGATTATTTATTTGTCTTGTTTCTTGTTTGTAAAGTTAGCAGGGCTATGCTGCTGAATGTAGTCTGGGGTTGAAACTATTAGCAAGGTAATAGGTACACTTAAAAAATTAACCATACTATTACCCGCATCTTCCAGTTGCTGTAGTCTGTAGAGTGCATGTAAAGTTATACTTTTAAAAGTGGGAGTCAGACTCAAAATTAGGAAAGATCTTTTAGTGACTGCCATTATAATAACAAGTAATATACCTGGAATCTCACTCCTTTACATTATTGTGCAACCTTTGAGGCGATTAAGGACCACTAAAAAATTGTATTCTTATGAAGAAAGTGGGAGATATCTCACTCTCCACTACATGAAGAATGGGGGTAATCTTGTGGCCTTTTCTTTCATACTTGAGAAAAATGGAGTGGCCTGCTTTGTTTAGTAGAATCCTTATAATACCATGCAACAAAGTGAGGCCGTGCTCATCCATTCTTTTGACATACTTAAATACGAATTAAATCTTAGCCCTTGATTAAAAGATTTGGATTTCCATTCAAGTTAGTTTTCATGGTTTTGAAGTAACAAAAACTTCCTCTTCCTTTTTAGAAGGGGACGATGTTTCATTTCTCACAGGTCATTTTCTTTGAATTCAGATTGTGCACGTAAATTGGTGTCGTTTACTGTATTATTTTTGTGGAAACACATGTAGAATGCACCATAATTTTGGATAGATTGCCAGCATGTACATCTTTTACACTTCTTCTGCATTAAGTTCTGTTATTTAAGTCTGTATGGCAATTGAAGCATCCGCGAATTCCTGATTTCTGATTCCTGAGAACTGCAGAAACTCTCATGGGCACTTTTATAGGGCACATTGTGCCTGGTTTGGCCCTCACCTTCCTTGGCTTATGGCACGCTGTCAACATCATCAGAACATACTGCCGTAGAACCTCTGATAAGTTTACTGTAAAGTTTTGGTATCCGCTTTGTGGCCCTCTCTCCAAGCTTAAACACATGGAGCTTACACTCATATTGTCTTTCTCCATGTTAGCCATTGTCATGCAAGTTTTAGACTTCCCTTCCCTTCGATTTGCCTTCAAGCTTGACAACTTTGAGCATGTAAGCATGTTTCTCCACCTTGTCATATTTGCAGGGTTTACCCTTTTGACAGAGTTGACTCACTCATCTGATATCCTTTCCGGAGTCACTGGTATCCTCGCAGCATCTGTTTTTGGGCAAGAGCTTTTCCTGCTTCATTTCCATTCAGCAGATCATGTTGGACTTGAAGGCCATTATCATTGGCTATTGCAACTTATAGTGTTCGTCTCTCTATTAGCAGCCGTAGCGGCAACTACTTTCCCTAACAGTTTTCCTGCAGCTCTTATTCTTTCAATTTCAGTTATATTTCAAGGGTCCTGGTTTATGAACATGGGTTTTATGTTGTGGGTTCCTGAATTTGTTCCCAAAGGTTGCTACATGCAAATGGCCAAGACCAGTACTGATCATATGCTTGGAGCAGTCACTTGTGGATCTCATGGAGCAGATTTGAGGGCAAAGTCACTGGTTAACTTGCAGTTCAGCTGGATACTCGGAGGAATTTCCGCGTTTACCGGATCTCTTTGCCTGAAATTAGCTGGGACATCGGCTCCTGGACGGCAGTCAACTGAGTACAAGCAACTGCAAAATAAAGGAGGAGATGTCCCAATAACCATTGAAGGCTCGAAGCAAGACCATCCATAAAGATTTTGATGCTTAGGTTGTTGAAATATCTCCTTTCAGTCCAAATTAAGTTTTGAACTGAACTTGTAATATGAAGAAAAAAGTTAAATACAAGTTTGCAGAGATGTGTTTGCTCTGATTTTGATACATAGTACTGATCTGATGATAATGAAAGATGAAGATTATGTGTAGGTGCTGAGACCCTTTCCAATAACAACCATACCTAATTCTGGCACCACTTCTGGTCTCATCTACTTTTTACCTTGTTTATTATGAAATTCAAATGAATACAGAGTGATCAATACAAGACAATCAAGTAATCACTGCTACCGTATTATTATACCTCATTTGATTTCTTAATAAAGTCACATATTCCAACCCAAGTAACCATTTGAGTAACTATTTCTTAAAATCTTCTGGTCTTCATATATGAAAAAGGCCAAAACCCATCAAATATCTTCGATCAAACTTTTGTCAATTTGTAAATTAAGGGAAAGGTTGATTGAAATTAACTGGAACAACAATCAAGTGTCAGGACTCTAAAGTGACTAGTTAAATGAAAGAAGCCCTTGCACTATTATTTTTTGTAAATGAATTAACTTCATTAGATTAGTTGGATGTGAATGGATCCTTTCAATTGGCGGACTCAAGTTCGACAGTCCTTATTAACATTCTACGATTTATCAAAGTATTTGGAAAGAATGAAGCAATCCAAACATACATCCGAGAGTCTACCCAAAACCCAAGACATGTGATTAACTTGAAAAAAAGGGTTTAAAAGTGAGTAGCATGGAGTGCTTGGTTTAAACCTTGAATACCATTGTTAGGGGAAAAAAAAACCTGAATTGGGATAACTAATTCTTATGTCCAAACATTACCATTGTAATTTACAACAAATGAAACCACTTCCCGATAAGCTGACAGTTTATCGCTTTGGATTTAGAACGTAAAGAATCTAGTCCGATATCAAAAGTTCGATTCTAAATTGGTGTCGCTATTTTCAAGTGATTTGTGGTGGGTTTCGGCCCAACTAATCTATTGGGTGGATTTACGCGTGCCTAACCCCTATCCCTGTCGGGTGGATTTTTGCTTGCCTAACCTTATCCCATCTCTCCGGATTTAGGACGTAAATAATCTCGTCCGAGTTCGGGAGTCTGATTATAAGTTAGTGCCGCTATTTTCAAATAGTGTGGGTTGAATTTCAACCCAACTAACATGTCGAACGAACTTGCAAATGCCTAACCCGGTCCAAATTTGAGTTTAGCCCAACTATCCAAAAATTTGCCTACCGAGTTTTCCTCGAAAAGGCAAAACAATATTGTACGATTATCTTTCTTTTCCAAGTCATTCCTTCAACATAATTGATCTCAAACATCATGACCAACTTATAGTTTTTTCAGCCTGGTTGATGCTGGTGTTGAAGATGAATCAGATAATTAGAATCATTAATGACTGTAATTCAATTCCCAGTCTGGGTTCTTGTGTGAGAAAATAAGATCTGAGAAACAAGAAATTGATCATAATGTTCCTCTAATAACAAAAGAAGAAATTAAATAATCCCCATCTATATTCCTCATGAAAATCAAACCAAGATCAAAGACCCAAAAATAAGAGATTTTCCATTTATTTTTTTTTCGATAGGATTAGAGACACAGAAAAAGGTATTTTGTGCATGTGAGTTATAGAAAACTCAAAAGTTAGATAATAAAACTAATGAGTTTTCCATGTAAAGCTAAAAACCATCATTTAAGGGAAAAGGTTTATTGAAATTAATTGGAACAACAATCAAGTGTCAGGACTCTATAAAGTGATTAGTTGAAAGAAAGAAGCCCTTGCACTATTATTTTTTGTAAATGAATTAACTTCATTAGATTAGTTGGATGTGAATGAATCCTTTCAGTCGCGGACTCAAATTTAACACTACTCCATATTAACACTCGTTAACATTCTACGATTTATCAAAGAATACCATTGTTAGAAGGAAAAAAAAAAGTTGGTGTTACCCTAACCTCTATCCCTGTCGAGGTGGATCTTTGCTTGCCTAATCTTATCCCTATCTCTCCGGATTTAAGATGTAAAGAATCTCGGTCGAGCTCGGGAGTTCGATTATAAGTTAGTGTCGCTATTTTTAAGTGGTTTGTGGTGGGGTTTTAACCCAACTAACATGTCGGACGAACTTGTAAGCATCTAACCCGGTCCAAATTTGAGTTTAATGGGATATGCAAAAATACGCCTATCGAGTTTCCTCGAAAAGGTCAAACAAAAGTGTACGATTATCTTTCTTTTCCAAGTCATTCCTTCAACATAATTGATCCCAAACATCATGACCAACTTATAGTTCTTTGAGCCTGGTTGATGCTGGTGTTGAAGATGAATCAGATAATTAGAATCATTAATGACTGTAATTCAATTCCCAGTTTGGTTTCTTGAGTGAGAAAACAAGATCTGAGAAACAAGAAATTGATCATAATGCTAGCAAAAGAAGAAATTAAATTATCCCCATATATATATCTTCCTCATGAAAATCAAACAAGATCAGACCCAAAAAGAAGAGATATATATATTGGGGTGGTTCAGTAGTTCAATTCCAGACGCCTAGAACACAAAGAACAGAAGTATTTTCTGTGGATCTTGTAACAGATTGGCAAGAAACAGAACCTCCACTTACTCTCAAAATCCATGGCTTCCACTTTACCTCCACAATGTGGACATGCACCTGGAGCTTGTTGCCTCCCTAGCTCCCTCTCTTCTTTCCCACACAAGAACACCAAGCACATTCTCTGTTTCTCTCTTTCTTCCTTGGAGGCTGGCTTGGACCACAATTAGGGTTTATGTTGGTGGCCTTTAACTTGGTTGGACTTGGAATTTTGAGAAAGTTTGGAAGATGGTGTGAAAATGTAGAAGAGTGGATACTAAAAGAAAATAATAATGTCAAAAGCTATTTATAGAGGGTTTGGAGAGGATCAAAGGGTTAGGTGGGATGGATATTCCATTCAACAAAGTTTAATTTCCCTTAAAAATAAAAAAATAAAAAACTCTCTCGTGAATGCACACGATTAATGGAGAATGATATTAATTATAATCGTATAAGTTTACCCTTTAGACATTTGATTGGACTCAAACTCGTGCGCATATAAATTTCTCACCTGACAATAAGGTAAGTTAGGTCAAAGCCCAATGCCTAATCACATCATAAGGGTATTGTTCTAAGTGAAAATTGAACTCATAACATTTCGAGTCCATAGGTTTCATCTTAGAGAGATTCACCATTACCCTATCATTCAAGTGTTTGTATATGTTAGAATTTTCAACCCGTACACATCAATAATATTGTTCATTTTAGGTTGTCCCATTCAATGTGGATACATCGGATTCGCACGACTTTATCGTCTCAAGAGGTCACTCATTCTTATAGTGCTCTCGCAGAGACACGTTTAATTGCGGAGTTACTATGAGATGTTTTCCTCCAAAAAAATGCGTTGTCGATGATTAAGAACTGGAATCATATATATATGTTATGTTAACAGTATGGAATTTTTTGTATATATCGGTTGGGAAAAAAATAAAAACTCAATTGGTCTCCCAATATATTTGACCTTTGATTAAAAAACTTATATGTATATATAAATCTAGAAGGAGACTAGAATATTCAAGCAAGCAAACCCTTTTGAACGAATGATCCTCCGTGTATAATTGAATATATACATATTATAACTATTAATTAATTAAGGTGCCACTTGTGAAAAACAAATCCTTAATTAATTTACACATAAGATTTAACGATTATTATTATTAAATTTTTGTTGAATTTTCATTGACTACTTTTCCATATAAGTACATGCAAGCACGTGATGTTTGTACTTGTGGTTTTTGTTTTTTTCTTTCTTTCTTATTTGTCAGAGTAATTCAGTGTGGATCACGTTTCCTCTGTTATTTTCATTTCTTTTATATTTTTTTTCTTTGAACGTTGATGGGGTCAGAATCAGACATCAATGTGGGACCACTTTTTACACAGACGGTTCAGATTCTACTGCAACGGTGTCAGCCTTATTACTGTACAGCGGCGCAAGCCCAAGGTTTTGCAGTACTTTCCTCTAACATACGCCGGTGGGCGGACTATACGCTTTCTCATGTACCTTTCTTCTTCTTTGTTTTTTTGGATAGACTCATGTCCTTTCCTTCGAAACTTACTTACGGGGGGGTGCATATATGTAATCCAAGATATCCATCATTCAAGATTCTTTCTTTAGCAAGAATGGTTTCATTTGCGTGAAGTCAAGTACAATTTCTCATGACTTCTCATGATTCACCAATTGGAGAGTTGCGTTAATCCCCGGGCACGGGTGACCTAGATATAGGTCAAAAGGGTCGCAATTTTGTGTTGCATTTTCTATGTCTTTATACTTATCCTCTTAGGCTTGGCTTTGAGAGATGTATTCAATTGTTTAGGGAAAAATCATGTATGAATTGTATTTCATTCTCAATTGTACATCTTCTTTTGGTTAATGAATATATGCCAGACAAAAAAAAGTTCAATTTCTCATAAATTGCTGACATGGTATCTTAGATTTTTTTTGTCCAGCTGGAATGGATGAAATTGATACGACCATCTAAAAAACAATATTTTAAATATCGGTACAGGAATTCTATTGATCAAAACAATTGGTATGCGATATAACCGGCTGAATGACATAAAAAAATAAACATAAATATATATATCACAAATGATAGGAGCAACAAAATTCATGTTACTTCAACGGTTAAGACTTGTAATTTCTTACTTGAGTGAGGGGTCTAGTATGCGATTCAACAGGTATATAACAATCGACATTTAAAACATTAGTCAAAAACTTAAAATAAGTTGTTTTGAGACAAGCGGTTAAACACATAGACGCATTGACGGACCAAAAATCTCAAAATCGAAACTAAAAAATCTCAAAATCAACCCTAATTACTATAATGAAACAAATTCCCCCGTAAATCATGGCCTTACCACTCGGTCCCCCATGGCTAGCGGAGGAGAAACAAAATTCGACTTCTAATTACTAAATTACAACATTTGAACATTCGGTGACTGAAATGAAACATAAAAAATCTTTCGCTGACAAAAAGTCACATAACCCCACATGAAAATCATACTCAGAATTAACTTGGAAAATGTGTGTTACATCAAAGGTCATCACAGTAGGTTTGCTGCTAAGGTTCATCCACTAGAATAGAAGTTGACATATATTTGGCCTAATCCTACAAAGTAGGATTATAACTGTTGCAGATTACACCTAACAGCTTTTGCAGATGACAAGGAAACATCCTTGCCATCCTAAGGAGAAAGATTGAATTTTGAATATACAGTAAGTGTGGAAACTTTGAGCAAAGGTAGGGATCAATTCTGAACAATGTGAACCCGCAAGACATTACCCCTTTGCTCTGGCAGTAATTCACAGATGCAAGAATCATTTAATCTTATGTTGTTTGCTTTGCAGAAATCTCCCCACCCATTAATCCATCTTCGACCATCTGTCCACTCAACAACTGTTCCAGACCGTTGCCTCCCTTGTGGACCGAGATAAGTTACCTTCCCCCGGAGTGTAATCTTATGTTTTCTCATCCAATCATGAGGGACAAGCTGCAATACAAAGGATGTGCTCTTATGGCAACTGGTAGAGCTCAAAAATAATTATGAAGGAAAAGGAAATTCTAACAGCTAAACAAAATCTAATCAGAGCTCAATCAAGTTATCAGAATTCAGACAGCACTACAGGTGGAAAAGCCAATATGGACAATAATCTTGCAAGAAGTTACTATTAGTTTAGTTATCATCAATGCTAGATAGGCAGTGTTTTACTAATGTAATAAGTTCATTTTCCCTAATTTTTCCATCTATGCTGAAAACCACTACCAATCGCTTTTATTCAACATATTCTCAAGAAATTGGTATGATTGAACAAGCTAAACCAAATATCAAGTTGTCAAAGAAATTTGAGTTTATATATTCAAACCGAATAAAACTAATCAACTTCTGCTCAAAGTGCGGTAAATTGGAGGGACTAATTTTATACATTTGACCACTGAGCATCACACTTTCACAGGACCATAAGTAGAGGCCAGGGGTTACAACCAATATCAGATCAAGGAACCTCATCACCAAAAGATTGCAGGAGTAAATTGGAAATATTACGTGTAAATAACAATGATTAAAACATAAACTAAGGACAGAAGTCTGAAGGCTGATAACCTGAGGGTAAATGTATAGGAGATATTTACCAATAAATTTTCATTCCACATCCTCACTTTTGTGACGAAGTAGGGATTCCTGAGGTGAGCATAGCCTTCCAGTTCAGGTTCAGATTCATCAATTTCTTCAGTTTTGACAGTAGTGTTCTCTCTAAAGCCAGCGCCTGAATTCAAACCAATATGGGCTTTAAATTCGCCTGAATCAATAAAAACCCGCAGGTCATTATGTTGACATATATGTGAAAATAAATAGACAGTAAAACAAGGTTGAAGGATTTCAGTTTCTACCAATCATTTCCTTGCTTCTCTTTCTGGAAGATTTTGCTTCTTCTTCTTCATTGTCCTCTTCCTCTTCCATCTCTACTTTTTCTTCTTCAGTGTCTTCTTCTTCTTCTTCATTGTAATCATAATCATGGTCACTCTCATCGTCACAATCTTCCTCTTCCACTTCCTCCTTCTCCTCTTCTTCTATCACCATCTCCTCCACTTCATCCCTCTCGAGCTTCTCAGTTCCAGATTTCCCAAATAATTTGAAATCAAACATATTTCTTCCATTATATTTGAAAAATAAAAAGTCTTCATGCTCAACATTGTTATCCTTGACAAATTCCTTCCAACCCTTCCCAAAAAAAAATTCATTCTCCACTTCGATCACCTTCACATGCCAAGTTCTCCCAGGGGGAAATCTAAGGATCACCTTTTCTGGCAAAACTAGGCCTATGCGCGCAATAAAAGCATTCGGTATTTTCTGCAGAGAAGGTAGTTGCAGGTCATTCATAGATCAAAAAGGAATTCCAGTAATATTTATCCTCCCAATCTTACTTGTTCACATCATCTACAGTTCATTTTAATACAGAGTCTTCTTTGGATCCAGATATGACACCAAGGCTGAAATTGAGTTCTTACTTGCCATTTACATCTAAAAAACAACATTTAACTACCAGTTTTAAATCAAGAAGAAATTTAGGGCCTAAAAAACAAACCAAAAGAAAGAAAAGTTCAAAGCTTGAGACAAAGAGAGCTGGGTTACCATTCTTTCAGAGCTATGCTCCAGAAGATAAACTTTGAAAAATGTGGGGAACTTCTCGTAGCTCCGAATATTCTCGCAAACATTCATGGTTCAGTGAGGTTTTGGGTCCTCGAGATGTTCTTAAATGTGTAATCTTTATCACAGCAGAAACGCTCTGTAAAATTGAAAGGGCCTCTATCCTATTTTTGCAGGATGAAGGCCAAAAATTGTAAAAAAAAAACAATGCACTCCATCAGATACTGTAAACACCCGTTAAAGTAGAGGACAGCTAGCTACATATCTCACTTTGTTATTAAAATATTGAACGCGAAGACACCTATGGCAGATCACTTACAAAGGAAGTCGATCAGGTGGCGTCCATCGGGCAATCTGCCAGTTGATCTGCGGAAGAAGGAACGGCCACTGGGGAGGTCGATGGGGAAGCCAAGTCCACCAGTACCAGAGTTGGACGAGAAGAGACGAGGAGGAGGAGGAACAATTTCACTGGGTCCTGCCCCGTGGCCCTGGGCCTCTTAAGCTTTTATTTTTTATTTAATTTTTCAATTTCACATTTGTGAATATATATTTACTTTTATATTAATATTTTATTAAAAATAGTATTGTCAAAAATATATTTATTCGTGTATAATATAATTAGTAAAAACTAAACAAAATATATATTAAAAATGATTGGAAAAATTAATATTTCATCTTGTAGAGAAAAAAAAATGATGTTGTTAAATTGTAATTTTATTTAAAGGATCTGGTAAGACTATTGCCCCCATTTGGTTGACATTTTTTAACAACAATATATTATTAGTGGACCATATATGGTTAACATCAACCAAACAACAATATTTTGGCCCAAAAACTGAGACAATTTTGGAGTATTATATTGCCCATTCTAAAATGGTCTAATTTTGGGCAACTCTATTCTTTTTTGCAACCATTTTCTTTTTTTTTTTAATCATTAGGGCCCGTTTGGCTCACAATTTTTACCCACAATTTCCAAATTGTTAAGCATTGAACCATTTTGCTTTCCATTTACTTAAACACCCTCCACTATTCAATTTCGGGATGAAAATGTCGTCACACCAGGTTAAACACACGATTTTTGCAACTTAACGTAGTCCTTCGAAGGCTCTGGAGCTGCGCAACCCACATGCTTCTTCGTAGACTGCAACTGGCTATTTCGACCAAGCTTCAGACACCGGTAAACTTATAAACCTCAATTTGCTCCTTCATTCTTAGATTTTTATAAAGTTGGGATTCTTGATGTGGTGAAATTAGGGCATCGTGTTTTTTCAATGCATATATCGTAGACAATACTAACAATCCGAGTTTAGGCTCGTATTAGATATTCAAAATCAAAGGGCAAACTTGTATAGCCCAATGATGTGGGACACATAATTCGTAACAATCCAAAAGACAAACTTGTATGACGTCTGTAGATCCTAAAATCTGCAATCAACTTGTTATCGTCAAATCGAGACCTATGACAACCCTACAAGATCAAAGGAAGGTTGACCGTCAAACTTGGACACCGGTGTGGTGTCGGCCGAACAAGCTCCGACGATCAAGTCAGTCAACGGTGGGAGATATTTAAGTGAGAGAAGTGAATGACTTTTAGAGAGAGAGAGATATATGAGGTAGTTGGGAGAGTAAATGAGGAGGGATCCTCCTCTATTTATAGTGTTCTAGGTCACGTGGTCAGCACGTGTTGACCGTACGGACAAGCTTCTTCGTTAGGTCGTAATTGGGTCTGCGGCCCAATCTGGGACTCATTTGGCATCTAAAGCCTTGGGCCTTAGATGCCTGGTCTTGCACCCATTCTAACCGTGGACCTTCGCTTGGACTTGGGCCAATCATTCCTTCGGACGGACATTTGGGTCGATCTAACCATGGGCCTCATTGGGCCTTTTAACTTATGCTCAAATATTTCGGGTCAACGGTTTTTGGCCCATACAACGTCGTTCTCGGTTATTAAAAAAAATGATTGGTTGAAAGATTTGTAGGTGTATTTAGTTGAAGATTCCTTTAACCGGAAGTTCAATAGTCATAACTAAACAAGCAATTCCATTAGCTAGTTTAATGTAAACTCAAGCCACAAAGTAATTTTAATTTTTAAAGCAAACAAGTTAGTCCTTAGTGAAAAAAAGAGTAAATAAATCATATGCAAAGCTGCTTTCACATCAAAATCTTGCCGAGAGAGTTATAAAGACATTTAAACCTCCCCTCTCTCTTCACACACACACATATAGAAATTATCTTATGATTTTTTAAAATGAGATCCTAAAAGAAGGTCCTAATTTTTAAGGGTCAATTTTTTTAAAAAAATTGAATAAAATATATTTGTATTTCGATCGGTCTTACGAACCCAACGACATATTTTTTGTTCGAAACAAAAATAAAATTCAACATGAGAAGTGCTTAATAATTCGTGATTCCTAAAAGTTAGGATCTCATAAGAGAAGCACTAATTCCTGAGAGAAGGGGGAAGGGGAATATAGGATGAATCTCATCCTTCATGAAAAACTATGTAGAAAAAGCCCACGATGGCACAACCCAGAGCCAACCTCCCCACCATCTCGGCCCATTGGGTCGTGGCAGTTCCCAGCCCACCTTCCTGAAAAGGCTGGACAATGAGTTAAAGACTTGGGCAAGCTTATAAACTAAACACCAAGCCCCTCAACAATCGATGTGGGATTTTTATCCCTTAACACCTTTTAACAAACTAGGAGACAAAAATGAAATAATAGCAAAAACTATACCCTATATTAGATTCTGGTGAATATGAAACAGGATATTGATGGGACAAACATTTCATTCCTAATCAGGCCACAAAGTTGATATTGAAATCAAGAGTTGCATTAGTTTATACAGTCTTATGGACAAAAACAAGCACAAAATTTCGGTTGAGAAGATCATACCGATCGACAAACATCCGACAAAAGATAGAGACATACATGATACAGAAAGAGCTCATACTGAAGGTTTGTTTTGCTGGCCTTTGTTGTCATCAAGAACGTGAAATATGGTGACTTTGAGGATCATTTTCTCCAAGTTCATCAACTCAAAGATGCAAACATCTCCTTCCTCCAAATTGTTCGCCCACGCAAATTCTGCCCATCCCCTGCTTAACTTAGTCTTACCAACCTCGTACAGGCATCCCACACGCCACTGTTTCCCACCAGAAACCTCAAGCGTGAGGAATTCTGTATCTCTGGTGAGATACTTGTTAGCAAAGCTAGATGGCATATGCTGTCCAAGAAGAAGTCTTATCATGTTTTCAGAAAGCATAATTCAAAAATTCGCAAAGCATTTTCTGGGATGTTAAGGACTCACCAGAACTGATCGTTTCGTTAAATAGGATGGTCTCAAAACAATCCTGCAAAATGGATTATCAGAGTTGAACAGTTCAGCAGCATGAACTGCTCTTGCCTTTTCTTCTTCTGTAACAGCTATCCACCTCCTTGCAACACTTACCCTAGTTGATTTAACACGGGCAACTTTGTCAATGCCCAATGATACTGGTTCATCTGCACAATTAAGCAATTAGTCACGGAGAAAAAGGCAATAAGAGACCATCTAAGTTCATCACTTACAGTTTTTGCACAATTCATTTGTTTGTTTTTGTTTTTTGGTTCTTTGTTCCGCGCTATCAGGTAACCGCGTCCTGAATGCATCTATCGTACATAAAAGCTCATTCCAATTGCACTGTATCCCTACATCTCGAGTAGATTGAAATGTTCCTTGAAAATCAAGTGCTTTCCTTCTCACATTCAGGCAATCTACATCTGCAGTGTACGTTGAGTTCCTAGAATCATCCAAAGACTTATTTTCCGAAGGAATGGGATTGGGGCATGGAGGAAAAGAGCCCGAGATTTTGTTTAAGTCGCATCCTTTCTGATGAGGTGCTGGAGATTGTTTGTCATCACCAAGTTCTTGTGAACTACTAATAGAATTACACGGATACTTAATCTCAGAATTTTCCAGATCAAACACATAAACCTTGAAATCTGAACTCCTTTCGTATCTGAAAATTAAGAAATACCCAACACGAATCGAGTAGTGTTCGACAAATTCCTGCCAACCATTGTCGAACCATAACTTGTTGTCAGCTTTCAATAATTCCACAGGCCAGACTCGACCATCAGAAGCAGTGAGCTTAGCAGTCGAAGAAAGTTCATCTCTATATCTCTTAACAAACTTTTCCGGGATCCTCTGAGGGTAGAAACAGCATATGAGACATTTGCATAGCAGAATAGTTAGTAATAGAGAAAATTTATCTTCACACACATTGACATTGCAGAATTATTAATACGACTTGATATAGGTAACTCGCTTTTCAAATCTCTCTCAAATGTTTGCGAAGGAACATTTAAAAAAGTAGAACATGCTTGGACAAATTTCGATATTAATGACAATGAAGAACTGTCAAACAGGAATAGTTTCAAATCTCCATATATAACAACACCAGATTCAATCTGGCATCAGATTAAAGGAAAGCTGAAACACATTCAGATTGGCTAAGACACATTGGTACTTCTTCATATGTAGCAACCCCAATAGGGATGTAAATGCTAAGCCGATAAATCAAACCTCACTCCAAATCTTGCTTGCACTTCCCCAATAAAATAATGAGCAGTTATATATTTTTGAACACATATGCATATGGTAATAGATCAAGAAGCACACCCATAGGTAAAAAGAAAGGATAAACAACACACGTGCACAAATTTCCCGCAATGGATGGAGTCGGGCATGTATGCGAGATCTACGAAGACCTTACCATCATATAATATATGAAAATGCTGTTTCTAGAAATTGAATTTGTGAGCTCTAGATTGCATCCTGCAACTCTAACTCTACCATACTCGACTGTTAAGCACACCCATAACAAATTTAAAAAAAAGAAAAAAAAAAAAAGTTGCATGTACACTTCCTGCCTCTCTTTAAATTTCTCTTTACATAGACTAATTACTACAATCATCTTCATTTTTTTTTGACCTTTCAGATTTTTTTTTTCTGGCATTTCAGTACTTTTTTTCTTCCAGTAAATGGATTTTCCTACCAAACCAAACAAATTAACAAACTAACTAATTTCTTGAATATCGCTCCAAAACACTCAAAAATGAAGCAAGCAAATAAGGAAAGAAAGATGAAGACTTTGAAGCTGCAGAGTAGTGAAAATGGAAGGTTAATTACCAACTTGCTGTCATGGAGAATAGACCCCACCATCAGCTTGTAGAAAATGCAAGACTGAGTCTCCGGAGAGCTTGACCCATCCAGTAGCACCGGCTGCCCTGACATTTTTCTTGCCGATTTTTCAGATAAAATGCATGAATGGGAGAGTGAGACCACCTACAGCCATTTGCGTTGATATCTATGTATGTAACGTTTGCACAAAAGAAAAGAAAAGAAAAGAAAAGAAAGGTTTTTGGTGGCAAGTGAGTAGGAGACTCATGTCACCAGTACTGCATGCGACATTGGAGTATTACCAGTCAACTTTTGACGTGTAATTGATTTGTGGAACATTGGGAGCCTCCGGTGGGGTCTACTACTCAAAATGTGCCTTGAAAATGCAAAATAATGGTGTATTCTCTTGTCCTCATTCGAAGATGGATAAACCATACACCCATTTAGTAAAACTTTGGAGCAGTGAGAAGACTCACTACATCAAATTAAAGATGACAGATCTATCAGAATGCCCGACTTGGGTATTCAAGGAAGTTTTCTCCACAGAAAGTCTCAGAGAAGAACATGCTCAAGCGACCCTCCAACAACAAAACCAAGCTCGTAAAGACCCATGAGAGTCTTGAGTCCAATCCGAAAGGTCTATGGGAGCTTCGGTAGGCTACCTACGAAACCCATGAGAACTTCGATCCGAAAGACCAATGGTTTTTGGGTTTGATTGGCCATGGAATCTCCTTCACAGGATCAACTCTGCCCACAGTTTTTGCACACTGGGTGCCAGGCCCAGTCGCCCAGGCACCCCTAAGTCCCAATAGTCAATGATGTCTACGGTCCAGATTGCACATCAACGACAATGAGGAGGTCGCATCGCATCATCATCACATCCTCTTACAAGAAACAGAAAAGACAAAATAAAAATATCTACAAAACAAAAAAGTATTGAAAATATCTAAAATTACTAAATCCTTATCCAAATCTCGGCCAAAAGTGCTAAGACTAGTATTTATCTGAATCAAAATTGCATCTTCCTCCACTCTTGTTCATCTGTTCTTCAGTTCTTGTGTGGTTTGTGTTATGTACCAGTGTGTGGGTGTATTTGGATATGATGATTAAGTCAGTCTTCAGATCTTGTTCTTCTTCTCCACTCCTTATCGAAGCTAAGGAAATCCCATGGAAGATAACGTCATCAATACCTCCTTCTTCACCAATAACTACAACAACTAGATTTTCTGCGAAGGCAATAACTTGTTCTTCCTCTGCAAACGGCTCCCACATACCAAAGCTTGAACCTTTTAGCCGAACTAAGCTCGAGCGAGTCCTTAAGGAGCCTCCATTGATTGAAAAGTGCGAGAATGATCTCTCAGGTCCTTTTACACACACTCTTAATTGCTCTGTATTTACTACTTCTCTGATTTAACTTTGATGTCGATTTCTTTCCAGTTTTATCCGGTCTTGCATGATTTAGTGGAGTATTTGTTTGTTTTACATCTCTGTTTGATCTGATAACTAGGTTATTTTGTTTTACATAATTCCCACTTGAATTGTTACTATTTTTGATGATTTTCACTGGTTGCTTCTCATGGATAGATTAAAGCTTGTTTGATGATGACAGATTAATGACATCTGATATTGTTTGTTTTTCTGGGTTTAATTTTCTGGTCTCAGAAGCTCTGGTTGTGTGTTTTTGTATGTATAGATGTTTTGTAAGGACCTAAGAATCAGATTGGTTCTTATATTGCATATTGGTGCAGATTATTGTTCAACACTTGAGGGAGATGATTCCTACAGCTGCTGGAGAGCATACTTCGAACTCAAAGATCTCGAAGTAAGTTTGTCATATATACATATATGATTATATATATATATGTGTGTGTGTGTGTATATATGTGATTGATTATGTTCACAATATTGAATTACATCCAATGATTATGTCAAATAGTGAATAAAAAAAGCCTGAAACTCTTTATTCCCCAAATTGTCTAAGGAATTCTGATAAGCTTAATTGGGTAACAAAATCTTGATTTGTCTTGTTTGTCTGTCTGTGCTTTCTTGGCCGGACAAGTATAAGAATCGTGTTCTAGTCTTTCAAGCTAACACTATGTTCCCCACTTTATACCAGAAGGAGGCACCAAAAGAAGATGTGGAGAGGCTAATTCTTCAAACTGCTGGCCTCAAGTCCTTAATCGGATGCTTACACGGAATTTCATCGATGCAGAAAGGAAAAGCGAATGGGTTCGGCCTGGCAAAGACACTAATTGCTGATAAAGCAAAGGAGAGACACTGTCCTATACCGGACGGACTGCCAAAAACACTTGAAGAGCTTGCAGAAGAAGAGAGTGCTCGAATGCCGGACTCACCTTACACCAGATTGCTTAGAAGTAAAGGAACCTTCCCCGCTTGGTATACCTCCGCACCTGACCATGAAACTGATTGAAGGGGATTTACCTGTGGTGGGTAAATGGCTGGATACTAAATAAGTTTGTGTGAAATGAGTTTTGCTGTTTTGTGTAGATAATATTAGCAGTCTATCAGATGTGCAAAATATTTTGATCTGATTGTTTTGAACAACTTTTCTTATAGTGAATTAGTGTCTATACACTAGAAAGTTTGTATCCAACATTGTGGTATACTGCTGCTGCTAAATTCTATAAATAAATTGACTGGTTTGTTCATGCTCAGTGAGTAGTATTACTTATGACTTTCCTTCATCTTCTTGTTCTTTTCCTTTTATGGTTCAGAAACACTTGCAGGATTTATTCACACTGGATTGATGAAAAGAGTTTATGTTGCTTCACAACCAGTGCCTTTGCTTGTGTATTCCAATTAAGCTGTGAACACAGGCTTTTATATATAACTTACTACCTTACTGAGGTGATATTGCCTTTTTCCTTTAACCGAAAATGATGGTATCGAGCATAAGTTTTATGCTTGACAACAGGGTAAGTTAGGGCGAAGCTCCAAGCATGGGCACAAGGGTATTACTTCTAGTGGGAATCGAACTCAAGACCTTCTGAGTTCATACGGTTTATCCGTAGAAATAGAGGTGATATTGCCTACAAGGCCTATAGTAAAAATTAATATGAACTAAGGCGTTAGGCAACCCTTTTAATGCAGGCAACCATGAATTTATATTAGAGGTCGACTGATTCATATAATGTTAATTTAAAAGTATTCCTGCTTCACTTCAATGGCATCTCATCCTTAAAATAATATTATATACAATCAGAATTTCTTCAATGTATATATATGGTGGTACCACCATGCTTATAGAAACAGAGGACAGACAGAGCAATGAGCGTCCAAGAATCATTCATGTCCAGAAGTTAACATTGTCTATTTGTTGCTAAATTTATAGTTAGAAGAAGAACTGGTCAGTAGCTTAATTTTAGGTTTTATGCTTTTCTTGCATTGCGCAGTCCCAGGGAAAGCTACACCTCTCACTTTGTTGCTAAAATTAGACGGCAAATCTAATTTGAAACCTACAAAACAGAATTCATGGTGTTTAAACAAGACATCTCCTTCCACATCCCCTCAATGGCCGTCAAACCGTACGCTTCTATTTGGTCGATATAACTCCCCCTACACCCCCCTTCCTTTCTATAAGCAGCCTTGGGTTAGCCAAGGTATTCAGCCATGGCTATCCCTCTCAATGCCTTCGGCTGCTTTCTTTTCTTCTCATTCCTCTTCTCTACATTCTCTACCTTCTCTTTGGCATTGACAGATGCTGAAGCTTCCTACATTGCTCGTCGTCAGCTCTTGACATTCCGTGAAAATGGTGACCTTCCGGATGATGTTGAATACGAAGTTCAAATCACAGAAACTTTTGCCAACCAGAGGCTGAAGAGAGCATACATTGCTCTCCAGGCATGGAAGAAGGCTATGTATTCCGATCCCTTTAACACAACTGGCAATTGGGTTGGTGCCAATGTGTGCGCCTACAACGGTGTCTTCTGCGATCCAGCGCTTGACGACCCAAAGTTGAGCGTTGTCGCTGGTGTTGATCTGAACCATGCTGACATTGCAGGGTACCTACCTGTTGAGTTGGGGCTCATGACTGATGTTGCATTGTTTCACATCAACACTAATAGGTTTTGTGGAATAATCCCCAAGAGCATGTCTAGGCTTACTCTCATGCATGAGTTTGACGTTAGCAACAACCGTTTTGTTGGTGCTTTCCCAACTGTAACTCTATCATGGCCAAACATCAAGTACCTTGATGTCAGATTCAATGATTTCGAAGGTCAGTTGCCGCCGGAAGTCTTTAAGAAGCCGTTGGATGCATTATTCTTGAACAACAACCGGTTCACATCCACCATCCCCGACACAATTGGTGAATCCACAGTCACTGTGGTGACGTTTGCTCATAACAAATTCATTGGTTGCATCCCACGCAGTATTGGCAAGATGGCTAACCTGAATGAGATCATCTTTATGGGCAATGAGCTTGGTGGTTGCTTCCCGTCTGAAATTGGGTCGCTGGAGAATGCAACAGTCTTCGATGCCAGTTTGAACTCGTTTGTTGGATCTTTACCAAATAGTTTTTCTGGGTTGAAGAATGTTGATCTCTTGGATATTTCTAATAACAAGTTGACAGGAGTTGTATCAGAGACAATCTGTAAGCTTCCAGGCTTGTCAAATTTCACATTCTCATACAACTACTTCACCGGCGAGGCTGAATCATGTGTACAAACATCGAGGAAGGACATTGTATTGGATGATACGAGCAATTGCTTGGCTAATAAGCCAAAACAGAAGTCGAAGCAGGCTTGCCTCCCTGTTGTGAGCCGACCGGTGGATTGCAACAAGAACAAATGTGCCGGAGGATCTACACCAATAACGCCAAAGCCAAAGCCACGACCAACGCCTTCTCCTGCTCCAATTCATAAGCCATCAAAGCCGCAACCCACACCTTCACAAACCCCACCATCAACTCCCTCAGAGCCAGCACAACCCACACCATCTCCTCCTCCTCCAGTCCAAACACCACCAAAGCAAAAACCCACACCTTCTCCTCCAAAACCATCACCACCACCACCATCCGTCCCAGTAGTGGAGAAGCCAAATCCTCCAACTGCACCAAAACCATCATCACCACCATCTCTTTCTCCTAAACCAATAGCACCAGCTCCAACACCTGATGATCATGATCAATCCCCTGTAGACCCTCCACCACCACCACAACCAACTCTTGAGGTCCCATCCCCAAAACCCATACCAAAACCGTCTCCGGAACCTAAGCCGGTAAAATCACCACCGCCGCCAGTTCATTCACCTCCCCCACTAACCCCTGTCCACTCCCCACCACCACCTGAACACTTACCACCCTCACCAGTCAACTCTCCACCACCGCCAATGAAGTCACCACCACTGGTCCACTCTCCTCCACCACCGGTGCGGTCACCACCACCACCACCACCAATCCATTCTCCACCCCCACCAGTACGCTCCCCACCTCCACCAGTTCACTCCCCACCTCCACCAGTCCATTCTCCACCCCCATCAGTTCGCTCCCCACCACCACCGGTTCGCTCCCCACCTCCACCAGTGACCTCTCCTTCACCACCACCACCAGTCCATTCTCCACCCCCACTGGTTCGCTCCCCACCTCCATTGATTCGCTCTCCACCTTCACCAGTGCCCTCTCCTTCACCACCACCACCACCAATCCATTCTCCACCTCCACCTGTGCCCTCTCCTTCACCATTACCATCATCACCAATCCATTCTCCACCCCCACCGGTTCACTCCCCACCTCCACCCGTGCCCTCTCCTTCACCACCACCAATCCATTCTCCACCCCTACCAGTTCCCTCCTCACCTCCACCAGTGCCCTCTCCTTCACCACCACCACCAATGTTTTCTCCTCCACCACCAGCACCAGTCTCCTCACCTCCACCACCGCCAACTCTATCTCCACCACCACCACCAACATTCGAAGACATTATCCTCCCACCAAACCTGGGGTTCCAGTACTCATCGCCGCCTCCACCAATGGTCCCAGGCTACTAAATGTCATATTATTGAAGTCTCTTAACATTTCGTGTGCTCATATTTATAGTTACAGAAAGCCATTTGTAAGAAAGTCAATTTACTTCTTGTTACAAATCGAAATCGAAAATGCAATGAATGAAAACCCTTCTAGTGTAATCTTCTACTTCTCTTGCACTTGTTTCCAATTTATCTATGTATAAACACTATTAAACACACAAATATTTGACACTGCAATTGTATTTTTAAGTCTTTTATGGCTATAAAAGGTTATAACAAATAGAAGAGTTTGAAAAAACAAATATGGCGTCTTCCTATTGCAATATAGTTAAGGCAATGCCCTTACTAAATTGTGTATTACAATGAAAGAACTCATTGGTAATTTGCAATGCTGAAAATTCTCTATAAAGCAATGGCGAAACCAACATTGGATATTAAGGGGACGAAACTTTGTGCAGGGTTTAGGAGTAGTGCCCCTGAATTTTTTTTGGGTTATATATATCGCATGTTAACTTTAAGATAAAAAGAAAAAACCATGTCCATAAATTTGATAAAACGATTACAATTGCTTTTTTTCAAATTCTCATGTTTTGATAATATTGCATAAGAAATTCATTAGAAATTCGACCATTTCATTTTATTTTATTTTTCTACCTTGTCAAAAACTACCTCTTTGTGGTTAATCTTTTATTGGGTTAATTAGGGGAACATGTATCATCATAATGGGAGCCGCTATTCGCACACAAGTTTTGACTCACTGCACAAATTTTTTTTTAAAATATTTAAGTTTATCAAAATATCATTATATGAAATTGCCTTAAAACATGTTTACTCTTTGCACCGGTATTTTATGCTCAATACAATTACATTAAATTAAAATCTCTAACCCTAATATAATCATCATTTGCTCGCTCTCCCCCATCTTCTCTTGGTCTCCCAACTTCTACTAATATTAGATATTCAATGGATAACAAGAATATGATTATGACAAGGAGATCAATGATTTCGTCGAATTACATTGAACAAGAGAGGAAACATGGAGAAAATTCTGAAAAAAGTAATACTATAGAGAATCATATGGAGAATCATGAAGAGGGCGATACTATAGAAAATTCTCCCAATATAATAAGAATATAAATTTTCTCTATTTTAGTTATGTGTTGAATTAATTTTGTGTTAAGTGGTGGACAGGTATGAATAAATGGGTGAATTTTTGGGTTGAATTGACGAAATTTTGGGTTCCCAATTACTTGTGTACAGCCAACATTGAAAATAGGGATTTGTTTTTGATAAATCTTGATGAAGATAAAAGATTCATACCTTCTAATTTTGTACACATATAAACAAACATGCATATAAATTTCAAAGATTTGATATTTAATAAAAATCTGACAAACATGCACTTACCTTCAATAAATTAAGAAAAATTGAGCCATCAGTTGATAAAACTATTTAAGCTACAAGTCTAGGAATGAAGAAATTCTGGAGTCAGTAGACTTGCAATCAGGCCACACCTGATCTATGAATGTCATTGATACATATTCAATTGTACATAGAATTTCTATGAACTTTTATTTCTATAGGTTATGGATTCTAGGTACATTCACGCATCTTAACATCAAGATTTTTAGACCTTGAAATCAAAAGCCTTAGCTAATGGATTCTGGGTACTCTAAAAAGACATTGCACAAACACTAGGGATGAAATATTTTTGCTACGAAGGGCAATAAATCAGTCAAAACTTCTGAAAGATCGATATCCACTTAATTCTACTACATTGAGGATAATATATAATGTTAGGCAAAAGAATAAGATTTTGCAGAAGACTAGTAGATCACAAATGCAATTTCTTATAAAACAATTGTCTGAGAAAAATTATATTGAGTGGCATAGGAGTCGTAGTGAGTCAAAGGTTGTCATGGACATATGATGGGTACATCCGACCAGTGTTAATTTGATACGTACTTTTCCTAGAATTTTGATAATGGATTGCACCTACAAGACTAACGGATATATTAGATGAGCTATTACGAAATAATAACCATTACAGAGAGTTGTATGGTGCACATAATTGCATGCTTGAGTTAAGTTATGCTTTGGACTACTTTGATGAATGTCTCTCACATGATCATTGGATGATGATGCCTAAAATAGGACACATCATAACTTCATGTTACAACGTGGTGTTGTTTCATTTTTCATTCCACCAATGTCTTACCTTTTAATTACCTCTTAGATCATAACTTCATGTTACAACGTTGTGTTCAAGAGTAATTCATGCTCAATGGAAGATTGAACAAGTAGGGTATGCAATATAATTCAAATCATACAATAAGGATATCACAAAATGAGGTTGTTCTCCCTTAGGTGCAATTAAGGCGAGAATGCATCATAAGGAACAATGGGGAAGGATAAATGTTCTCAATAGGAAGACATATTCAAAGAGATTAGCAAAGGGTGAAATTTCCCTACCTCGCACTCCAAAAATTAGCTATGTAAACCGATACTCAACCTTGAATTTTTCCGGCCTTAATCAACCTTTTATTCGGTAAGCCCATCCTCCAATCAATATACAAACAACTTCAATTTCACATATCTAACACAAATTAATCCAATAAATCAAGAACCCATTACCTTCTCTTACCCAAAACTTTCTAAGTTCTTGAACTTCACCTACTCAAGCTTGCTACTCCAATCAACAATAGAATCTTGCAATACAACCATAAACAAGTCTAAATCAACCTATTAAATCACTAATTTCATCTAATTTAAAGATTTTCCCCCAAATCTACAAAACCCATAAAACTCTAAAATCCCAAATCACCCAATCTCTAAATACTAGCTTTTAGGTTTAAGAAACTTACCAAGGTTGTAGAAACAAGTAGAAGGAAGGGATTCAAGCTTCCTTTAGGCCTCAAATGATGTACGAACTCATGGATTTGAGTTTGGGTTCAAACCTTGAAAGATTAGAACAAAGAGAGAAATTTAAGAATATGTAAGCTAGAGAGAGAAGTTATGAATCCAACTTGAAACAACTTGAAAGAGGATAATCTTACCTTGGTTGATGATCTTAGATTGATGGGAGGGAGGAAATTTGAGAGAAAATGAGGTTGAGGGTTTGTTTAGGTCGGGTATTTTGAAAGAATCGCGAAAATGGGTGTTTAAAACAATCCTCGGGGTGTAGATTTTAGGGAGGTGTCCGGACACCTATGCCTGAAATCACCCTATTTCAGTTTCCTCTATGACTGTCCGGATGGCTTTTAAAAGCTGTCCGGACGGTTACCTTTGTAGTCAAAAATTTCAGTTTTAAAACCACTCGTACACCCCCAAATCACTCAGTATTAATTTTTAATGATTATATATATATATATATATATATATATATATATATACATACTCAACACATGTTGGTCATACCTAATTTCTAAAAGGAAAGAAGTTCATGGTATTACAGTAGTATTAAAGTTCCCCACAACCAGGCCAAGATTTGGCGTAGTCACGTGCACTGCCTTTCACAATTCAATCCATATCTCATCCATCAAGTGCATATTACCAAGAATGCGAAATAGGGAGTTTCAAAACATATACTTCCAAATAGTACCATAGACTTCAAAATCTCGTATGATGTTCAAAACAAATCGTATACAAAATTTCAAATTTGAAAGTCAATATCAAATTATCATTTACTATCACAAGGTCATCAAAGTCTCAATTTGTCCATTTGGCCAAACAATATATATATAAATATGTATATATCAGGATTCTCTTATGTGGACACCCGCAAGTTAACATAACTTACACACTTCTATCTTAGCTGTTGGATCTTTTAAACGGTTGAGATTAAAAAAATTTGGGTTACAACAATTCAACCCGTTTACAACAATTCAACCCGTTTACAACAATTCAACCCGTTTGCAACCTCAACTTCTTCTTCAGTCAGCGGAATGAATTCGATTTTGACACCAGGGATTCTTACAAATCTATTTGTAAAAAGCCAATTCTCTTTTTCTTGAAAGTTGTAAAAAGAGAAGGTTAATACTACAGTGGATTTGTATGTGGGTTCGTAAATAAATGGAAAAATAAATTTCATTTCAGTTAATTTATCTCAAACTCTTGAATGGTCACGAATCACATCCACCTTTGAAATCGCGAATCGCATCCACCTCTAGATCTATGGGTTCAGTTCGGGTCAATTGCTAGTGCAAAATTCAAGGAACATTTGAGATTATTTTGGATCCAATTTCGGTGCAAAAATCTATTCACTCAGGGATTAGTTCAGAAACCCTCACTGCTGGAGTGGATGAGACGAAACGGGATAGTTCAAAAATGCTGGACAAAGCGAGAGGACGAAATCGATTTGTTGGGCATTGTCGATTTGCTTCCCCAAATGAAAGAGATGAAGAAATAGCGATTGCTGCTGGAGGAAGAAGAAGTTGAGTCGGGTTAGGTGTGCAAATGGGTTGAATTGTTGTAACCCAAATTTCTTTAATCTCAACCGTTTAAAAGATCCAACGGCTAAGATAGAAGTGCACAAGTTATATTAACTTGCAGGTGTCCGCATAAGAGAATATATATATATAAATAACTCCTTCAAAATCCAAGTATCAAACCATGCAAAAATCACCATAATTTAGGGTAGGAGCATCAAACCCCACCCATCATATATTTTTCAGAAATAAATTTTCTTTCTAGAAAAACACATCAAATAAGCAATATTTTCATAAAAACCATTTAGAATGTGTTAGCGATAGCAACCCTCACCTTTGTCGATATTCTTCATCAAGAGAAACATCATATATGCTTATGCATGTTTTGGTAGTTTAGATTATCCATCATGCATTTGTATTTTCATCTCTCATTTTGGGACCCATTTTTAACAATCATGGATATGTCCAACCGGTTTCATCAAGCTTCTCTTAACCCTTTTACCAAATGAATATATGCAAAGTAGATCCGTTTTTGTATACTTTTTGTTGCATGTCTTTAGATCATCATTTTAAGCTTTTAAATTTTCACACATTCCTCTATTTTCCTAGCCAATAGCCTGTGGCTTTTAAATCATCCTTTGAATCCTTTATACAAAATTATATAATCCTTCTATAAAAGTTTGATCTCCTTAATTCGGGTGCCTTGATGTGAACTTCTAGTCCTTTGCTGAAAGTCTAGCAAGAACCATAACATTTATTTGGGATTCAACACTAACACCATTTCTTTAAGTCAAATCAAATCATTCTTACCTTATTTGTAAACTAAGAATCATAGATCCTCCTTGGATTTTGCAACCTGTAGCTTTCACTCCTCTAGGAGCCTTCTTTCTTTCAATGGTGAGATACTCTCTCTTTCTCTCTCTCTCTTCTCTTTCTTTCTCTCAGCAATGTATGTGTGGAGAAGTGCAAGTGAGCACCCTCCCCATCTCCTCCTTTTAACCTTTCCCTTGTCCTCTCTCCCATTTCCATGTGTCATTCATTCACAAGATTTTTTTTCTTTATTTTATTCACTTTCTAACTTCATCTCTTATCTATTGTCATATCTTATAGATATATTATTATATAAGTTTTGCAAATTCTGGGATAAATTTTCGGTTACGGTTTCGGATATAACCAAAATAACTAAAGATTTAAGTTAGGCCCAAATACTTAGGTTTAGGCCCAACCCAACTCAAATAGTCTAGGTCTAATTCTCACAATTACGTTTATGACTTAGGTTTCTACTAGTTGACTACGAGTGTACCTTGTACATCTATGAAGAACACAGTTACGATTCATGAGCTCTCCCATCATCGCCGTCGATACTCGATATAGCTTCTTCTCAAATTATCTCTGCCTCGTTGCTGGTGTCCCTTCCCTGAGTTCCCTCCATCGATCTGGCTTCCAGGCTCTCCATCTTTCACTTTCACTATCAGTCTATCACATCATTGGAACCCTAAGGTAATTGTAACCCTAACTGAAGTTTCTCTGATTCATCTTATTATTGGTTTTTTCGAACTGGAATTGATCTAATTTGGAACTGAAATTTCGAATAGAAATTTCTCTAATTTCTAATATTTGGTTTTGACATAGGTTTGCTTATGTTCATGGGTTTTGATTATCTTTTTTTTAGATGTCACTGCCGACAACGAACCCAGAGTCAATATCTTAGGGTGGTGGAAGTTAAATTGCAAGAGATTCCCTGTCGTTTCAGCCATGGCACGTGATCTCTTGGCAATTCCAATATCTACTGTTGCTTCTGAATCAGCTTTTAGTATAGGTGGTAGAATTCTTGATTGTTTTAGAAGTTCACTCACTCCTTGGATTGTGGAAGCACTAATTTGCACCCAAGATTGGTTGAGAAAGACTGCAAAGGTAGATGAAGAGGATCTTGAAATGCTTGATAGTATTGAGAATGGTAAGCTTTTATATAAGTTCCTTGGTTATTCTATTTTAATTTTGTTTAAATTGTTTCCTAATGAATCAAAATGTTTGTTTTGTTCATCTTAATAGATTTAAATATGGTGCAAAGTGGATTGGAGTCTATTACAGAGTGAAGATGTTTGCTTTTCTACTTAGTGACTCTATTTAGTTTTTGGAAATGCATATAATTACATAGTGACTCTGTTTGGTTTTCCACTTAGTGACTCTGTTTAGCTTTTGGAAATGCATTATGTTTAGTTTTTAGATTTTGGATGGTAACTTCACTCAGTGACTCTGTTTGGTTGCCAAGAAGATATGAAAGAAACTGAAATTACTGTTGATTTTGTGAAAGACTAGCATTTTGTATGAGAGATAAGAATTGTTCCCATTTATAATGTTATATTGCTCAAATTCGATTGTATTTTTAGACAAAACTGATAACCAATCCGATCCGATCCGAAAAATATGGTTATTTCGGTTTGGTTATTCGACATAATGGTTCGGTTATGGATTCTAAAATATCATAACCGAATCACTTTGGACATTGCGGTTATGGTTAAAAACTGAATGGACACCCCTACTTATCACCATTCAATAAGCCCATCTCCTCTTCCTATGCATATTTTTATTATTTATTATTTTATATTATTATTTCTACAATTCTACTATAACCTTTCTCACTTCATGTCACTTGTCATCACCCTACAAAGGTACTCAAATTTTCTCATATATCTCTTATTTATTATATCTCTTAATTCTCCCGTTGGCCATCTCCCATGAGTATGATCTTTTAATAGTTTTGGCACACTTTCTTTTCCATTTGCCATTCATGTATTGGCTTGTTTTGCTTATAAACACCCTACTAAGATCTATATGAGACAACCAATGCCTTTTCATAACCTCTTTTTAGGCCAATAGCCTTCATTTGCTTCTTACCCATAAGGTTCACTCTCTCTTCATGCACATGTGATCCTCCATCTCTTCCTCTCTCATTGTTCACTACTATCAAGTAGGGCTCGACATCGGGCCGGGCCGGGCCGGTCCAAAAATATGAGGCCCAAGCCCGGCTCGAATTTACCATTTGGGCTTCGGCCCGGGTCGGGATAGGGATGAAAATGGAAGCCCAAGCCCTGGCAGGGCCCAAATGAGTCGGGCTAATGGGTCGAGCTTCGGGCCTCAGGTCGGGCTTAACTATTATTATTAATTTTTGAAAGATAGACATACATATATACATGAAGACTACATTAGACACACACACACACAATATATATATATATATATACACACACATACACAATGAGTCTCTTATGCAGTATCAAATTGTGGTATCAATTTACTGTATCATTTAATAACCGTTGGATGAATCACACGGTTGACACAATTCTCTTCTCTCTCCACTCTCGTTCACTTCTAACTCGCGTTCACTCCTATCTCTCGTTCCCACCTCCATCGCCTCCTCTGTGATTAATCATCTTCGACCGACGACCACCTACATCACCTCCTCTCAGGCACTTCTCTCACCACGTCACTTCTCTCTTGTCTCTCATCAATACCCAAACCAGATCGGAATGCATCAATCACTATCGGAGCCTTTCACCAGAAGTAATCCCTTCACCTATCGCGACCCAGAACAAAGGTCACAGACGCATCACAGATTTGGGTAAGATGATGATCGATTTGGGTCGTGATTTGGATATGAAGGAACTCTGATCTTCTCTTTGTTCGGGCTTTGAAATCTCAGATTTGGAGATTTGGATTTTTCATTTATTTGAAATTAGTTGTTCCCAGATTTGGAGATTTGGGTCGTTGAGCAGATGATAGGAAACTCTATACTTTGCTGTTTTATCTTATAATTTAATACTGTTGATGGGAATCGTAGTGATGGGAAGAGTTTGTCAATTTCTCATGCTTTGGTTGATTTTCGGAGCAAATTTATGTTCATTCCATGTATAAGCAAGCACTTGTTTTCTTGATTGAGCAATGACAAGAGAGAATTCGATCTGGTTTCAGTGGTTTGGGTGTTGACGAGAGAGAAAGTCGCGTGATGAGAGATATGCCTAATAGAACGTAAACCGTAAGATGAATCCAACGGTTCTTAAAGCATACCGTAAGATGAGACTGTAATATGGGACCGGACTCATATTATATATATATATATATGCACACGCATTACACACCATTGATAAATACACACACATATATATACATATACACACAGAGACAGTGCACAAATGCGCTATCTGCACATGTATATATATGTCTTTATATATATTACATATATAATATATGTAGATATATACATATTTTATATATAAATAAATAATGTATGGTGTAATGTTATTAAAACCGACTTGGACATCGACTCGGGCAAGGGACAGGGTCACTGGTTCAACCAGTGGATCAACGGCTTAACCGTAGATTCGATAAATAAATAAAAATATACTCTTAATGCTAAAAAATAAAAATAAAAATAATGAAATTTGATCATCCAAAAAAATATGTATGTAATATTGACATTTAACAATGTAATAATAATATATTATATTGACATATTGATTATATTGATATATTTTGATAAGTGATAATTAATATACATATATTCATATTATCATATTATATCTAAAAAAAATGAAATACATATAATGAAATTAGAAATTTTGTAGTCATTTAACTCTAAAAAATAACCTCTCCGATTATGTAAAACCGGCCGGGTCACCGGGTTTTCGACCGACCGCCCGATTTACTGGTTTTCACCGAGTCACATGCCCAAACGGTAATATTGACAGAATCGTACTGGCTTGGTGACCGGGTCATCGATTTTTCGGCCCGACCGTCCGAGTCGGTCTGGTTTTCACAACATTGACATGGTGTCTAGTCGGGCTTGACCCCATAAATGGAGCCCTGGCCCACGGATCAAATGGTGACCTCTACTACGAAGGCTCAAAAACAAGTGAAGAAAAGGCCGCGTTTGGCTAAGCAACAAATAGCCGTTAAGATATGAATTTATCATTATTACACTTTTGGTTTGTTAAAAAAAGAGTCCCTGAAATTCAAATCCCGAGACCGCGAGGATCTTTCAAATTCCATTTTCAAATATTATCTCTAATCTCAGCCGTCCATTCACTCCTCTGTCCGCTCAAACAGTAACAAAGAACTGCAGACCCACCAACAACTGTTCTTTGTTTCTATGATGTCTTAGCTTCTAAACCAAATAGAGATAGGGGGAGGGAGAGGTGGGGAGGGAGAGAGAGGTTCTCGAACCCAGAAGTTCTGTCTGGCAGTTTCGCACTTTAATTGAAACCCTAAGAAGAGCCGGAGCTAAGCTGAAGTGAGCTAAACAATTTCAGGGACTCGAAATATCGGGATTCTGTTCATCAATTCATATATCAGGTATCTAATCTTCCACTTTCCCTAACCCAATTTAGTTCTGTTCAGCTTTTTTTTCTTTGTAGATTTGGAAGTGAGCTCATTTTTTTGAATCTGGGTGATGAATTGCTAGAATGCTGAGAGATTTCAAATTCCTGCGCCGTAATTCGGGCAAGAAAGATGAAATTGAGAATGTGTCTGTAAACCCTGGAGATTCTGCTGAGATTTATGCATCTACCGCCTCTTCTAGGGCTCCATTGAACACCATTCAAGATCCAAACCCCCAAAATCCTAGACCTGAGCAAGAAGGAGTGAGTACTCGGGGTAGAATCGATATGACACCAACTAAGCCCCACCTCCGCACCCCAGATAAGCACAACTTCACATCCTCAGTGAAGAATCATCGGTTTGCGTGGCCACAGAAGATTTATTCCAGCATGATTGCGAAGGAATCCAGAGATGATACTGTGTCAGTAACTCGAGGTGGATTGGTGAATGCCACTCCGAGACCCAGTAGGACGGTTGGAAGGGCTAACTCGGGGTACTCAGAGAGTAATTCAACGCAGAGTACACCTACAAAGAGTGTTTCAAAGCCTCCCAACTCAGGGTTCAGAAGCAAAATTGATGGTAATATGACTCGTGCTGGGACTTTTGCAGCATTGTATAAGGGGATGCCAAGTGCTGCTGGTGGTTTGGCTACCACAGTTGTTAATACAGTTGAAGTTCCTCATTTTGATCTCAAAGAGGATCCTTCATTTTGGATGGATCACAATGTACAGGTAGAATCAAATTCACATTCTTTGTGTACTGGAGTAGAATATATGTTATATTGTCTGAGATCCTTTGATAATTGAGTGACATTTTTGTACGTGGGTTGCTTTTCAGTAATCTTTTGCTTCTGTTGGTGGGTAGTCTAGAAAAAGTGATGGCAAATTTGTTCACAATCCTTGTTTATGTTAATGAATTTAAACTGATGGAAATGTCATTGATGAGCATAATTTGCTGTTTTTAACTGATCTTTTGGTATTTATACTGATTAATTTTTTGCTGTAGGTTCTTATACGTGTCCGTCCTCTCAATAGTTCGGAAAGGAGTTTATACAGTTACAACAGGTGTCTGAAGCAAGAAAGTGCTCAAAGCATTAATTGGATTGGGCAACCAGAAACTCGATTCACATTTGACCATGTAGCATGTGAAACGGTGGACCAGGTGTGGCTTAAAGCAGGAAACCTGTAAAATATGTGCTTCTGTTTTTGGCCCCTTCAAAAGAGTTTTTACTTTACATGATGTTTTGAAATTGGATTTTACAGGAGATGCTTTTTAGGATGGCTGGCCTACCTATGGTGGAGAATTGCTTGTCAGGCTATAATAGTTGCATGTTTGCTTATGGTCAGGTAACCATAGCATGTTTTCATTATCCTGCATCGATTTCCTTTTTTCACAATTTGAGAATCGAAGGGACTAGTACTAAGTTTGCCTCGTGTGTGGCATGTTGGATTACACTTTCTGATCAGATGAAGTTTTCTCTTGTATTTGCTGACTTGATTTGATCTTTCACAAAATCTACATGAAAAGCATTGCTGCTAACGCATTTATTTTTCAATCTATATGAGTTTGAGTTAGTGATAACTTGGTGTTCACTGTATAGTTCTTAATTCCTTTCTCTTAGTTAGTTATGGAGATGTATTTCTTCAACAATTTTACAACTTTCATGGTTTAAACCTTTCTATAGGGTGAGATCGTTCCATTGTTGCCTACTATGTAACTGCAAGATGACTAGGACTTCCCCATTTTGCCCCATTTTATCAAAGCAGATTTCTTCAAAATTGTAGAGCTTTTTAAAGTCCCATTGGGTATAAGGGTGATATGCACCCATTTTTAGTTTCAATTCCTTCTAATTCTTTTTAACATGCTTGGAAGAGTCATATAATGTTGAGCAAGGAATTATTTTGTTGCACAGTAAACAAACGCAATCCAACTTGACTTTTTTTTTCCCCCTTCGGTTTTGGGTGAAGCTATAATTGATATTTCTAAACTTAGTTTGATAATCTGACTTTTCATCACGCAGACTGGAAGTGGAAAGACATTTACAATGCTTGGTGAAATTGATGATTTAGAGGTCAAGCCTAGTCCACATCGTGGAATGACACCACGAATATTTGAATTCTTGTTTGCAAGGATCCAGGCTGTAAGCTCTGCAAGTTTTTTTTTGGCTGTTTTCACTCTTCAGATTTTGATTTGGCTATAACCACATTATTTCTGTAGTTTTCATATCAGAGGTGTTACCTTAGACAAGTAGAACATAACTATGTTAGTATAACATTTTTCTTATTTGTAGGAAGAGGAAAGCCGAAGGGATGAAAAACTGAAATACAATTGCAAGTGCTCTTTCTTGGAGATATACAATGAACAGATAGCCGATCTTCTTGACCCTTCATCAACCAATTTGCTTGTAAGTTTGGTCTTTTCTTAAGTGGAAAAGCTCTGGTATCTCTCGAGCTACTCATAATTATTCTCTTTCCCTTTATATGTAGCTGCGTGAGGACATCAAAAAGGGTGTTTACGTGGAAAATCTCTCCGAATTTGAAGTATGCACAGTGAGCGATATTCTAAAGCTTCTCATTCAGGTTGATAAACATTGATTCAATCCATTCGGTTAAGAACAATCATAAATCTCTCAAAAGTGTGTATATGCACTCTCATCTGCAAGTGCATACAAACGATTAGGTCCTATCTTCTGTTTGCAGGGGTCTTTAAATAGGAAAGTTGCCTCAACAAACATGAATAGAGAGAGCAGTCGCTCACACAGTGTCTTTACCTGTGTAATTGAGTGTAGGTGGGAAAAGGATTCCACCACCAACCTAAGGTTTGCAAGGTTAAACCTAGTTGATCTTGCAGGTTCAGAAAGGTAAGGCATTTAGTGTGGATTTGCTGAATGATTTTTGCATGCATTCCTTTGCCAGATGCTATTCTTGACCCAGTAATTGTCAATAATAGGCAGAAAACTTCAGGTGCCGAGGGTGAGCGTCTAAAGGAAGCGGCCAATATTAATAAATCACTATCCACACTTGGGTACTTCAACCATTACTAAATTTCTTCTATCTTCTTTTTTCCCCCTGGTGTACCACCTCAATATTTTCGCTACATGTTTTACTTCCAGTCACGTAATTATGATTCTGGTGGATGCGGCAAATGGAAAACCAAAACATGTTCCTTATAGAGATTCAAGATTGACCTTCCTTCTTCAGGTTAATTCTTTTCCATATATTATTCCTTCATAGAGAAATTTTTTCTTGGTGTTGACTTAACACTAAGAACTTAAAATTATGTAGGACTCACTTGGTGGAAACTCAAAAACAATGATCGTTGCTAATGTTAGCCCTTCTACCTGGTTGGTCTATATGTTTCTAACTATTCTTTTGTCAATCCAATTTATATTTGTTAGAGATATATTTATGTTAGAGGGTATTTTAGTCTTTATAAGTTGTGATAAACCTTTACTTTCCCTTCTTTCTTTGCAGTTGTGCAGCTGAAACCCTGAACACCCTTAAGTTTGCTCAGCGAGCAAAACTTATTCAAAATAATGTAGGCTTTCCTGAAAAATGCGGCATTTTTGAATTTCTTGAACTGTGAATTAATTTTTTTGAAATTTTTTTTCTCGTTTGTTTAGGCTGTTGTGAATGAAGATTCTAATGGTGATATAGTAGCGCTACAACACCAGCTATGGCTTCTAAAAGTATGGCAGTGAAATTTATGAAATTTTCTGACTTTTACAGTTCTTTTTTTTGGCATAATATGCAATTAATCACTGGATAATTTGTGGCGTAGGAGGAGCTTTCTCTGCTTAAACGTCAGAATGTCTCTAGGTCCTTGTCATTTGGTTCAACAAGTGTCAAAGATTCAATTCAACTGCAGGATAATGCTTTCACAGAACTGACTGATGAAATGAATCAACCGGAGGCTGATGATTTGAGTGGATGTGAACCCAATTGCATTGTGAGATTGTCTACCAAGCAGGTATAATTGGCTATATAATACATTTGTGATTTTTACAGATTGCTATTATTTTGTTGAATAGAATTAAAAGGATATGTAGTAGTTAATTTAAAACACTCATATTTAGGCTTTTCAAATGCGTGCCCTACATATTTATCTTCAGAACATGAAATGAACCTGTGGGTATTCAAATTGAACCGATTTTCGTATCTCATACTAATAATAAGCTTGAGTGCTTTACCTGATTTTCCTATAGCTTTGCATTTAGCAATTAATACATACATCTGAAAGTGATGGTGTATCAGCTAAAATCATTGGAGACAACACTTGCTGGTGCACTAAGGAGAGAGAAGATGGCTGAAATTTCTATCAAGAAACTTGAAGCTGAAATTGAGCACTTGAATCGTTTGGTATTTTTTTGCCTTCTAGTTTGTCTCCCTTGTCTCTACCGAGTTCATTCTGTCTAAATTGCAGTTTATTTTTTCGGATATGAATTTGAATTTGCAGGTTCACCAAAGAGAGGAGGACACCAGGAGCACTAAAATGATGCTAAGGTTCCGGGAAGACAAGATTCAAAGAATGGAATCACTTCTTGGGGGCTTTTTACCTCCAGACTCATATTTACAGGAGGAGAATAGAGTGTTATCTGAAGAGAATCATTTGCTTCAATCTAAAGTTGAAAAAAATCCTGAAGTAACTCGCTTTGCATTGGAGAATATAAGGCTTTTAGAACAACTCAGAAGGTAGTTTTACATAAACAGCAGCATGTCCGGAAGTTATTACCTGTTATTTGGTGTTCTTTTTGCTCACTGTGGCATTTGCAGATTTCAAAAATTCTATGAAGAGGGGGAGAGAGAGATACTTGTGGATGAAGTTTCCAAACTGCGAGATCAGGTTTCTTAAACCAGATGTTACATTTTTTTTCACAATATTGTTCTATTAAACCATTTTTTAGGGATTATTTAAACCAAAAGCCTCTATGTTTGCAGCTGTGTCAATTCCTTGAAGGAAGTACTAAGCAGCAGAATGACCCAAGTGTGAAAATTCTGCCGCAGGTTGGTAAAGTATGCTATTTACGTCAATCTTAGTTGTTCTCTCTTGAGAAATTCCATCTGTTTTCTAAAAGATGAAGTAAAGGCCCCACCTGATTTTCTGATTATGAAATGAAGTGAAACGATTTATTTTTTTCTCATTTCTTAGCTTTATGTTACACTATCCCATGCCATCTTCTTCATAAAAAGGAAATAGTGGGTTTTTCATTTGGATGTATTTCCAAAAGTTTTATGGATTACGAGTATCATTACTTATAATCAAATATCAATCGTTCTTTTTTCCATTAATACAGGAAGCTATGCGCGTCAGCAAAGAAAATGATGCTCTTCACTTAGAGGTTACTTATTCTGTTCTGATGACAAGCATGACCTCCCTCCCTCTCTCTCTTTCTCTCTATTGATATCAGTCTTCTTTGCCTTTCATTGTTTCAGTTGAAAAACACTCTCAATGAGTTAGAGGAATGCCGGCATAACTTAAATTCTTGCTTAGAGGAGAATGAAAAACTTCGAAGGTAGGTAATTTGAAGAGTTGTCCAGCTCATTAAGCCTCTCAAATTCATGTTGTATTGTAGACAATAGAGCACCTTATTTCTTTCGGTGATTTTTTTGTTTTGATGCAATATTGTTCCCCCTCCATCCTCTGCAGAGAGATGCATGATTTGTGTTTAATCATAACTGATCTAAAGTCTCAGCCAGATGATAAAGTTGGCAACACAAAAGGCATCAAGGTATTTTTTTATCATGCTTGGTAATATGTAGGGAAACATTATGGTATGAAATTATGTCTTGAAAGAAATGATCATGAAATCAGTTGATAAAATTAAAAATTTATCTATTCGTATTTATATGTAGTTTTTTTTTTTTGTATGCATTCATCACTTATGTATGTGGTCTAAGCTTCCATATAAATGTTGGCTATGTTGTGATCTAATAAGTTATCATTTTCAGGACTCACAGGGAGCGGCACCAACTGAAACTCACACAACAGTATGGAATGAAGTGGACGGGGTGCATGCTGCTCTGATGATGAATAATGCAGAAGAAATCATGAATCTGCAGTTAGAACTTGATATACTAAAGATTATGCTCAAAGAAAAGAGATCATCTCATTCTGAAATAGAGGAGAGAGTAGTACACCTGAATAGCGATCTTCATTTGGCAGAAGAGAATTTTTCAGTGGTGAAAAAGCAATATGAAGATGCAGAAAATGAATTGAAAGAGGCAAAGTCGATTTTAGAAGCTCTTGAATCCCAACAGATTATATCCATTAATGAGATGGAGGACCTGAGAAGAAGTAACAGTCATCATGTGAAGCTTTTAAGGGAACAGGAGCTTGAAATTATTGCATTAAAGCAACGACTTACTAGAAGAGTGTTGAGAGATCACCCACCTAATTATTCAGAAAGTGAGGACTCCATTGTACAGGTGAAATTGGAGAAGATGCAACATTCTCTTGAGAAGGCCAAAAGACTGAATATGTGGTATCAAAGTGATCGAGCATTTCAGATATCTAATGAAGAGGAAATGGAAGAGATTCATCAACAGGTGGAAGCTGAAACTTCTGAGGTGATTGTTTGCATGCAGGAAGAACTTTCCACTCTTCAGCAGCAACTTCAAGTTTGCCATTTGCAGGAGATAGAGACAAAAAATAACGTTAAGTGTTTGGAGAATGAATTAAAGGAGTTGCAGATAAAACTATGCCTCATGACTGAAGAAAACAAGTGTTTACATGGAGAGTGTGAGGAAAAAGATGGAGAACTAAGAACAATGGTTGAACAATGGGAGTTATTGGCTTGTGAAATCGAAGAAATTCTTGCTGATGGGCATGACGCCCTCATTAATGCCTCTGATCAGCTTGAACTTATTTCCAATACTTTTCCACAGAAAAGGGTTTGGATCACAGAAAAGATTGCCGAGGTAGCTAGAATTGTTACTGGGAAGGACTTATTGATTGAAGAACTTGGCAGATGTCTAGATGATGCAAACAATAAAAGAAGTGAAGTGGAATGCATGCTAAAGTCCTTGAAGGGGGCGGTGATGGTTATTACTGAAGCCCACCAGCAGGAGTGCAATGAAAAGGAGAGAGAGATTCTCATGTTGACATCTGAATTGAGAGCAAAAACGTCCGTCATCCAAAAGTTGGAGGACAAAAAAAAAATGGCAGAACGTCATGCTAATGAAGCATCTGTTTGTGCAACAGTTGCTTTTGTAATTGTGAATAGATTGTCCGAATACAAGTTAAATAATCTCAATGCTTTAGAACATTGTGAAATTCAACTTACTGAATTAGAAGAGGTGAACTTGAGGAAGGATACGCTTATCAGCAACCAAGCAACAATGATTGAAAAAGCAGACCAACAAATCCAATCTCTGAGAAGGGATGTAGCAGGGTTTGAGAAAACCTGTGCTGAAGTTCAGCACAAGCTTTATGAGGAAGCAAAATGTTCTCGCACCATGGAGTGTGAGCTCGAAGATATTGAAGAAAATGAAATTACGAAAATAAAAGAGAAACTTGCTGAGCTAAAAAGTGGTGTATGCGCACTCAGGTCATGCATGAAAATGCATTCCAGGCATTATAGAAGTCCTGAAAGTAATAATACACAAGAAGCTTATAGACCAGTTGATGGCAGTGGTGAGGGAAGGGTAAGCTAATATTTTTGCTTTCTGGTATACTGGTTTAGCCTTGTCGTTGATTCCCTATTATGCTATAGTTATTGTCTTCGAATGTTGTTGTTTTAGTAATTGTTATGCCTGGATATTGATGCAGACAGATGCTGACACAAATCCAGAAACTTTAGACTTGCATTTACTAGAAGATTTGAAAATTGATGAATCCGAATCTTCCTTTAAATTTGGAGAGAGTACAGATGACAAGGAAGAAATGAAGTCCAGGACTTGCAATGATACATGTGGCAGAGATATTGCTGTCATTCTTTTGAGAAAGGAAATAGAATCTGCCCTGAGAAGCTTACACAAGGTTGAAGCTGGGATGGCCAAACTAAAGGATGAAGAAGAAGAGATTTCCATGTCTAACAAGCAGAGTCAGGAAAGCATTAATTATCTCACAATTCAGATACTTGCCTTGCAAGAAGCTATTGATGACTTTGGAAAGAAATTTGATTTGAAGATTGAAGCTGTCAGTAATAAGCTACAAGCATTTGACCAAATCGTGCAAGAAGCTGGAAGTCTTTGGTATCAGACAAAAGATGTGACCTCTCTCTCTCTCTTCTTTATTCTATTCCTATTCTTTTTTCTCTCAAATATGTTTCCTCAAACATCACTGAAATTATGGACACTCTAGCTTTTCGTTTCTGAGTTGGGTTACCTGAAGTAAGATATGGAATTCCATGTGTATATTTACTCATGGACTTCTCCGGAGAAAATCAACATTATTTTCACTTGATAGCATACCTGTTGCTATGTGATATTTGCTTGTAGCAATGTGTTTGTGCACTTGATCTGATAAAAAAAATACTGACAGCACTTTCCTCATCATTTTTCTGTAGTGTCTTGAATCTGAAGTTGGTGAAGCGAAGTTAATTGCTGCCCAAAAAGCAACAGAGGCTTCTTATATTTTTGCCAAGTTTGAAGAGGCCCAAGATACCATGAAAGAGGCAGACATTATGATGCATGGATTGTTGATAGCTAATGAATCAATGAAGCTTGATATAGAGAGGTTGAAGAAAGAGGAAGTTGTATTAACCAATGAAAGGGATACATTTATCGATCAGCTTCACAGCTTGCAATGCCTCAGTGATCTAAAGGATCAACAACTTGAAGACCTTGAAAAACAGTTGTGCTCAAATGTGTTGGAAACAAGAGATATGCTTTCCGACCTCAAGGGCACTTTTGAACTACTACAAACAAGTTTCAAAGAAAACTTTACATCTGTGTCGTTGAATTTTCATTCCATGAAGTCTCTGGCTTTAGACTCTATGAAGTTGGTACGGTCTTGGCTCGAGCATGTGTGGTCTGAGATAGTTGTGAAGGATTGTGCTGTATCTGTGCTACATCTCTGTCATATGGGAATTTTGTTGGAAACAGTAACTGGGCTAAAAACAGAAAATGGTTTGCTACAACATGGCTTGTGCGAATCAAACTTGGTTATAGCTGATCTAAGAATGCGCAATTCTAGGTCAACTAGAGAGCTTGAAATGTGCAGAACTCTTAAGGGGAAACTACTGGTTGACATCAAGAACAGTTTTGAACGAATTTCAATGCAAGAAGAAGAAACAGAGGAGTTCACTGCTAAATTAATGGCTTTTGGGAAAAAGATCTTGGACCTACAACTTCTGGAGGAACTGATGGTAGAAAGGTCAAGCTATGTGGAATGTCAGCTTTCTATTCTAATGAAGGAGCTGGATTTGAATAATTCAAATTCCTCAGCATCTCTTTCAGATCAAAAGCAGCTGCTACAAGCAAAAGAGGAAGCTCTAAATTCTCAGGCCGAGTTGTTCATTATTGAACTGTGGTCTAAGGACTTGGAGTTGCTTATCTTGGCATCAGAGCTAGAAGAGATTTCTTGTCAAAAAGAGTATTCAGAGAAAGAATCTTCCCTATTTGGTGCTGCCCTTGAAAATTTAAAGCTACAAATGATTCTATCCAAGTTGGATGCAGAGTTAGGAGAACACACCATTGTAGCCAAGGAAGAGGAGGTATCATTTCTGCTGAAAGAAATTGAAGAAGCAGAAAGTGTGAGCCAGGACCTATCGTCAAGGTTGAGCCAAAGTGATTCAAAAGTCAGAGATATGGATGAAGCAAATAAGGCTCTTGGAAATGAGATTAAACTGCTAAAGGACGCTGCTTGTGCCAATGATATGTTGAGAAGTCAAATTAATGAAGTTAATGAATCTAGGTTGAGACTGCTGAACCAATTTCAAGGACTTGAAGTTCAATGCCAGAGATTACTAGAGGATTTGAAGATGAATGAGGCTTCGTTACAAAGTTCTCTCAGTCAGAACTCTGACCTTGATCATCAAAACAAAAGGTTTCAGAAAGACATTTGCGCACTGAAGATTTCATCAAGTGAACTTTGCAATGAGTTAGACAAGAAAAAAGCAGAGCTAAGCAAAATGATATTTTTTGAGGAGGAAAACATTTCACTTAAACTGGAGCTAGAAAGGTTGAAGAGAGAAAACAGCTTGATTCTTCAAGAATTGGAGGAGAAAAAATCGGAAGTTGAGTCATCTCTATGCAGTGTAGACACCTTTGATACAGAAAATAGGAGATTGAAAGATGAAATTTGTTCTTTAGAGACTCTCAATTCCAGTTTGCAAACTGATGTGCAGATGAAGGTTGCGAAACTAAGGGAGCTGCAGCATTCTCAGTCTCTAATCGAGGAGGATTTATGCTCAAAAGCCTTGGATTTGCAAACTTGTAACGAGAGAACAAATGAGTTGAAGGAAGAGAACAATCTCTTGAGAAATGAACTCAGATCTCATAGGAAATATTGGAAAGAATCTCTCACTATTTCAAGGTTAAGCATAGGTAAGTTCATAGATTCAGAAGAAAATGTACATAATAAGGCTAGGAGGTTGTTTGATGATCTGAGTAGAGAAGGTTCTATGATTTTTAAGAAAATGCTTCATGAAATGTTTGAAACCATAGACAAGGCAGCCATGGCCATTACAGAGTTGGAGTCCCTGGAGGTTAATGCTAAAGATCTGGTGTCTGAGAACATGATGCTGCAGGCTGAGTTAGTAAGGAAAGAAGATGTCCTGAAAGGGTTGTTATTTGATCTGAGCCTATTGCAGGAAACTGCATCTAGTACCAAGGATCAAAAATATGAAATTGAGGAGTTGGAGGCTTCTTTGGAGGCTATAGAAGATGAGCTTGCATTGAAACAAGGTGAGCTTGATGAGGCTGTTGGCCATAGACAGGCACTTGAAGTTCAGTTGCAGGAGAAGATTGAAATGATATCTGCTCTTAAACTGGATCTCGAGAAGGAAAAGGAGTCCGTAGAAATGCTTTCCATTGAAAATATGGATCTCAGATCTCATGCTAAAGAAACCGTTACAGAAAAACGTTCTTTTGAAGAGGACTTAATCCAAAGAAGGAAAATGAATGAGAGCTTGGAGATGGAACTCTCAGAAACGGGTACTGCGCTTGGCCAAATGAATGACACGATTGAGTCCTTGATGGTAAATTTGAATGATATTACTAGTGAGAGAGATCAGCTGTGCGTGGATGTTCTCGGTTTAAAGGAAAACCTGGAGAAGGCTCAAGCTCATGCTGATGCAAATGAAGCTATTGCAGTAGAAGCTCAACAGGTATATTCTAATTTAGCATGACATTTCACCTTTCATATTCCAACAGATTTTCTTCTAACATTTGTATTATTTTCACAAACATGATCTGTCAAAAACAATCACCAGATATCTGAATCCAGAAAATTCTATGTGGAAGATAAGGAAGCAGAGGTTAAGCTATTGGAAAAGTATGTTGAAGAGCTAGAGTGTACAATAAATGTACTAGAGAACAAGGTTAGACTTCGTTTGCTCTCTAAATGTCACATGATTTTCATTTTAATAATCACCATGTCTCATAAATCTCGGCCTTTTAGGTTGAGATTGTTAACCAAGAAGCTGAACGACAACGATTGCGAAGACAAGAACTAGAATCAGAGCTTCATGCTGTAAATCATCTCATGCAGAATGTTAGGAACGCAGATTGTGATATAAGAAGGTATTAAGCATCTTTGTAATTCATTTGATGGGATTGCATAGTTTGCTTTACTGAATAACGAATTATTGCTTCAATTGCTGCTATATGATTTCTTCTAGGCATTTAGATGAAAAGGAGAAAGACCTTCTACAAGCCCTAGTACATATACAGAATCTAGAAAAGGATATAGTGGACAAGGATGCAGAGGTGAAGTTTTCTGTTGTGCTTTTTTGTCAAGTTTGTTTTAGGCTTGTGCTGGTTAAACAGTGGATGCTAGATTAATGCACTAGTTTTTGAAAAATGGTTTTCGCATCTGCACTTATGCCATTCTCACCATTTAGCAGATATCCCAATTTAAAGCTCATGTCTCTGAGCTAAATTTGCATGCTGAAGCCCAAGCTACTGAATTCAAGCAGAAGGTAGGCAAGCAAGCGGATAGAGAATGAATGCACTTCTGTTTTTTAATTTTATTTCAACCTCTTAAGTTTTGAAAATTCCTTAAACTGTGAAACTTCGGAATAAATGGATATTCGTTCATGATGCTATAGGAAGAAAACAATATGCTGAAAATTCAGAACGAAGATCTAAGCGGAAAGCTGCAGCGAAAAAAAGTTGTTATTTCACATGTGAAGGAAGAGCTTGCTCATTATCGTGCTTCTATAGGAAAGGTCCAAATATAATTTTTGATGAAGAATGGCTTTTGAACAACAAACTGAAGGTTAGTGTTCAGGGTATTGTTGGCATGCTCATTTTTGTTTCAAGTGCTAATAGCTAAAGAAGAACAGAAATATGCTGCAGGAAATTGAGGACAGATTGCAATTATCTCAGAAGTTGTTGAGCTTGTGTACCAGTGTTTTGAAGGTATGTGAATTACTGCATTTTTTTTTCCATCTCAATTCTTCTTTATACGCTAGATTATAGGAATGATGCTTTCCTGCTCCCAAGAATTTTCTCTCACTTGGAAGTCAACCTTTCAGGCTGCCGGAATTACAAGACTTTTAGTTGATGTTAGTCCTAGTGATGCTGAAGAGGCGCTTAAGCAACTGACTAGTAAAGTTACTTCTCTGGAAAAACAACTACAAAACTTGAAAGTCAAGGTAATATACTCTTCTTTGAGCTCAAGGACAGATGAGGATTGTCAATCGCCAAGAAGGGTTTCACAGACTCAATTTCTACACGCTTTAGATAAATATCTGAATTAAACAGCAAGGCATGGTATCCATTTGCTACCAATTGTGTTCTTACAAGTTGCTTGCTGTATTTATCATTTTTATGGTTTCAGCTTTTGGTAGGTTGAATTGTATAGAAATTGGTCTCAAATTGTACTGTGTTCTTCTGTGAATATATTCAATGAAAATCAATAGTTTTGGCCCTCTGCAACTGTATAACTACTAAAAGTGATGCTATTCATCATTTTCACTCTTCACTGTAGTTTTAGTTGTCTGTTATGTAGCAATACCTATATAATGCATGAAAAGATTGCAACTCAAGTACACAGATTGAACTAGCAGATATCAGATTTTCAACAACTGAACTAAACAATTCCCAAGTCATTTTGTAGTCTAAATTATTTGATATATTACTAGTGGGAAATCGACTTAGGTGACAAATAACTCAGCCATTAAATAATAGGAAACTTTAGTCACATACTAATATTTATTAAACACACCCATTATTAAGCGTATCCAAAATGCTCAAGAGCATTTTATAGTCTACCTGTATGTATACACATAATTCCAGTGTATTTTTCGGCGAGCGTCCAAAAATGATTTGTTTGGGATCAAACTTGAGTTGTCGATTTTCGGTGAGTGTCTAGGCTGGAAAATGGGTGGAATGGAAGCACTTTGCCACAAGGAGTCCAAAGGTGGTGTCGGTTTCCTCCAAAGGTGGTCGGGTTTAGTTCGTGATGGCTTGGGCTTCAATTTGACGATAGTGGTTACCGGATTGGTGCTCGGACGGCAGTGGTCGACAATAGGTTTACCCATGATGAAAAAGAAAGAGATGGTGAGGGGTGGGGTGTAAAGAGCACAAGTTTTAAAAAAATGGAAAGTTCAAGCAAAGTGAAGGTAAGTCAGGATGTGGTTAAAAAAGTTTGGAGTGTGACTAAAATTTCCCTTAAATAATTCCCATGTCAATTCAAATTTCTCCTCTGAATGCTTGCACATTCAATAATATTTTAAAAACACCCAAAAAGAATATCTATCTATATACTAAAATGCGTGGGATGTCTGTACAACTCCTGGCGAGTTCCTCTTGATTTTTATACTCAAGCGGTTTGGCTTTGTGTGCTTTGGCTTGTGGGGCCCATATTTTCTTGATTTTTACTTTGTGCACTGCCGTTTCAAGTTTCAACCGAGATATACACTTGTTATTGCTGAATTCCTAAGGTTGACACGTGTTGTTACTTCCAATTCTTACACTTATCTTCGTATATAGCTTTTATGTTTACTTTTTGACGAGAAAATTGGAAGGGAAGAACATGAAGAGAAGTATTGCAAGCAGAACGCAAGAGGCGATTGTGATTAGCTTTCCACTCTGTCGTATTCGGAGACCAGGTTCTCCTCATTTTTTCCCTGCTTTTTCCGTCTTATACTATTGTGGTTTTTGGGCAAGGAAAGAAACAAGTGAAATTTGAAAATTTAAAAAGTGTAGCTCGAATTCTTTCTGGTGTTTATGAAGGAAGTTGTAGAGTTTTGAAGTTGTCAAGGGAAGGGGGTTTGATAAATGAACGGAGACTAAGTTCTCCTTCAAATTTTGTCCCTGCTTTCTCCATCTTATACTATTGTGATTTTTGGGCAAGGAAAGAAACAAGTGAAATTTGAAGATTAAAAAAGTGTAGCTCGAATTCTTTCTGGTGTTTATGAAGGAAGTTGTAGAGTTTTGAGGAGATACGCAGTGTATAAATGAATGGCATAGCATTAAGGAAACTATAAACACTGGACAAATATATATATATATATATATATATATATATATATATATATGTTTTTTTTTGGTATAGATGTTGTAGTTTCACAGAAGTTGAAGATGAAACAACAAATACAAATGAATGAAATACGCTTTAGTAAATCACAGGACATACTATAACATCACATCCCAACTAAGTACTAACTGGGGATTTTTCTTCGGACCATACTTCTGGTTGTACTATAATATTGGATTCTCTTTATGTTTTTTTTCCTCATGATTGTGAGTGTTGTGTTCTCAGCGGTTTATTATGTTATGTCATTCATTTGATTTGCATGTTTAAACATCTATTTGGGTTAGACGTATTATGGATGTTAGATGGCTGTGCTGGGAATTTTTGCTTGGTTGAGATGCTCTTGTTGGAATTATGAGAGAATATTACGTTTCTTGTAATTATGGGTTGTAAATATTCCCTTTAATTACTTTGATTTAGTTTCCTAGAATTAGGTTGATTTGATTGATTTAGTTTCCCTAATTTAGGGCTTTCAATGTAACTATATAATGTACAACCTCACAACATGAATATACAACACAAATTATTCAATTCTTCTTGGTATCGGAGCCTTAGGGTTTTCTTTATCATCACTGTTCACCGGTGCTATTCAGACTGTTCACGGTACTGTTATATCAGAACCGGCCGTGGAGCCTTCTCTCACCATCCCAGATCAATCATCACCTCCACGACCGATTTTGTTACCCGAGTCTTCCTCTCCTTCACCTTCCCCTGACTCATCATCTACTCCTAGTGCACCATCTCTCGTTCCCTTTGATCAGGTCTATACTCGGCGCCCGTCTGCTCCTGCCCCTCCGCCAACGTCTTCTCCGGAATCAGGTACTTCCCTTTCTCCTGTTTCTGTTCCTCGTTACCCCACTCGTGATCGTCATCCCCCTTCCCGTTTTGGATTTACGAGTAGTACTGACCATCCCATTGCCAAGTATTTGTCTTATCATTGTTTTTCAGATTCCTATAAGACCTTTCTTGGCAAGATTGACTCCGATTTGATCCCTCGCTCTATCCACTCCGCTCTCCAGAATCCTAAGTGGGTCTCTGCCATGGAAGCAGAGATGGATGCCCTACAACGTAATCATACTTGGGACCTTGTTGATCTTCCTTCTGGTGAGAGCACTGTTGGTTGTAAGTGGGTGTTCACTATCAAGTATCAGGCTGATGGTTCGGTTGATCGCTATAAGGCTCGTCTTGTGGCCAAAGGATTCACTCAGATTCCCGGCAAAGACTTTGGAGCCACGTTTGCTCCAGTTGCGAAACTTACTACAGTTCGTCTCCTTGTTTCTCTTGCTGCTACATACTCTTGGCCTCTCCATCAGATGGATGTTAAAAATGCGTTCCTCAATGGGGACCTTTCCGAAACTATCTACATGGATCCTCCACCAGGTTTTCACGGCCAGGGGGAGTATTCGGGGAAAGTATGTCGTCTCCGGAAATCTCTTTATGGCCTTAAGCAGTCTCCTCGGGCATGGTTAGGCAGCTTCAGTGAAGTTGTGCTTGCTATGGGGTTTGTTCAGTGTCACTCGGATCACACATGTTTCATTCGTCGCCAGTCTCAGGGCAAGTGCATTATTATCTCAGTCTATGTTGATGATATCCTTATTACTGGAGATGACTCCCCAGGTATTGTTCAGGTAAAGGATGATCTGCGAAAATCCTTTGATACTAAGGATTTAGGTCCCCTCCGATATTTTCTTGGCATTGAGGTTGCTCGTTCTCGCCGTGGCATATTTTTATCCCAGCGGAAATATGTTCTTGATCTTCTGCAGGATACGGGTATGCTTGGTTGTAAACCTGCCTCTACTCCTATGATTCCTAATCTCAAGCTATCACCAGACTCAGGAGATTGTTTATCAGATCCATCAATGTATCAGCGTCTTGTGGGACGTCTTATTTATTTGACAAACACAAGACCAGATATCACGTTTGCTGTTAGTGTTGTTAGTCAGTACATGCATTCTCCACGTACTTCCCATTTGGATGCTGTTTATCATATTCTCAGTTATCTCAAATCTTGCCCTGGTCTCGGATTATTCTATGCTTCTGGAGAGATGTCAGGTCCACCATCTAGTCTCTCATGCTATATACCATCTGATCTCTCGGGCTACACTGATGCTGATTATGCGGGTTCCATAAGTGATAGGCGTTCTACCTCTGGCTTCTGTACTTTCCGGGGTAATCATCTTATCCCATGGAAAAGTAAGAAGCAAGCAGTTGTTTCTCGATCATCAACTGAATCTGAATATCGTGCTATGGCTCAAGGTACATGCGAAATCATGTGGCTTCGTTCTCTCCTCACTGAATTGGGTATTTCTGTAACAGACTCGTCCTCTTTGTTCTGTGATAACAAGTCTGCCATCATGCTATCATCCGACTCAGTTCTTCACGAAAGAACTAAGCATATAGAAGTTGACATCCATTTCATTCGGGAAAAAGTTCGGTCTGGCATTATCACTCCTAGGTTTGTTCCTTCATCGGCTCAGACTGCGGACATGTTTACTAAACCAATAGGTCCTTCTTTACTTAAGTCATCTCTTGTCAAGCTGGGTCTCGTCAATCTCTTCGCACCAGCTTGAGGGGGAGTGTTGGAATTATGAGAGAATATTACATTTCTTGTAATTATGGGTTGTAAATATTCCCTTTAATTACTTTGATTTAGTTTCCTAGAATTAGGTTGATTTGATTGATTTAGTTTCCCTAATTTAGGGCTTTCAATGTAACTATATAATGTACAACCTCACAACATGAATATACAACACAAATTATTCAATTCTTTTGCTCTCCTGTCATGACTACAATGTGCCATGGAAAATTTATGTACAGATTTGAGGCTTTTCATATTACTAAACTTGTGTAGTTGTTGGTATTTCTTTGTATATGCAAATTATAAGATGGCGTAATTAATCAAAAGGTTTGACCACTTTGTTTTATACAAGTAGATAAATATAGGAAGTAACTCATGTTGGATATATAAAATGTATTTGATCTTTTCCTTGTATTCTTCTGGATGGTATATTGGTGTGCTTTTTGGGTTTTTTTTTACCATCTTTGATATTTTGTTATTTGATGTTTTACATTAGCTTAAAATGGAGATTGGTGAGAGTAGCAGGCAGAATAGGTGTAAGCGAAAAAAAATTATAAGGGGTCATGTCGAGAAGAAGGCCAAGGTATCCGTGGGTTATGTTGGTGCATTGTCCAATGTTGATGAGCTGGTGCTTTTGAATTCTTATATCTTGGAACTCCAGCTTTGACATGTGAATTTTGTGGTGCTGTTTATTGGCATGTTGAGCGATTGAAATCTAGCTCTTCACAAAATCCAGTTTACTCTGTTTGTTGTCGAGGTGGGAAGATTAAACTTCCATTATTGCGGCCAACACCTTCATTGCTGGATGAGTTACTTGATTGTGAGGGATTGCCTAAAAGTAAGACATTCCAAAAATACATACGATCTTACAACTCAATGTTTACATTTACTTCTCTTGATCGAAAAATTGATCGGAGTGTTAATGAATCTTCAAGTCCATATATCTTTAGGCTTGGTGGACAAAATTATCATCGGATTGGATCCTTGCTACCTGTAGATGGAGAGAATCCAAAATTTGCACAGTTATACATACATGATACTAATCATGAGGTTTTGAACAGAATGATGGTTGTTGGTTTAGATGGAGAGGATATGATAGATGAAGGCATAGTGAGACAATTGATTGTTATGATTGATGAAATAAATGAGATTGCCAAAGTTTTTAGGATGGTAAGAGATAGATTTAGGGAGACTGATGTTAGACCTATAAGGTTGAGGTTGTGTGCTTGGAGGCAATGTGATGGTGTTGAGTATACTGCACCTATTTCTATTGAGATTGTTGGATTGATAGTATGTGATTTTGGTGATGTTTCAGAGCATTGAGATATTGTTGTTGAGGGATTAAGACGTATATATGAGTCTCATCCAAGATTTATGGCGATGCAATATCCTCTTCTATTCCCTTATGGTGAATATAGTTATGTTAAAGGTCTTAAATACCAAGATATGATGTCTCAGAGAGCGACTAAGAGAACATGTATAACAATGAGAGAATATTATGCTTATAGGTTGCAACAAAGGCATAATGAAGGTAAAACATTAATACGAGGTGAGAGACTATTCCAACAATACATAATAGATGTATATTCTTGCGTGGAAGAGCAGAGGTTGCAATTTATTCGTTATAATCAAAAGAAATTAAGGTAAGAACAATATCAAGGTGTATGTGATGCATTTGCAAGTGGCAATATTGAGGGTGATGGTATAGGTAAAAGAATTTTGTTGCCATCAAGTTTCACTAAAGGTCGACCTTATATGATGCGAAACTACTATGATGCGATGGCTATATGTAACTTTTATAGTTATCCTGATTTTTTATCACGTTTACCTATAATTCTCAATGGCCTGAGATGACAAATGAATTGAAACTTATTTCTGGACAAAAAAATTGAGAATAGGCCTGATATTATTACAAGGGTATTCAAGATGAAAATAGATTGTTTTTTGTTTGATATACAATCAGGAAAATATATGGGGAACGTTATTGCTGATGTGTATACTATCGAATTCCAGAAGCGTGGGTTGTCACATGTTCACATGGTTGTATGGTGTAGCGTAAATAATAAATGTCAAACACTTTCAGATATTGATAAATTGATATCTGCCGAACTTCCTCATGAGTTTGAAGAACCACATTTACACACTTTCCATCTGTTATAGTGATGCCTTATATATGTTCTTTTGATACGGGATCCGTTTGGTAGACAATTTTGACACAATATATGCTAGTAAAAATTGATAGCATATATGTGGTTCCTAAAATGTTGGTAAGTGTTTGGTTGTACTTTTACTGATAACATATTGGTGTTATTTTATGTAACCATCCATTTATTTTTTATTTATAAAAATAAAAAAATCAGAAAATCAAAGAGGAAGATGGAATAATAGAAAGAGAGTGAAAATGAGGGTATTATTGACAAATCATTAATAATTTGAGGACAAATTGGAAAGGAGGTGTGTAATTGTGCCAAAATGGTCTTAAAATTGTCCAAAATGAGACCATTTTAGAATGGGCAATATATAGTTCAAAAATTTTCTCCTTTTTGGGGCAAAAAAATGTTGTTTGGCTGACATGAACAATATATGGTTGAAGTACAATATATTGTTGACAAAAATTGTCAACCAAACGAGGACACGGTTGGTTTGTGTATACTATAACCTTGTTTAGCATACCATTCCAAACCAACAATATATCGACCATATATTGTGGGTTGCAACCAAACAACCATTTTGTGCCACAAAAATCGAGACACTTTTTGAGCAATATATTGTCCATTTTCAAATGGTCCAATATTGGACAATTTGGAGATAATTTATAACTATTTTCCTTTTTTAACCTTCACTTTACATTGGAGTAACTATAATACCCTCATTCTCTCTACACATTTTTTTCCCCACCTTTTTAGTTTGGATTAGTTAATAATTTAATTCTTTAAATAAAAATTATTTAAAATTATGTGAAAGGTAATTGCTAGAATTATATTTATTTTTAATTTTTATTAATTTTATAAATTGTTATTTATTAATTTTATTATTTATTTGCATCTATTACAACTTAAATACATAATACCCTTACATGTAATTTATACAATAATTTTAACAGTATATATGCTATCAGTAAAAGTACAACCAAACATCTATCAGTATATATCTGCTACCATTTTTACCACAATATATGTTACTGTCAAAATTGTCTAGCAAATGGACTCTTATTTGGATATTGTTAACTTGTATATCTTTTTTGTTTTATTTTAAGCACCAAACTGTGTTGTTTTATTCTCCATTAATCGTTAAATAACCATGAATGGATGGAGGAGGGACTGGAGTGATGCTTAAACAGACTTTAGGAGGTGTCCTTAGAGTGTCTACATCGGATGAAGTATGAAGTGCTTGAAACATGTTATTCTTGATATGTGTAGTGTTGCAAGCTCACAATGACACAAAAACCATGCTTCAAATTTTAACTCAACTCTTCACATGCTCCAAATATGAAGTGTGACTAATTTGTTGAACAGTTAAAGCTGAGCATCCCCACACCCTATCATTAAATGAGTTCTATTCTTGATAAAAACATTTTAAAAAAATTCATAAGCATCAAGAAACATTTTAAAAAATTCATAGGTATAGATTTCCTTGCGGGGTGGGGATCTACGAGTACCTGTGGATTGTAATGATTTTAAAAAATTCATAGGCAGAGATTTCCATGTTGGGTAGGGATTCGACGGAACCCGTGGATTGTAACGGGACGGGGACACCCGCCTTTATACAGTTAGAGACAAAATTGTCTATTTTTGAAACAGGAATTAAAGTAGTAGACCTTTTAGCTCCTTATCGCCGTGGAGGAAAAATCGGACTATTCGGGGGGGCTGGAGTGGGTAAAACGGTCCTAATTATGGAATTGATCAACAACATTGCCAAAGCTCATGGAGGTGTATCCGTCTTTGGCGGAGTGGGTGAACGTACGCGTGAAGGAAATGATCTTTACATGGAAATGAAAGAATTTGGCGGGGACAGGGGTTAAATGTTGCACGAGTGGAGGCGTCATGCCTATTTATGATTGTTAATATAAGTATTTTGAATTTTTTAATGTTTTTTTTTTGAAAAATGCTATTTGCACACGAGTTTGGACTCTATGCACACACTCATTTAATACACCTCAAATTTATTCTTACACACATTAAATTTCATAAATTATTGTTTCATACATATTAATTACATATAAAATTTTGCACTAAGAGAAACATAGCTTACTCAATGTGAATCTCTGAGAGAGAAGGTTCCCTTGTATACAATAATGGATAGCATCTCTCAATTCCTTTATCAACCAACTCAGCCTACAAAATCAAAAGCGAAAATAAGAAACACTCGTATGATCAAACTTTGTTTCGTCTTTGAATCACCGGTTCTAAGACATCAAAATGATCGGACAAATGCCTGGTCACCGGTTGGACCTGTCCAACAGGCTGGTCCTTGTCGATTTTGACAACCTTAGATCTTGTTTGGTATCGCCATTGTTTTTGGTTTTCAGAAAATAGAAAACAAAAAATAAAAAGTAGTGAGTGTATTTGGAAATCAATTTTTTTTTAGTTTTTAAAAATGATTTTCAATTTATGTTTGGGAAACAAGTTTTGACCCAATTTCTTGGTCCATTCCCAAGTTTGTTTGGAAATTACGGTTAAGCTCTTCTTCTTCCTCAAAATGATATCCAAGTTGACAACCTGTAGTGCAACCCTCTCTTTCTTTCGATTTCTCTCTCTCCTTCGAGATATAGATCACAAGCGACAAGGTTGGTGACGAAGATCGAAGCTTTGATCCGATGACAAAGGTCAGGTCTGGTTTCCAGTGATGAAGCTTAGATAGAATGACAAACTTCTAATTAATTACAAGTTTACCATCGGTTCTTGAAGAAAATTTTTACAAGACTTCTTAAACCTGTTTTGGATTTTTTGTTTTTGAAGACCAAAAAGTGTTTTCAGTTCTACAAAATAAATTTTAAAAACATCCACCCAAATGAATTTTGATCATCCGTTTTAATTTTCAAAAACAAAAACTATTTTCAAAGTCTGTGTTTGTTTGTATTTTCTGTTTTGGTTTTTATGAAAACCTACAACAGGTTTTCTAAATTTTTGAAAACAAGAAGAAAAGGGTTTTCAAAACACCATGCACACATGACGACCCCTTTTTTCTCTCGCATGACATGCGTGTCGACCCTTTTCTATCATTTTTCTCATTTTAGGGCTCATATTTAGGCCTCAGCATCGGGTTGGGTTGGGTTTTGATCTCAAGTCGACCCAGGTTTTGATCTCTAGTCGGTCCGAGTCGGGCTTCGGTCTCGAGTCAATCCTTGGTCGAGGTTCGATCCAGGGTCAATCTCTGACCGAGATTTGGGCTCAGGTTGATGCTGTGCCAAACCCCGGCTAGCCTCTGATCCTAGGTCGGCTTTGAGTCTGGTCGTTGTTCGGACTTCGGGTCCAGGTCATTTTTCAAGCTTCGAGCTCGAATTTTGCATGACGATCTCATCTTCTTAAATCAAATTTATGTTTTCATTTTTACTTAAGGTACGCAACCAAATATGTTGTCAAAATTATGTTTTCATTTTCTATTTTTTAATTTTTATTATTGTTTTAATAATTTTTAGAAGTGATATTAAAGAGTACCTTACGTTTTTCATCTTGGCGGGTCGACCCGTAAACTTACACAGATGGACCTGCTCGGGCCAGCATATGAGCTAGGTCGGCTCATATCACACATTCACACCTCTAGTGACTAACATAATGCCATTAACTGCCTGTTTGGCAGAGCGGATCCGAGAACGGATTCGTTGTGTGGATCCGCTCTGCCAAACGACAGAGCGTGCGTAGCGGATCCGTTGGCATCAAATAAGCTCCACATAGGAGCTTATTTGACGCCAACACTCAACTTTTTGATATTTTATTTTTTTTGTGGACCCCACATAGTGATGATAGTAATGTAATGCTGTGGTTATCATGTTGCTTTGCTCATTGGCAAGGGTGGTGAGACTATAAAGACTATACAAAGCAAGTCAGGTGCTCGTATGCAGGTGTGTATTTTGGGAATCAAACCAGAAAGCTAAAATAGTGAAATGTTAGGAGCTTCTTCTTCTTCATTTTTTTTGTTTTGAATGGAAACTATTGAGATAATTTTATCAGATTCTTAGTACATTAGTAGAAGCTCATCAGTTCTGCTGCTTAACTTATAAAAACATAGTCCTACTCCTACATACTCAAAGTGGAAATATTTGATTCTTATATGTATTACTTTGCCAACTCTTTTGCATTGCAAACACTAATTTAGTTTCTGGAAAGCCTAGAAGAAGCATAAGCTGTTGCCCTAATTCAAGATTTCTCCTTGGTGAAATTCTATTCATCAGATTCTTTGGCCTCTATTTCTGGATGAGGCTTTCTATTTGCTATTGAAGAACACCAAATTGATTTGCATTGATACTTGCCAGTATATGACAAATGGTTTTCTCTGTGGCCATCGTGTTTGCTTGGATCAGCATTATTTTGAAGTTATCGTATGGATGAACAAATTGAATTATGTTATAGTATTAAAGGTTCTGGTACTTGGATCAAATTTCCTTTTGAAGCTTAATGGAAATCACATTTTCATGCAGTGGACTTTACATGCTTTCATTTGTCGTAATAAAAAACAGTCAATGTGTGACTTTGTTGATGTGGATGATGATGATAATCTCTTTGTATCACAGAAAGGTCTGGGAAAATGTTTGGAAGATGTTGGGGCTATGGTGGGTCTCTCACAATACTGTAGGCAAAGAGCTGCTTGCGTGGGCTTCTATTGGAAAAGACGAGCACCCAAAGAATTTCTTTCAGCTCATTTCTATGTCAGTTATGTGGCTGATTTGGAAAGAAAGGAACAACAGAATCTTCGAAAATAAGGATTCCTCCCTAGACTTTTTTATTGTAAACTGGTTTGATTGTCTAAAATTCTGCAGTCTGTCTTTCCCTAAAAATGTTTTTGATCTTATTAACTGCTCGTCCTTGATGTAGTTGTGGGTTGCGCCCTTTGGTGCTTGAATAAATTTTTTCTATTCAAAAAAAAAAAAAAAAAACTCAAACTCAAAGCAAATGAATGGTAGGCACTTTGCTTATCAGTTATCACTATGGATTCTTTTATTTCAACAGTTATTGGTACCATTGTTTCCTTGTTCCTATATACCTCTATTTTAGTGTAAATGAAGCACATGATGGAATCTTACTCCATTAATGTTCATGTCTTTAAATTTTACTGTATAAATCTTATATCATTTGCATTTGTTACATATGAAAGTGATATTTTATTTGTTTCTTTATTAAGATTATACCCCTACATCTCCCTCCTGGTGACACATCAACAGAGAGAACTGTATATATAAATGGTTCAGATGAGCAGATTGAGGCAGCTAAAGAGTTGGTTGATGAAGTTATCAGTGGGGTAAGTCAAGTGTCACAAGTGAAACTTTAATACAGTACGTTACTTGAGTTTCTTAAAATTGATACAGCTTATGAACTATGGAAATGTTTTCATTGTATCCCACGTCATGAATAAGTGTATCTTTGCTTTAGGAGCCAGTTTTCTGCTTGTAGCTGGATTTTCTATTATTTGTTTAATTTTTTTTTTTACCACTTGCCCTGATTTCGAAATTGTAAGATTTGTTCCGAAAATGCTTTCTTAGAGGTGCTCTAGAGGTCCTTTACTTTGGTATATTGTAATATACTAATATCAAATGAATATTAAGTTTTGTTATGCAAGCCAATATAGAAGTTGGCTTTTTACAGGGTAACCTGGTACCTATGGGTTCTTACTTCTTAGAGGTGCTTGTGGTCACAGTACCTCCAGATTTTTTTTTTTTTTTTTTGGTCATGGATCAATGAAGGTCTTTCCTTTCGGCAAGCTCCATTACTATCACTTTCTGTTATCCAGTCATTCAAAAATTTGTGTTCGCTTTCTTGAAGCGTCCATCAAATGTTATCCTTAATATGTGCCCTTAAAATTGGGTTACCCATTTCTATATGAAGACTTCTACTAGTAATTTTTTTAGAACTGTTTTTTGGCCATTGTGGATGTTCTTTATTAACTGCAGTTTGTCATCTATATGCAGAAACGAATCACTAATACATATGGATCTAACAGCTACATGCAACCAGCATACCCCCCTCCCAGTAATGTGGCCTCACCAGGACAATTTGGACAACCTGGCACACAACAGCAGCCACAATATGGGTACACGCAACCGGGCACTCATTTTACATCTCCATACTATAGTAACCATTTCCAACCACCAAGTGCTAGCCTGCCAAACCCGTCAGCTATCTCTCAAACAGCTCCTCAAAGCACTGGATATGGTTACTATGACCAACAGGTTCCTGCAGGATCGGCTCCTCCACTCAATGCCAGCTATAGTTACAGTTAGGCACCACCAGCTGCAGGCGATGGTTATGATCAGGGCTACAGCCAGCCGACTTATGGGCTAAATGTCTCCAGTGGGACTCATGATCAGCAGGCAGCATATGCAGCTTCATTTTATGGACAAACTACTTCCTCGACTGATGGAACAGTTGCCTTGCAGTCTAATCAACCATCATATCCATATGCACAGGCTTACAGTCAACCAACAGCTAAGGCTCAGGCTGGATATTATACTCCTTCCAGCTTCATGCATCCTCCATCCGCTCAAACAGAGTATGATAACACCTCCCAAACAACTTATTGAGGATCACAAGGGGTCCCCGTCCCGCCACCCCAATCGCAACCTGTTTATGGGCAAGGTGGATACACCATGCAGCCACCCCCTGCACCAGAAAATTACTCTCAGGGGACAAATCAGCTTGATCATGGGCAGCCACTAGCAGCACCAGCAGCTTCAACTCAAGCTACTCAACCACCCTTAAACGGCTCTTCACAGCAATTGGTTGGTGCAGCTGAAATTGTTAATGGAAATTTGAATACAGGCCATGGTTAAACTTCTGCTGGCCACGGAATTGTTCATTCTGAAACCTGAATTTTGGCGGGGTAGATGTAGTTTTTTTTTTGTTGGTGTCGATTCCCATAGGGTTCTCTTGTTGCATCCCTTTTATTATAATATCAGGTATAAATTATATATATATATTTTTTGCGTGTAGAAATATTGAAAATTGTCAAACCCTTGTTTAAAGAGCTTTTTAGGCATGGGCATGATAATTACTTGTGACATTAACGTACACTCACAGCTGTGAGGGCCCTTCACTCTGTTATTGAAGCATGCACTATTATGGCCTTTAAGAAGCATTTATTTCTGGCAATTACATTTACTGGAACAATGTAATTACTTGGACGAACTTCTTAGTCTTGAGCAGATTCTTTATGTGCAGACTAACTAGATTGATGTGTCTTTCGTAATTTGCTTCCTGTAGTGGGTAGGGATTTCCTCCTAATTAGTTTATATTATTATAGGGCTAGATCGGAAATGTGTACAACAAGGTGGCTGTAGTTTAGTGGTGAGAATTCCACGTTGTGGCCGTGGAGACCTGGGCTCGAATCCCAGCAGCCACAAATTTTTATATTTATATTTTTTCTTAATTTTATGTAAGATGAGAAATACTTAAAATAAAATTATTGTCTGAGCCAATTAAAGATTAGCATAAACAAATCATGATAAGCTAACCAAATCTCAAATCCCTAACAGAGAACATCTTTAGAGAAAAAAATAACTGAAATCTTCTTTAGGGTAAAAATCAATTTACATGTTCTTTCCTCTTTCCTTTTTTGGGGGTTAAGCAATTTATATATGTTTTGCAAAAAGAAGATTTCAGTTATTTGAAGTGATTATCAAACCCTAAAGACATCTCAATCTTCAGCCAGTAAACATGGTTAAGGAATCAAACTTTTAACTTAACAACACATTATCACATCTATTTTACAGGAAAGTACACACTAGTAATTTATTCCACTTGAAAGTGTTCCAGGCACAACAAACATTACAGCATGAATAACTTCACAAGAAAATATGTTCAGGGCTCGAGGAATCGTGCTCGTAGGACTGCTAGAAACAAGGTAACTTGCAGTACTAGAGTTCTCTCTTCCATGTCCTGTATTCAAAAGGCCCAACCTAGAGGATAGCAATTCACCAAACAAGAAAGAAGCAATCCCGGTCTGATGGGCATCGTCGTCACAATCACATTGCATAAACTATCTCCCCACTGCTATCCATATCAAGTTCAGGATCAGAGTCCATGTCCTCGTCCATGTCATCGTCGATGTCAAGACTGCCAGTCAAGTACTGGTTAAGACTCTGGGTACCAGCTGCAGGTATAGTAGCTTCAGAAATTATCTGCATGATTTCCTGGAGGCTCTGCATGGGTTGATCGGGCTCCTCAAATTGATTGTTCATTGTTCCATCATCCATTAGATCTGCTGGGAGGTTCTTTAGAAACCACTCGTGATTCCTGATTTCAGGAATGCTTATTCTCTGTATCAATAAGGACAGATAAGTGCTCTCACTTCATGATCTTAGAAATCAGGAACAATGAATTAAAATAGCAGGCAGTAAAAGGCATTTCAATATTCTAACAAGGATGCACACATACGAGCTCCCAAACGCACTAAAGCAGAGGTCAACTGTGAATAATACGTGTGTGTGCATGTTGAGCATAATAAGGCATCATTTCAAGTTCTGGGTGTCGTCGGTCACGGAGCTAGAGATGCAATAGAACTTGAGTTCTGTTTTGGAGGCATGGTACAGCAATAAAACCTAAAGACAACCCAATCTTAGTAAGAGAAGGGCCAAAAGGCATACTAACTTTTGCAGGATCAGCAACAAAAATCCTTGAGATCAAATGCCGGCACTCTGGTGATATATGCACATAGTCAGGAATTGAGTACTGGACATTCAGAATCCGCTGCAAAGGCAAAACAGAATATTCAATGATATTCAAGTAGATGTATACCATAGGAAAGCAGTCAAATGATAAAGAAATAGAGAAATGAATTACATGTATTGTCTTCTTGAAGTTCCTAGGCTCCTCGGGGTCTTCAAAAGGGTAAGCTCCAACCAACATGACATACAAGGTTACACCACAGGACCACACATCTGCAATCTGAATCATGCATTCAATTGCCAGAAATTAGTACAAGAATTTAATAACCATACCAATGTGCCAGTGTGGAACTTAAGTGCTGTCATGTTTAGTTTGCATTATTTTTCTGTATTATCATTGCTGCTACGAACTCCTCAGCCATTGTGTACTATTAAGCTCGACAGCTCAAGCTCATCGTTTTTTGGCAGTTGCATTCGTCTAAACAGTAAATCCTATGCTTTCATTTTAGAATAATATCTCATTGTTTAAAATCTCACACCCACTAAAACTGTTATCAGAGATTTTCGCAAAAATATAGTAGTTTAATCCTTTTGATTGTGGATAATTTACTCATTTTCCTTAACTATTATCTTCTTATATTTTCTCAAGATGCAACAAAGCACAATACCAGTAAGCTTTTCAGTGGACATTAGAGTTTTGTTCAACCTTTTTTTTGGGCCGGGGGGGGGGGGGGGGGGGGGGGGGTGTGAGAAATTGGTCTATACTGCTGAATAAGTTTCTGTGCTTCCTTTTATGCAAAGCTAATCCTGAGTCTATTGACCACCTTCTTCTGCAATGTGCTTGGGTGAGTAACCCAGAGAAGGGTATTCTGGAATCCAGTTGGCTTGAATTGGGGCTTGATAGAGTCGCGCCCATACACGCTCAGCACCCAAACCCCACCCATATGAGCCGGCTGTACCCAAGGCCTCCCAACCCATACTAGAAAACCTTGGGTACTAAGGGAGGCCCATACCTCCCCCTATAAACAACACCTTAGTTCCCACATCTTCCGATGTGGGACAATCCTATCAGGGCTGAGAGGAAGATTTTGCAGATCATCCCTATGGCTATTCCCCGGTGCTTATGGGAAGAAAGAAATTTGCAAAACTTTAGGGATTGTCCTGTTTATGTTCTTAGAGACAAACCGTGCTACATTAAAACTTCAAAGCCCTATTCTCGTAACAATCTCCTTCAAACCATTTGCTTGACCTCTTCATAATTTTCTGGAAACCTTCTTGGTGCCTTTAAGATAAAATTATTTTCCTTTGAAAAAAATTTCCTGCGCTCTTTAACTAAGTTTTGTTTTGAAAATGGCTTTAATTAAGTCAGGTGATTTAGCAAGGCAGCTAAATTGTAACAGCTCACACTGAGAATGACACGAATAGCCCCAATCTGAAGCTAGATTGTTTAAATTCAGCCCATGAAAAACCAGCACTCATATAAGGCAAAAATATATTATAAGTATTTGCAGCAAACATGGATATCCATAACTGTGCACATTAAGAGGATATACCAATGATTTGACACAGAGAAAATAATAAAAATAGTTCACTCAAAAAGACAGTGAAGGTCTCAAAAGACGCCTTAAATAAGAGCCAAGTAGCCAACCATTTAAGATCATTTTTGGTTAGAGAGAACTTAATTTAAATTCAAAGAAATCAGGTTACTTGAACCAGGTCAATATGCAGAAGTAGTACCTTGCCATCATATTCTTTCTTCAGTAAAACTTCTGGGGCAATATATGCAGGAGTCCCAACAGTGGATTTAGGTTGTGAATGAAGCACAGAAGACTGCAAAGAGTAGATGATTAAAAAGATGAACCAAAAAATATGGTAGGTAAACAGAGTGATCAAAATAACCACATATCAAGCTTATGCTACAACAGATAAGGAACAGAAGATATCCAATGACTTACTTAAATCATTGGGTCAAACACAAATTTCAACCAAAAACCACATAAGCATTCAACAGTCATCTCAATGCTACATGACAATTTTCCATCTCAATGTAAAGCAGAAATTTGGATTTGATACCTTGGAGTATCCGAAGTCACAAATCTTCAGACGAGGAGCTTGGCTTCCATCCAACAATGTGTTCTCCAACTTTAAGTCACGGTGGCAAACTTGCTTCAAACAGAAACACAGCAAAAGACACCGAGTCACCATGTCATTCAATCTCAATGAAGGTGGCAAAAAAAAGTAAAAGTTCGAAAAGTTAGCTTGCTTACCATTGCATGACAGTAGCTGACTCCTGAAATAAGTTGTTGAAAGAAAAATCGTGCCTAGATAAAAGCAGAATAGACAAAAATAAATTCACGAGAAAACAAGAACAAAAGCAATGTAATTATACAAACCTCATCCTCGCTGAAACGGCCTGCATTGCATATTCGCTCAAACAGCTCTCCTCCAGATGCATATTCCATCACAATAGCCAGATGGGTTGGTGTTAATATGACCTGTAATCATATATTAAGTTATGGCTACTAAAACATTCACCTAGGGTGTAAAATAAAAAGGTTGTAGAAATAACCAGACCTCTTTGAATCTGACGATGTTAGGATGCCTCAGTGACCTGTGGTTGATAATTTCCCTTCGTACATTTTCATCTATCTGTGCAAAAGATATAATGCCCAACTGAGAATACTCAATACAAAAGAAGGGTGTAGAACTACAAAATCCGGGAAAAGAAAAAAAAAACACTGAGTAAAGGGCGAGCCAATGGTCGAGCAGTAAGGTTGTCTTGCAACAACTTAGGCATCATGGGTAGCCTCTCCACATTAATGCGGGGGCAAAGCACAAAAAATTTTGTAGCTTAATGCAAAAGAGCTAAAGTGCACTTTGCTACAACAGATCTGTAAAAGCCATAGGAAGAAGAAAAAAAATTGACAGGGCTATGGAAAAAGGTGGAAAGAAACCTTCTCAAATCATACTCATTCATCCACTAAGTACTTTTGAACAGTTTACAAGTCTTGCAAATCACAAATAGTAACTATATAATAGCTACAACTTTGAGAATGCTACATAGAAAAAACCCAGCAACAGAAAGACAGACACCAAACACATTAAAGCAACCAAAATTTGGATGCATTTCTAAAAAAAGGTAAACAACTCCCGTGCATATGGACAAGCAGGATGTGCGCAGACCTTAATCCCATATAATATGTGGAGAGACCATAGTTACCAGGAACTCGGTACGTTCCGATTCATGGTACGGGTACGGGAACGGGGTATGCCACTTGATTAATTTGTGGTACGTTTGGGGTAGACTTAATCAGTACGCTAGTTGGGAACGTGGTACGGTTTGAAGAGTTATTGGGGTCACTTCTAAATATTGAATGAAATATAAAACTAAATATAACATATTTTACAATCTAAAGTATAAGAAAAAAAACTATTTCAATGCTTCTCTATTATTTTTGGAGAATGGGTAATAAATTTTAATGGGCTTTGTTATTTTTTGGTCAATTTTTTGGGCTTTAATAACCACAAATTTAGGGTTTAGATACTCTTTTTTCCCAATCCCAACACCGTGAGTACTCCTCTCCCACGCCTTCCTCTTCTCTCCAACGTCATGAAGCATTCGACCAAGTATGATTTTTGGGTCTTTTCTGGTTTGGGAACTCTTGTTAGTCTATACAATGTCTTCTACTCTTCTTTGTTCTCACATCTCAATTGATTTTTGGGTCCTTTCATGATAAATTTTGGGACACTACTTTGGGCGTCCCAGGTCACTAGTGTACCCCATTCCGGGACGTTCGTCCCTATTCGGGGTACGAGGGGGTATTGACCGTTCCCGGTAACTATGGGAGAGATTGTTTCCAAGAATTGAAAATGTGACATCAACTCTACCACTGGGTCACATATTCGTCTATATTTGGATGCATTTCAACTGAATGGAAAAAGAAAAAATTCATTCACACTGACAAGGTGACACTTCATTGGAACAAAAGCCTGGCTTCTATTTGTCGAGATTCAGAACCACAAATTTTGTAATTACAAAGCATGCTAAGTTTAAAGGACCATGAGACTTGCCTACGTCTATAATCCGAAGATAACCTGCCTTTATCTGGCTCACTATGGATGGAACCACATCTTTAAAAACGAAATTTAAAAAAGAAAGATCAGTTCTACAGTGCTTATGATTCTTTCTAGAAGTACTGGTTTTCTTGCATATCCTACAAAGTAATTAAACCATAAACAGGTGGCATATCCATCTTAACCTCATTAAGTTTTGAGGACTGGTCAACAAAGTCTCAAAAATCTTACACATAGTTGATGTAAACTATGTTGTTGATTAAGACCCAATAAATCTATAGAAATCAATATTACAATATTACTTAGCCTCATTTCATCCTTGCAAGGTTGTGGTGCTCGTGATTTCGGCAGCTTATAAATTTCAACCATGGTTTACCAAAATAAAACGACTGGACAGACCACAACGTCAACAAAGTGCGCACTGCAGTCAAAATCCATTCTAACATACCACTTATTCAAACACAGTTTATGAACTCGCGACACTCATATCTTTAGCATAAAGGAAAATATCCCAACTCTCATAAATAAGCATTTAAAAACCAAAATCCAAGATAAATGTACAAATTCCATTTCTGCCTAAATGAAGGGGAAAGGAAAGGAAGTACAATAAAATCTAAAAAAGTGCAATCCTAATTGCCAAAAACAGAATATTAAATTGAATCCCTAGCAGAACACTAACAAATTGATATAAAATGCATGTATGTATTAGTAAATTGAACATTCAAACGACGTACTATCACTTACTCCTCAAATACAAAGGACTAAATACTAGACCATATCCACCACCCAACAAACTGAACGCAAACTAAAACAAGTACACAATTAGAAACTAATGAATGAACTGAAACAGCACCAAATAAAGCACTAACCTTGTCTCCTCTCTCGATATACTTGACAGCAACAAGTTCCTGGGTATGCTTGTCCCTCATGAGCCTCGCAACCCCGAAATTCCCAGACCCGATATCCTTCACGAGCTCGTAGCGATCACTGTCGTGCATGATCGGCATGTCCATGCCGGGCCCCACCGTTATCGCCGATCGGTCCATTACTTTCACTCTATTTCTTTCTCTCCCGCCAAAACAGAACAAGAGCAAGATAAATAACCCAAAACTCTCACATTATCATCGTCGTCTTCCTCTTCATCTTACAAACCCTGATCGAGATCGAGCTGGAAGGGGCGGTGGGAGATGATGGCGTGGCAGGAGATGGACCACTGGATTGGAAGATGAAGAAAGAGACCGTCAATGGGTTTAAGCCCGTGAAACCCTCACCCACTTCGTTAGGTTAGAGTAGGAGAAAGGAAGAGTTCGTGAACTGGCTTTTTCACTCTCTTTTCTTTTGCCTTGCCTTTACTTTATTGCTTGATTTTTCTCTCCGCAGCGATTATCCTATCCAAACCTGTTAAGGAAGAAATTATCGGGTCATTACCAGAAGAAGAGTGAAAGTAATGTAGTCTGATCGGTGTTTTTGCAAAGAGCATGAAATGACTAATATGGGCTCTCCTTACTGGATAAGGTTTCTCAAGTCACGAGGCTGGGTAGTTGAAGAAGGTATTCAGGTGTGATGGGGAGTACTTTTACATATGTGGACTAGCCTTTAATGATGCGACATCTGTAGAACCGGTCAAAGTCAATAAATTAGTTGGATATCCTGACAAGCCCGGATTCCAGGAAAAGCACAGCTGACTGTACTTATGACACGTGTGTGCTTTCGTGGCTAGTAAACCTATGAGAGAAGGAATTAGTTGGTACAATAGTGTTCTTGGTAGATTTGAGCTTTGAACACGTGTGAGGAAATTGTTGGCGTACAGTAACCAAAGTCAAATAGGATGAGATATTTTTATCGACATTTGATTGAAGTGTACCGAGAGCATCCACAGTGGTAACATAAATATTCAGTACTCCAAAATCATTCTCTCTTTTCCTCTCTTCTGGGTCCCACAATATACACTTCATCAATACTCCATATTCATTTTCTCTATTTTTTCTCTCTTTCTTTTCATCATCTTTCTCTTCACTATTCATCAATTTATATACACTCCAAAGATGCAGCATGGACAAATTTTGTTAAGTTTTCAAGTGTCATTTTTTACCCATTATATGCATATAGCGCTTAACTTATCAAAAAAGTAATATTTCAAGTATTTCAAATATAATCCATTGTGATGGTGTAGCACTATACTTATCCAAAAAATGTTGCTAACAATGTCAAATATAACATCCACTGTGGATGCTCTAGGTACCCCTTTCAAATAAAACATGAAAATGAAAGTAAGTTATGGTGAAGGCCAATATTAGATTTATCAATCCAATTAAAATTGTATTTCTAACCCCTACAAGTTAAGGGTGGTAAAATTCTGTTCGATTCTGTGATCAAATTTGTCCGGCCCGAATTAAATTAAGTTTGGACATAAGTTGTATGTTCAAAATCCGGGTCCAAATACAAAAAAAATTATCCGGTTTAAGAACCAGGTCTGGATCCAGACACATAAATCTTGTCCATTTTACTTGTGCGGACCCTAACCCGAATTAGGCTATTGTACAAACTTAAACCAATCCGAGTTTGATCAATTAAGCACGTCCAAAATTCAATCCGGGTTAGAATCTGAATATATAGATATTTTTGTAAAAACTTGATGACGTCTGACCCGGAACCAACTCGAAACCCATTTTTTGTCATCCCTACCTATAAATATTCGCTTCGTTTGGTAGATTTATATTTGGAAAAAGTAAGCTATTTTATAAGTGGTAAGAAATAAGCTAATTTATGAAGTAGTTGAATAGTAAGGTATTTGGGGATATTTTTAAAGTTGACAGATTATATTAATTGCAATAAGTGAATTCAGAGTGTATAATGATAGCTTATTTTAGGCATTTGATTAGGCATAGCGGTGGAGCATAAGGTAGCGTATAAGCTAGTTAATAAACTCAAACAAATGGGCTTATTGTGTTTAACAGTTACAACTCTTCTATTTTTAATGGGTGTGGGTTTGATTTATAGTAATACGTACTATGGATAAATAAATTAGCTCAAGCCAAGTCAGCATGACAGGTGGGGTCATACCAAGTCAGCCTGACACATCACGTCTCACGTTGGACAGAGAAGACTCATCATGCTAATAAACGTTCGAAGGCAAAGAAGATCAAGGATTAGGGGAGATCAAGGATCAAGAGAGATTTGGTCCTACCTATTATGATTCTCCATATTCTACCTACCATAAGGTCAGTGTGTCAACCTAGAAGTACCTAGACTCAACCCATTCAATCCAAAGAAGGAAGACTCCTAACGACAACCTAGAGAAGATTCAAACTCAAACTAGAAAGGATCATGAAGAATCCTTGTAAAACAACCTCAACATCAATATCTCAACAAACTGAACAATTGGGATATAAAAATCCCAACAGATACAATTTACAGCACTACAAAATGAGAATGACCAGACTCATCCAAGGTATGCTCTCACAACCGAGACATTTCACTTCCACTTTGATTCTATTCTTTGAATAAGATTACTGACTTGAGCATCGGAGTGTCCCCGGGCCATGAAGGGCCGCCCTCTCCCTTGTTCTTGTAGGATTCATAGATACTTGCCGCTGAGTCAGCCCTCTCAACAGTTGATGTATGGATCGTCCAGATTTTTGCATCCACACATACATATAATTTTTCCATACTTGTCTAATACACGTAATTTGTGAGTTATTCTATTAATCCATGAGTATATCTAATCCGCGCACCCGAAAGATAGTGAGTAAAGTCTTTTTGGTAATAGAGGTTGTTGGAAGCTTATAAATTGTGAACTAAGCAGTTTTTTTTAAAACGTGGAATACTCCCAATATAGGTTTATGTTTAAAGTTAAAAGTCCCACATCTATTGGGACTTTAATAAAGCCTAAACCCAAGTGAGTAGGGCTTTGATTCATAATTGCTGGGCTTGCTCAATGAATTGGGTTTTGGCCTGCAATAGCTGGACTAAAGAGGAACAAAGCCGTGTGGGCTCGATTTATCCACAGGAAAAAATAACTCAAAGCAGACAATATTGTTGACATGTATGAGGATGTGGATTTTTGATATGGTATTAGAGCAATTCGTTCCTATTGAACCTACCCTGTACTCCACTTGTTGGATCTGACATAACCTAGCTCTCAAGTGCGGAGGAGTGTTATGAATAAAAAGTCCCACATCGATTGGGCAAGTCCTAACTGATGGGTGAATAAAGCCAAAGTCCACCTCTTACATACAACAAGACCTTTTCCTAACCCAAATGAATTGAGCTTTGAGCCATAGTAGTTGAACTTGGGCTTCAACTTGTAGTAGTTATGTTAAGGAGGAACAAAGTCGTGCGAGTCCGATATATCCACGAGAACCAGATAACCCAAAACAGACAATATTATTTGCATGTATGGAGGGTGGATTTATGATAGTTTCAGATTTTGAACATGGTTTTCTATATGTGATCCATACCGAAAGGACAAAAATAGCTTCTATGGATAATAATATGGGAAGTGTGAACAGGAGAAAGTGTATATTGAATAAAAAAAAGTAGTCGAGGAGAATCAAATTACTACTTAAATACTAAATGCGACGCATAGGTGAGCCAAATAAAGTGCTAATTGCCTAAGTTCATAGCCCAAACTATCTAATGAAATATGTATAAAAAAAAGGCCCATTGGGCCCAGTTAGGCAAAACACAGCCCAGCCACACTAAAACAAATATTAAGATATGGGCGACTTTGGAGCTGGATAGAGTTAGCCTGAGAGTGATTATTCTGAGCCTCGATTTCAACTACTTTAAGCATAATAGAGTTTATTTCCAGATCACCACCCATAGGGTGGATGAATTAGATAGAAATGAATAATTTGGTTTCAAATTCAATTTTTATGGAAAGATTGAGGCATATGGATGGCAAAAAAAATCGATCCGGCAACTAATTATAGGGTATGCGATCTGTTTAAAAATCGAAAATTAATCTTATAGGTTTTGGAAATGATTTTGATTTTGATTTTTGACATCTGGTTGCGGGTACCCAAATTGTTTAATATATAATCATTATTAGTATTAATAGAATCATATCAATAACATTATAAATTAGACTAATTGGTGTGATTATAATCATATTAATAACATCTAACAAACCATTCGCATTTATGCTACGTGTATTTTTTAAATATGTTGTCTCTTAATAACCAGACACTTAGAATCATATATCATCGTAAGTCGTATAGCTAACCTATAAAAACTTTACTTTCAACCTTTAAAGAATCATTCGGTCGGATAAAATTCCGATACACTTCTCAACTTCATCCACCTATTTTTAATCCTATTAGCTACATCTTTCCCAATTAACCTAAAAAATATTGCATTGAACTGAATCTTTCAATCTTCATGATTGAATAATAATTAATTTTATTGAACTTTTATAACCTTTGAATTAAATTTTCTGATCATCCAAAATTGCTTTGGCCCTTTTGGGTCACCCTGGGTGAAGCTTGGTATTCTTACTTTTCAAAGCAAAGCATTGTGTTTTAACAGATGCATGTGGCTATACAAGTATGAAGGTTGGCCTGCTATGGTTAGAAACTATGAGAAATGTCTTCATTTAAGTATTTGTTCTGTTTAAGGCATTATTGCTAATGAACATTTATCTAATTCATGATTCATAACATAGTGTACCTTGGTGAGTAATCAAGGAGCTTGTTTGGGAATGCTGTGAGGTGCTGTGAGGTGTGGTGTGGTGCTGTGAGTTATAAAACTGTGGTGCTGTGAGGTGAGTTTGAACGCAAAAAGCTGTTTGGCGCATCACTTTTAAAACTGTGGTGCGGTGCGGTGTGATGCTGTGAGGTGCGTTTGGCGTATCTAAATTATGGTTATATTAGATGACTAATAATATTAATATAAAATCACTTAATGTTTATATTGTAAATTAATCTAAAATAAAATAATTGACATAATTTGATTACGTAGGACAATTCAACATACATTGTAAGCGTTTGAGAGTGCTATGAGGTGTGGTGAGGTGCTGTGAGGTAAAAAACTGTGGTGCTGTGAGGTGAGTTGGAACGCAAAAGCTGTTTGGCGTGTCATAAAAAACTGTGGTGTTGTGAGGTGTGTTGCAACTGAACGCAGTGCAAACGCACTGCCAAACACCCACAAGGTGTATTCTAACCATTGATTATTTGCATTGCGGAAGAGTATCTAAATTCTTTTGTGGAGAATTTTTTGAAAGGACTACTTGTTACTTTAGAGGAATGTCAAAGTTGAAACTTGTCTTTCCCGCTTGTGCTCATTGCAACTTTAGATTAATTATAAACTTTCCTGACTTTAATAGGCCTAAAGTCACTTTGGTCATAAAAGACTAATAGTCCATCCATGTATTATAAGTCAAGGACTGATGAGCGGTGGAGAATGGATAGAGGAGTAGTTTAGTTTGCATGACTTCTTTATTTTGTTTTGGATGGATTGAGAAAGACAAGGGAAACATTTGTGATTTGTGAGAAACACAAAAAAAACACACCCAAAAAAAAGTTAAGTCTTGAGAAGTGGGGCCCACCATTACTTGAACAAAAAATCCTTTCGTTATGTGACGAATTGATTCGTACTACGGTTCATCACCTCATGCCACGTGCCCCTTTTTAACCAAAGAAAAGGAAGAAAAAAGTATTTTACTTTTTTTTAACAAGAAAGAAAATTGACTTCTCTATTTCTCTTTTTTCTTAGTAAGTGCAATGCAACATAATGTATAGAGTAGTTTTGTAACATATTGGGGAAGAATGCATTATAATGTAAGTGGTGAATTTCTTAAAGTAAGCATTTTGTGTTGGTCCATCACTAAAAGAGTTGTTGTAGTAGTAGTGGATGTAATTGCAATATTTTGGGAAGACTTATCATTATACTGTAGGTAATATCCATCAAATAAGTATAAGGAGGGGATGGATGCATGGCATATTACAAAACTCATGATTTCATTCTTTAGTGCTATTTTCTCTCTAACTCCCCCTCTCTTTTTTAAACCGATAACCATATAAATATTCTTTTGATATTCAATATGTACCTAAACTCGAGTCGTCAGATCACTGTTAACATAAGTTTCTCATCGGACAACAAGGTAAGTTATCCCAAAACCCAACGCGTGACCCATAAAGGTATTGCTGATAGTGGAATCAAACTCATGACCTCTAGTCCATACGGTTTGACCCCAGAGATATTCATCAACTAGACTAAGAGCAACTCCAATAGTTACTCTCAACAATAACCATATCCTATCTTATTGGATGAGGAACAAAAAAAACTTTAAAAAATCACCTAACTAGTTAAGCTACTTCAACGTAGCAGATCACTGTAGCTCTGTTACACCTGATATACATAATAAAATTTATTTTTTATTTTTTTAGTTCTTTTATTATTTTAGTATGCTACACTAGACTTGGTCATAACACAAATCCATATCTTCTCATTCTATAAAATTATAGATGGCTCATTTTATTGGAGATAATACTTCTATGTGCACCTAAAATACGTACCTATGTTTTCACCATTGATTTGAAATATGTGGGACCCAAAACAATGTGCCTCACTTGTCATTTCACTCATCCACACGCTTAAAAAGTAGTGCGTATTTTAAGTGCACATGAGAGAATTTCTGTTTCATTGGATGGTCTAACCAAATGGTTATCTGTCTATCAAGATACGCAAACAACATTTCCATACCGAAAGATATGATAATGTCTTTTTGATATTTTTGGACTCCAAAAAAAAAAAGATGACATTTTTAGATAATTTTTGGTCTCTAAATCAAAGCATATCTCCTATCAACTATATAACCACATTTTGGGTGGTGAACCATTTGGTGAATCTATCTGGGGCCAAACCGTATGGACTCGAGAGATCTTGAGTTCGATTTTCATTGAGAGCAATATCTTTGTGGCTACACGTTGGGCTTTGACTAAGCTTATATTGTCATTAAGTGAGAAATTTATGTGTGCACGAGCCGGACGGCTCGAGTTTAAGCCCTTATTAGATATCTAAAAGGTGAGCTTATATGATGTTAATTATCTTTTATCAAAAAAATATTATGGGCGGTGGATTTTTCCCTTTAATTTATTAGCATTAACACAAAAACAAAAACAAAAAGAGCGTTTTGCAATTTTAGTCCGTGCAACAAATTTCCACATACAAGTTTATATTATACACTTCTTCCTTAGAATATTATTATGGTCGGGTAATATATATATGCAATCAAGAAATGGTTTTTAACTTGTGCAAGGGTGGTTGTGCAACCAAACTAAATTTCAGAGGAACTGGGATTACAAGTTTCTCATTCATTTCCCCTATTTGAATTTCTAACGCCATCATTAGTGTCTTTTATTTAGTCTCGAGACAGCTCTAATCTATGGATTAAGAATCCACATATGGCCAATCACCCTAGGGTTATATTAGTATTAAAACAAGAAAGAAATGTTTACACACAAATATAATTTTAAATAGCCAATCTAGTTTCTACTATTTCTTCAAAGAAAGGTAGAGGAAGATGATGATGATGTTGGAATGGACCGGGGCCCATAAGTGGAAAACCCTTCCAAAGAACCAAGGCAGGTTCAATTAATAATTAATACCACTCAACTAACTATTTTGAAAGAAAAAAAAAAGAAAAGAAAATGGTAGACAAAGACACACCAAACCCTAAATGACAAACAAGAGCTCCAAAGTCTCCATAATTAAGAAGGGAAAAAAAGAAGAAAACCAAATGGTACTTCACCATGAGAAAACAACATACAATCAATACCATGAAACATATATGAAGCATGTGAAATATGCTTTTTGGAATTGATAAGGATGTATATATATGTCTTGTTCGAGAGCTCTTATATAAGGTATCTCAACTCAATTTTGTCCTGAAAGTGAGGCATATATATCATTAATCATTATGTTGCAAAACCTAATAAAAGTGGCATGAATTACTTATTGTAGTCAACAAAAATTACACTATGGCCGAACACTCCAAAATAGGCTTTTGGTCTGTTGGGCTAGGACTCTTGAATATTTGTTATACTCCTTAAAAGGATAAAGATTGGTGAGCTTAATAGTCATGATTTGGCCGCAGATACTTCGATACTCAAATTAGTCTCAATATTATTACCAGTTAAATAATCACAAAGTAGTGCTTAAAACATTATTTCAGGCATCTCTCCCCCTTTTGTATTGAGCGGATTAAAAATTCCCTTAGTCAGGCCGATCTCTCTGGATTGCTATGTCAAATCCCTGATTTAGTGGCCGATTACTACTAAATATTACGAAAATTCTAGTTTGGACCGATTAACGCGCCTTTCTTGTCAATAATGACTTAACACCTAACATGCGTAAAATAACTCCACACACTTATATAATAAAAAAATCACCCTATGAAAATATACAAAAGTGTTGCACCAAAATAGTACTCCACCATGAATTGACAAAGTAATTAGTGTAAGAATATACATTTTTGTTTATTTTGAAGGCCAAGTGTGTGCCTTGGATTCCACAGAGAGAATCATGGGTATGAGTTTGAAAGAGAGATGCTTTGGTTTTGTTTGGTGTAGGCAGCATAGAGAGAATCATCATGTGTATTATTATTATCAAAGTTGGTCGGCTTTGATTCACGCGGTTAAGTCCCCTTTTTGTTTGTAAGAATGAATTTAATTCCATGTCTCATCATAAGAGAATCTTATTCCCATTGACTGCTTATTATTATTAAGCCACAATATTATTAAACTCTAATCTCCAACTTAACAAAAAGGAATGAAACCAAAGAGAAGTGGTTCGATTGAGAATCTATTGGGTTAGACATATGTGTGTCAAAGATTCGATTCCAACTGCAAACATATTTCTTTGCGGTATTTAAAAAAAATAATGGAAGTTTTACAAGTTGACTATAATGCCCCTCGACATATACCCTTTTTGGAATACATTTTGTTTTGCTTGTCAAACATTGCATGTGATTAGGTGTAATTAGCTTAGCAGCCTATTTGATGTGATTAGTTGTTTATTTTTTGTGTTTAATGATTAAGTTTGTGCTAGATAATCATTTGCCCTACCCATCATGTCTTTTTTCTATTCATTTATTTTGTCATTTTATATATCTCAAGTTTGCATGCATTGAACATACTTATATAGGGTTCTATACATAATAAAATTTGATTGATTGTGCTCCCACAAGCTTTTTGGATTTTCCATACAAATAATAATAATGTGGGTTAGTCATGAACCATCAACTTTGGAATAAATCATTTCAACCGACAGACTCAAGTTCAACTCTCTACATTTATACAATTATTGACGAATCCCAGAGGCTAAAGGTGGACCCCACCAGCCTAAATTTTGTGTTTTTTTTTTCAGTATATTTATATTAAGAAAAAACATAAATAAAAACAAAAAGAAATTGAAAATTTTATCATATATGTTGTTAACTTACAAATTTCTCAATTTGAGGCAATATTGTATGTCTTAAGAAGTGTTTGGAATAAATTTACAACAATGAAAATGACATTATTGGCAAGAGCTACAAAAGTGACGCATAGAATCGATGCACCCGACAAAAACAGTGGACTGGAGATATGCGGGAGTGGATCTGTACTACAAAAGAACAACAAAAATGAATAAAAAATAAAAGAAACTATTCCCATTATATAAATTGTTATCCAAATCATTTTTAGTTTAAGGGATTGAGATTCTTAATTCTATGGAAGATCAACTTGGGAATCTAATGCTTTCCCTTTAAAAATCAATAAATAATAATAATAATAAACATATGTAAAGTCCATGATAAAGCTATTATAAATTTATAATTATTTTATATCTTATTTGTGTTAGTATTTTGGTACCCACATATCTCTGAAATCGTCATCTCTAAGCTAAACTATTTTATTGCTTTGTTAGTGCAACTCCAACCTAGCTTTTATTGGAATATTGAGTCAAATCCCTCTTAATTAAGATTATTATGTAATTATTAATATACTATAGGATTCCTATAATAGTGGAGTATCCTTATAATCATGTATCAATTGTACTAGGGTTACTCACTTGTAAAAATCACATAGTGTGTATGGAAATAATAAGAAGGAATGCTACTTTTAGCATGGTATCGGAGAAAACTCTATTTTCTCTTGAAGTTTTCATAGCAAATGGTAGAATTCTTGATACTCATTGGACCCTCATTCAATTTGGCTCAATTTGCAATATATAATGTGAATGTTGTCCATGGACCCTTGAGCAAAAATGATATTAATAGTGTATAATAATGCAAATGAGTTGCTTGTCTCTAGTGTTTTGTATTAGTTCTCAATCAAATTGTATTAAGAAAATGCAATAATGGGAAGAGTTGGGTCGTAAAGGGTTGGGGAGAGTGGATTTAGAACTTTGGCAATAGAAACACACTAATGCACCACACATGTATCCCTCCAACTCGCACACACACTCACTCACATAATTCACATAAATACACACACAAATGCTACCCGTAAGGATTGAATCCTTGACCACCGGGTAGAAATGTAAGAATGGGAACCAACTAGGCTGGCACCCGACTTATTTGGGAGAAGAATGAATTGGAAGGTATTGAGTGTACTTTTGAAGTGTTGAACACCTCCAACTCCTCATTTTTTAAGAGTACGTAAAAAGAGTACTCGTCATGTTTGAGAGTGTTCCTCAACTAGGAGAAATACCTTTGTGGTCATGCATTAAGTTTTGGTAAACTTATCATGTCATTAGGTGAAAAAAATTTTTACCCACATACTTGACAATCTTAAATTTAGATTCATATCAAATATTTAAAGATAAATTTGTACAATATCATTCTCCATTATAAAAAAAAATCCTCAACACCAGCCAACATCCTAACATATATTGCTAAACCTAATACCTCCAAAGTCCAAACCAAGTTTAAAAGCAAGCCTTCAAAAGGTTAAAGATATTTATGCATAGCAGCAACCACCAAAAGGCCTTCCATGTAATTTACATGCCTCCATCTCGTGGAACACGTTTCAATTTATAATGAACAGACATATATTTTAATCAACGGCTGATATTTATTTGGAGGTAGATGTTATTACAAGAAGCAATATTCCCTAATCACCCTTGGATTACGTATGGTGCAAAAGAAACCCTAGTTGCCTTAGATGAGATCCACTAATAAGAGATTGGATTTTATATACGAAAAAACAAGATAAAAGAGTACTTTTCATCCCGCAACTATTGATCATGTTTCATTTTCATCCCTTAGCTTCTTTTTTTCCCTTTTTGTCCCCCAACTATGGGAAAGTATCATGTTTATCCCTCGAATAAATTTGGCCATTGAAAAATCCTACGTGGCTTCATATTGTTCTTCAGATCAGATTTTTTCCAACCTCAATCTCACTTGAAAGGACGAAAATGATACTTTTCAATAGTTGAGGGATGCAAATGGGAGAAAAAAATGTCTAGGGACAAAAATGAAACTTGCCTCATAATTGAGGGACGAAAAGTATCTTTTTGCCAAAAAAACAACAAAAGAGATCAAATTCTCTCTATTGTGATCCACTAAATAAGGTCAAAGACGGTGATTCCCTGTGAAATATATATGAGCACATAAGAATCCCATATCAATAGAATGTGTGAAGGCAAAGGTTATACAAAAGGTAGTGTATATATATATATATATATATATATGAATTCGCACATAAGGTTGTCAAGTAAAGGTGTAAAATAAAGGTCACTTTTTAATGGTGTGGATGAGAGAGATAACAAGTGGAATCCACTGTTTTGGGTCTTACATGTTTCAAATCAATGGTGTGTATATATATATGGTACACGTGTAAGAATCCCAATGAGTGTAGACATGCCTTGGTCACATGCCATCTTGGCGGCCTACTTGTTTTTGTAAAGGAAAAATTAGGAAATTAGCTATTTCTTCTTGGCCTAAAAGCCATTGAAGAAGAAGAAGAATATGGTAATTCTATGAGATTAAGTACTTCTCCCTTTATTTGACTATAAATAACTCTTTATCACTTAAATATTGACAAGAGGGGTTCTTTTGTTGTTAGTCAAATTGATCCATTCAAGATATTTTATTTTTTCCCCATTTGGAATTTTGTAGCATTCTCTAACTAAAATTATTACTTAAAGACTCAAATGGGAAAAGTCATTTCGATCCACTTTCTTTCTTTTTTTCTTTCCTTGAAAGTTGAAAGGAAATGGTTTTAAATCATCATTCATTCATGGACGAAATTTATATTACTTGTAATAAATATATATACGGTTACACATTGGAGTTTAACTTCTATCTCCAATTCTTTTGATAAATCATAAGAAATCAATATGACAAATTGAATCTTTCTATTAAAAATTGAAATACTTTTTTTTAATCAAAAACTACACCATACAAGTTTACCATTTAAACATTCGATATAGATGTAAACTCGGACCCTCAGATCTGTACGCATAGAAGTCTCCTACCTGATGAAATGATAAATTGCATGCTTATTGTTTTTTTTTGGACCAAATGGAATAAACATAACTAAACTTTTCCAATTCATTTCAACGACAACATATATAAAAATCTTTGCTTACTTTTGATTATAGGGTAGGGAGTTGGGGGAGACTCGAACCTGGAGAATTTTATGAGATACCATACACATGAGTTTCATCTGAACTATTCATAGTTCTCTAAAATCTTTACTTACTTTTTGTTTTTTGAAATACCACAGAGAAATATGTTTGTCGTTAGAATCGAATATTGAGTATATATATGTCTAACCCAGTCGATTGTCAACCGAACAACCTCTCGTTGATAAATCTTTGCTTACTTAAATCAACAAAGAAGTGGTATTAATATTTTCCCCCTAGAAAAGGAAATAATTGAATTTATCCAAATTGAAGAGATAAAATATGCGGTGACACGAGATTGATTTTTATAACCCGAAAACCACAAACCGAATCTTGGCGTTTCTCATTCACTATTCCTAAACAAAAGAAGAAGAAAAAAAACCCTGCTTTTTCTCCCCCAATCACTTCTTGCCTGCCTCACTGTACACACACATATATTTATATATCTGTCTATTTCTCTATATATGCAGATCTCTTCGTCTTGCTCTAGTCCCTTGTTTCGTTTTTTCACAGTTCAGATTGTTTGATTATTACCTACAAGAAGAGGAAATTAAGGAAGGAGAAGAATCTGGGTCTGAGAGAGAGATAGACGGGAGGAATTAAGGATCTATTGCAAATGGGGTCGCTTCCACCGGAACTGAGCTTGGATTTCAGACCCACTTTTGTACCCAAAACGATCAGTGATTTCCTAAAGGAGGTATCGGTGATCGGAAACGTTTCGGACAAGGTGTCGAGGCTTGATGAATTTGTCAAGGGATTGGAGGAAGAAATGAAGAAGATCGATGCGTTTAAGCGCGAGCTCCCTCTTTGCATGCTTCTCTTGAATGATGGTTGGTTCTTCTAAATGAAGATTAAATGCAAAAAATTTTGATTATATGTAATGGGTGTTCTGAGGTGATTGATTTAGACTGATGGGTTTGTTTCTCATAGAAGTTTTGACAAACGGGTTGCTTGGTTGTTTTTTTTTTACGTTTCTGATCAATGGTTTCTTTTGCTTGTTTGTTTGTTTGATAGATTTTGTTGGTGCTAGATGATTCTGATCATGGGAGGTTGTGTTGTTGTACTTATTTTAGTGTGTGTTTTTGATTGTTATATGGTTGTGGTTGCAGCAATTTTTACTTTGAAGGAGGAGTCAATACAATGTACTGCAACAAATCTCCGACCAGTATTAGAAGAGTTTATTCCGTTGAAGAAGGATAGCACTGATGAGCAACCTGATATTGCAATCAAAAGGGAAAAGGACTCCAAAGACAAGAAAAACTGGATGAGCTCTGTTCAGCTCTGGAACCCTGATATCAGTGACCCCAAAGAGAATCCCAAATCAGAATCTAAGGTATTTATGCAACTAATTAAGCAAGCAAAGAAGGCAACTAAAATATAATCAAATTTGACAAAAGTTTTAGACCAATTTATTTCATGACTTCATATTTTTCTAACAGTTGAACTGATCTGACTCGATGAAATGGAGAAACTTATCTATCAGCTATTTGATTTGTAACAGAGAAGCAAGGGAGGGAGTCCTTTTGCAAAAGACGATCCATTTGATGGGTGTAAGAACAGGGGAGCTGCAAGGTCATTTATGTCGTTTAAGACATGCAATGGTATGATTAGTAAGGAGGATGGTAAGGAGGAATTGCCAATACAAGGGCTTTCTCTGTTAACCCCAGGAATCAAGAGTCCCAGAGAGGAGTCAGGTTCTTTGGGGACAAGAGTTGATTGTAACAGAACGATCACCTCTTCCGCCCCCTATCTGCAGAAAAATTCACAAAATGGACCACAAACACCACAGCAGCAGACCTCTAGGAAGCAAAGGAGGTGCTGGTCACCTGAGTTGCATCGCCGGTTTGTCAGTGCCTTGCAGCAACTTGGGGGATCACATGGTTAGTCAATGAAACTAAATTCATTTAAAAGAAAGTTTAATGTCAGTATCTTTCTTTTTAATTTTCTAATAGAAGAATTGGGATCTTGCGTAATATGAACGTGCTTAGTTGTTGATGTATGTGTCTTGTGCTAATAGAAAGTGGTTACTATTAGTGGAATGTGCAGAATACAGATGAGAGGTTTTTGATGCCTTGTAGTGTTTTCCTCTGTGCTGATGAGTATAGTGTGGAGTTCTTCCTGTTGTTTGGTTAGAATGCAAATGAGATGTTTTTGATGCCTTGTAGTGTTTTCCTCTGTGTTGATAAATATAGTGTGGAGTTCTTCCTGTTGTTTGGTTAGAATGCAGAGGGGATGAGAAATTAAAAGAATTGTATTGTTAATGAATTTGCTGGTAAAGTTAAACTTTGAATTAATGAACCTTTTGGATAATTAGCTGCTGTTGAACTTTTCAATTTACTATTACTGTCAAAATCTAACATGAATTTTACGGGTTCTCTGTAGCGGCTACTCCAAAGCAGATTCGAGAACTTATGCAAGTTGATGGCTTGACCAATGATGAGGTCAAGAGTCATTTACAGGTAGGTTCTTACTTCTTAGTTTTCCACCACCTCCTCTATTCTTGTTGTACTAAATATCCGAAGCATATCTTGTTTTAGCAAGTCGTTTTAGCTTCATTCTTTTCTAAAAAAATGTGTGTTCTTTTCGAAATTATTGTCTTTCTGGTAATGATTTACTGAAATTTTACTCCATTACAGAAATTCCGTCTTCATTCTCAAAGAGTGTCATCCACTGGTTCAACTGGTTCTGCAAACCAATCCGTAGTTGTTTTGGGAGGTTTATGGATGCCCCAACAAGACCAGTGTGGTGACTCCTCAAAGGTTTCACAGTCGGGTTCTCCCGAAGGTCCCCTCCAGCTTGCTATGAACACCAGAAACTCCACTGAAGGGGACAGCATGGAAGATGAGGAAGATGAAAAATATGAGAGCTATAGCTGGAGATCTAATGCTCACAAATCCGGAAAAGTTGATGTACTATAGAGTTCATTCACATGATTTTTTTGCAGATATGAGTATACATGGCAGGATTATGTGACTAGAGAAACTATACATATTATATAAAAGGAGAGAGCAAGAGAGAGTGAGTGAGGATGTGAAAATTTGCAGGATTAGCTTTCCTTCATGAATTTGAGTTTTTTTTGTTTCATCGGCATTGATATAAGAACTATATATAGAGAATGATGATCCATGTTTTTTAATGGAAGGACCAATGCTATTAATTATTTTCCATTGAATTACTTGTTGGAGAACTCTTCTGTTTCTCATTAAATTTATGGTCTTGATATGAGTCATTCTCTGAAGATTTCTTCCTTCAGATACCTATTTCTGTCAAGCTTTTCCAACTAAATTTACTGGTATTACACGTTTCAAGCCATATCTTCTGGTTTTACTGACCCTTCAAAGTTCAAAGTATGGCAAAACTGCAACATACACTTTCACATACAGTTGCTTGAAGATAACAATCTCTTTGTTTTTGTGATGCTGCCATTTAGGTCTTCTGATGTCTAATAATGGCATGTTAGGTTCTTGAATATAATAATAATACTCAACTAATAAGAAGGCGTTAAGAGGCCGTTTTGGTCTTCTAGTCCAATCCTTGACACTATAAGATCCTTTTGTCATTTCAATACTATAGGATCCTTTTTCATTTCGATTTAGGAGAAAGATAAATAGACACATCCCATTGCAATGAGGGGGGGGGGGGGGGGGGGGCATCATAGTTACTGAGGGAGGTTTAGGGTCAGGGTTAGTATTTGATTATCAGGGATGGACAGAGACATTGATAATTACATGAATGTTGTGTTCATAGTGGTTGGTGACAGTAGTGTTTGATCAATACTATAAAATGACAGGATAAGAGCACTTGCAATTGTGCAACTTGCAATTGTGCAAGTGTTGCTGAGCCAACAAGAATCATTTTTGGGTTTCACCTCTATTACACAAAAAGTCAAACTAAACACGTCTCTCAATACAATCACATCAGCAAAACACAAATTCATATACATTATTTTTTCTCACTCAACATGGAGGAGGCCAACAATAGCTCATGTCTTCATGTTATCCACAACAAAACTACACCAAAACACCATTTCCTAATACAGCCACATCAACAAAACACCTATCCCAATATAACCACATCAACAAAATATAAAATCTCATACAATTTTGTTGGCTCAACAAAATTTGCACCATTGTAAGTGCTCTAAGGTATTTTTCTATATATTCCTTGGGATAATGTCCAATCTCAATCAATGTGTACATAAATGCAGTTGACATTATTCTTCCACATGCATTTCAGGGGACTCAGGTTATCATTCCTATAGGTCTGTTTGGCTTAAAAGAAAAATCTGAGCAAACATGATTTTGACACCCCACCAAATTCTAGATTCCATATCTCCTCAATCAAGTAATGGGAAAAAAATGATTCCATTGTGAAACATTAGGTGGGTTTTTTTTTAAAAAAAAATAAAATTGAATGATGCTGATATTTTGTTTAAGAGAGATTTACTACTAACCATATGGGTAATAACTTAATTGTATGGAATCGAGAGGTCCTGAATTCGATTCTCACTAGAAATAATACCCTCGTGGCCATATACTAGACTTTGGTCCAACTTACCTTGTCGCCAGGTAGAGAATTCTAGACCCATATCGATATCTAAAGGGAAAGCTTGCATGGTGTCTTTCTCAATCTGAGTTTAGATCGATATCAGATATTCAAAGAGCAAACGTGAAAGGACTTGTTCTTGGTTACCAAAAAAAAATTATGACTTCTTAGGGGAAAAAAAGAAAGACAAATTTGTAGGTGTTGAACGACTTGACCCAATTTTGTAGTCTCCAAACAAAACTCCCTAATTGGTCAAATTGATTGAAAAGAAAAGTCCAAAACTTTTTTTCTTTCAAGTTACCAAGTCATACCCCACTTAAAAAATACAATCAAGTGTAATCCTTATCTAGGGGTACATGACAAAACAATCACCCTCACAAGCAAAATAGTAGAGACAAGAATATTGTAGACAACATATATTATAAAGGAGACCCACATTGATAGTTCCACTTTAAATATATATATGGTATGAATTGTTTGGTGTGGAAATGATGAAACCTCTAAAAAATTATATATTATTTATATTTGTTTTTGGGTTTTCAAATCCAAAGACTATATTCTGTTTCTTTCATTAGAAGATTTAGGTAATAGAATATATGAAACCTTGTTAAGCCAATTGGAAAATGACATGGCTGCTTGAATTAAAATAAAAAATAAAATCTAAACGGGTCCCACTAAAAATCAATTTCCTATTGAAGATTCCTTCAAAGACCAGCTAAGGACTAAGAGATGAGGATCCCTTCTTGATAGGTTTGGTATTGTTAGGAAACTTCTAAAATTGAAAAAGCAAAATATTAAAGGAAAACTTAGATAGAATGACAAAATAAAACATTTGTACTCCAATAAAGATAAATCGGAAAAAGGTTTAGAGAAAAGCACAAATGATATTAAGTGAGTTAAATGTCCTTACATATATACATTCTTCTTTCTTATTCTTCTTCTTCTTCCTTCCACTTTTTTCTTTTATGCAACAAATACTCTTCTTCTTTCTTCCACTTTCTTCTTCCTTGATTGGCGCTCCTCTCTTCTTCATTCGCTGCTTCTTCTCTCTTTTTTCCTTTACTTGCGACATAGATAGACGTTTATTCTTCTTCTTTCTTGCGACTAAAAATTGAGGTTTCTTCTTCTTCCTTCACTTGGGACAAAGACAGATCTGTAAAGCAGAACTCTTGATCTAGAGAGAGAAATAGAGAACGAAAATGAAAAATTCATCATTCGATTGTCATCACCATATCTGATATTTTATCTGTTTTAGAGCTGCTAATATTATATATGTTTTGTATATGCTGAAATTACATATGATAAGACGCATAATCTTTCTTCCTTTTTGTATTTTTTTCTTTTGATTCCGTTTATGATGGATCTGTTTATATGTCATCAGTTTTGGATCTGCCAAAATATTATCTGTTTCCCCAAAATATTATATGTTTCATCTGTCATAAATTGTCAAATGAAATGTCTAAAAAAACATAACAAAATTAAACCAAATCAGTTTCACCTGCCTAAAATTTTACAAATAACATAGATATTCAACAATCCAGAACTTCATTATCTATCATAATATGTTCATGAATACAATCATAAAATCCAAAAAAATAAGATGACAGTATTACATGTCTTTCTATCATGGTTTCTCAACTTCTCACATCTAATACACATAATTTTCATTCTCCACTATAAAAATAAGATATCTATAAGAAACATATATTATATATTAGAAATAGATAACATATCAACATGTGCAGGTCGAAAAGGATAACGAATTACTATATTCGTGGGAATGGTAGACCACCGTTGTTCAATCACCGATCAAGGCCGCCGACCAACCAAAATGAAGCACCATGATCAATCCCCAGCCATCAACTATTGATTCCATTGGATTTTGACCTTGAAGTCGCGGCCAACCGTGAAGAAAAGTGTCTGATCCGGCCACCAGACACTTTGCCGCCACAAGCAAGCACCACGGGAGTGTAACCCATACCTAGGTGCACCATCCCCGCCCATTAGCTGGTCAGAATAGTCATCGGAAAAGGAATATTCTATTTGGGTGTCAAATGGGGAAGATGAGAGTATTTCTATCAATAAAATAAATATTTATAACTTTTTGTCCTTTATGAATATTTTTTTAACTTTATGGATCTTATGAAACAAAACTTATTGGAGTGTCCTTATTGGAACAAAACTTTTAGTGGAGGGACTTATCACTAATTCTCTTAATATTAAAAGAGGCAGACTACATAGAACAAGTATATGAAGAAGAGGCAATGTTACAAACAGGGGCAGAGTTAGGATTTTTGGTATATGGGGCAAAAAAAAATTTGTAAGGATCCGGGGCAGCGTGCTCGAAAATTTTTTAAGACTATTTACCCTTTTTTTTTTTTGTTGCGAAGTGTTGTTTTAACATGATTCATATGAGCTCATTACGTAATTATAGTTCTTTGACTTTTACTTTTGATTACAGGGGAAGGGGATAGGAGAGGTTTGAACTCAAGACCTCTATGAGATACCACACACATGAGTATCATCTGAGCTACTCGTGGTTCTCGATTCTTTGACTTTCTATGTGATAATTCCTTACATAATTTAGAAAGTGTGATCTAAAAATGGCCCATGAAAATATATAGAGAGAGTGTTTGGGTTGGGAAAACATTTTTTAAATGGGATATAATTTGAAAATATTGGTAGTATATATAGGATATTTTTTAAAAAAGTAAGAGGGCAGGGTTACAAAAAATTATATTTTAAAGAGGCATAATACCAAATATGAATGGCGTAAGAGTATTTTTCAAAAATGTAAGGGGACAATTGCCCCTTTTAGTGTACACATACCTCCGCCCCTGGTTACAAACCCCCAATCTCTTGTGTCATGTATGACAATCATTGATTATAAACAAATATGTTAGGTCCCCATAACATGCAACACTTCACATGTATTGAGAGTAAAATAAGAATCATAAATTGGGAGTCTCGATAATTTTTTCTTTGAAGAAATATTGGTTAACCGTAAAAAATTGTGTAATGAACTGAATTGTTGACCATGGTGGGTGAGTCATAAAGTCATAATGTTGGGTGAATAAGTTATTATATTTAATAGACGCAATTGAAGCCCAATTGGATAAAATTACAATATCTACCAAACGTGGAATAACGATGGGATTGAGATTAAATAGTTGAAGCAGATAAGGTTTGGGACAAATTTCGAATGAATGAATTGGGTTTAGTCAAAATATTTGAGATTAAAAAAAAAATTGCATTTATTGACTATTATACCAGAGTTGAAGAACTAAATTGATGGTAGGGTAGAGGTAAATAAATACGAGCTAGACGGGGTTTCAGAAACTTTTTTGAGTTATTGTTAAAAAAATATGTAGCAATTTGCCATTCCATACTCTTTCTCACTTTTGATTTTTGAGGTATAAAGTATTTCTTTAAAAAATTTAAAAATAATTAATGGAAAGTAGTAAGATTTTGATCCTTGAATCATTGTACTCAACCATTAGATGTTTAAAAAAAATATATGTCACACGCTTTGCATCCAACGGCTTAGAATCATTCAGGTTTCTCACGAATTTTCATTAATTAATTTTACTTTTTATTCAACAAAAAAGATAATATTTGATTAAAAATCATTGATATTTATTATTTATTATAAAAATATATTGATCAAAAAGTGAGGAAAATGAGATGTCACTATTTTTTTTCAATACCAGACTACCCAAATTTGTATGGTTAGGCGCTTTAGACCTATTTTTTGTCCAAACCCAACCCGAGAATGAACGTTTTTTAAAATTATAATAAAAATTATTGTGTTGAATGAACCGCATCGAGCTCGAGCCTGAGCCTAAGGTTTCAGACCAAAGCCCGACTCTAAATTAAAATTTTGGGTCACTTTCTCAACCTATCCCATTTGCATAAGGTAACTATTAGGATAAATAATTTTGAGAACATAAATAACATTAGGATTTAGTATGAAAAACCCTTAAAGAGGTAAAAATTACAAGACCCGTAGGTCACTTAGAAAACTTTCACTATATCAATGGGATTACAAATGTCACCCGTAGGTGGATCTCTCACACTATACGATAATTGTATAACTATAATTTGTGGATATATGCCTCACAAATTGGTTCTCTTTTTCTTCTCAAAAACTCACTCTATTGCTAAGGATCTCTCTTTCTTACCTGCTGTCTATACTGATATTTTCATCTAGTAAATTCTTGCTGAAAACACAGTGATCTATCGTCGGCTTGTTGCACTTATTCTTCCTCATAAATTAGTCAAACTTATTATACTAGTGCCTTGGTGTCCATTTCAAAGTGTGTAGAGTTTTTCTCATTCTGCACACCAGTTGATGACAAAAGTAGACTTGCCGACACTTATTTTGACACAACTTCAAACATGAGAGAGAAAAATATTATGCCTTCCATTCTGTTTCATTCCCTTCCTTTTGTTCCCTTCTCCAAAATCTCTCAATCTAAACACACTCTAATGGCCAAGGTGAAGGACCAACAATATACATTTTTTATTTATAATAAATTTATTTAAGATAACATAGGATAATTTGCACCGGAGAAATTTGTATAGCAAATGCCACATAAGTACCATTTTGACAACTTATGGACACATAGGTCCACCTGAAAATCTCTTTTCCACATAGGTGCCTCATTTAAAAAATTAATAATTTCATATTCTCATATTTGTCATTTTTCTTCAATAGGCATAGACGTAAGAATAGCTAGATCTAAGAAATCTCCCCTCCATTTTCACCTTTGCCTCCTCCACTGCCACCGTCCGCCTACACCACTGCCACTATCCGCTTCTACCTCCGCCATCGTCCATCTCCACCGTCACACCTTTACCACCGTCGCACCTCCACCATTATCTTCTTCGTTTTCTTATTCTTCATCTTCTTATATCTGAGATATAATATGAGATCTGAGATCGTAATTTGAGATGCACTGAGTTTAGATATGAAATCGTATAGTTATAATGTTACAGTAACATGGACTAACATGGACTGATATATAACGAGGGTAGTGACCTTTTAATGTCTATCAGCGGTGGTATATCGTATAGATCTGAGATCATACAGTTACAGTTTCAATATTACTGTTTTGAAAATGTAACATTATACAATCAAATAATTTGACTCATTTTCTTAATTCTCTATGTTTTGAAACTGTAAAACTATACAATCAAAATATTAGCATTATTTGACGTAGATGAACCTTTTAGGGCTTGCCTGTTTAGAGTGTTGGGAGGCGTTGGGTTGGGGTGTGTTGGGTTGGGAGGTGTTGGGAAGTGTTTGTACCAACGGTCTCGAACGCCTCAAACAGTCAAGGGTTGGGAGGTGTTCGGGACGAACCCAACCCTCCCCAACACCTCCCAACACTCTAAACGGGCAAGCCCTTAACGTCATGTTACAGTTTGAAACAGTAACATTACGCGAACAAAACGGTCAACTTCGGGTCTTTTTTTTGGTAGCCGTTTTGGACGGAATCTGCCTAGGCATTGTGCATCTCAATTAGGAGAGTCTAACGGCGGTGGTGGTGTAGCAAACCGTCGTTGAATGTTTGGATTTGAGACTTTTTCTTTCAAGTTACTGTTTCAAACCGTAACATTAACTGATAAATAGCGAGTCCAAAGTGATTTTTGAACCCGTTAAAAAAAGGTCCGGCTCATGAGTTGTGAGCGCACTGAATAAATGGGCCAAGCTCGATTCTGTTTCGGCCGATTAAACCCCACAAATAGGAGAGAGAGTGAAGGTGAGCCTGGCAAATTCCGAGCCTTGAATAATGGGTCAAACCCACAAGCAACGCTTGTGTGCAAGAGAAACATTGATGTCCATAGTTAGGCGCGAAACGTGGATTCAATATGAGAAGTTACAGTTACTAAACTTCAGGAGAGAGTGAGAGAGAAAACATAAACACAAGAAAGACGCACACTTTATCAAAGAACACCGGAGAGATTTTGATTTTCGAGAGGAATCAAGAAAATCATGGCGCAAGCACAAGCACATCGAGGGGAACAGAAATTTCGAGAAACCCCACAAAAGGAAATGAAGGAGAACAGAACAACAATAACAAGAACAAGTAGTAGTAGTAGCAGTAGCTTCAAGTTCAATGCACAGGCACCTGAATTTGTCCCAAAATCCCATGCCTCGCCCACAACCCAGATGCCCATCTCGGGCTATTTCTACCCTTGCTTCCACTATCTTGGCGGCACCGGATGTTCCTCTGATTGGTTCTTTGTTGATGACCAAGAACCTGCGACCACGTTCTTCATTGCTAACCCTGATGTGGATGTCAACTCCAACTGTTCGAATAATGTCCTCAATGACGATCTTCGCTTAAAGATTGTCAAACAGGTGCTCCCGCTTTCAGTGATTGTTTTTCCTGACTTGGGTTTTGTAGTCTTTTGGTTTATTTTTTAATTTCTTCGTCTGTCTTTCTAGATTTATGTATGGAATCATAGTCATGCTTGTTAACAGTTTTCTGGTGGCACTTTTTCTTCTTCGAATTTTTTTTTGGATCAACCGCGCCTATTTTATCTGTGTTTTCTGCTTTGGCTTTTGAATCATGAATTTGCTTGTTCTTGGCCGAGATCTTTAAAGGACTGGCTGCAAGTGAAAGGGTTGTCTTTTTCTCAAAACACCATGAAATGCTAAAAACTGCGTGAGAGCGTGATTATCTTGGACGTTCGTGATCCAATCTTCTAGTTCTTTTTAGATAATATTTCTTTTTCATTGCATGAAGTTTTGAGACTTGAAATGGGAGCTCTGAATTCTGATGGTCACATTTTCTTGACTTTGATCCAAATACATGCACATAAAAAAGCACCAATTACCACTCGGTCTTAGGCATGCCTGTTGTATACTTTCAAATTAATAGGATTTATTTTGAAAAACTTGCTTTCCATGAAACTAATGGCTACAGTTTGTTAAAACTCACAGCCATTTCAAAACTTTCTTTCCGTGAATCTCCCATTGAAATTAATCAAAAACTGCAATGAGTTTCTAGCTTAATACATTTATACCATTGCCTTCTCTTGTTGACAGATCCCTGGAAATTTGACTTTTTTTTTACCAAATTTGTTGCAGAATATTGAACCTATGGGCTGTTTTGTTTTTACTAGAAAATTTGCCTTTGAAATCAAATTTCTTGTATTGTTGTCGTGCTTTGGACCTTCCATATATCTTAATTATTCACTCTTGTCAAGCTATTGTCTTCTTTCTCATGTTCTCATCTATTATCTATGGTATGTACAACCATATGCATAATCGACCTCTTCTTTCTATACCATGGTGGATTGAAAGTATTCTAGACAACAAGGAATCTACATTGATGAAGTTGTTTTGGTAGATCTAGTGTCATTTATTTTATGTTAGCACTATACTAGGGACACTTTGGCTCATTATGCTGAAGAACTGATACTGTCACTTATTTGGGACTTTAATGCTACTTTCAAGCCCCTTTTAAAATATAACAAAGCTTTGTATATGAGCAGGTGGAATACCAGTTCAGTGACATGAGTCTTCTTGCAAATGAATCTATGTCAAGGCACATAAGTAAAGACCCTGAAGGCTTTGGTAAGAACCATTTAAGATTTTCTACAAAGTTGCTTATGGTAAACAGTACAAGTAAGTAAATGCTTATTTTACCTGTAATTGAAACCATGTTCATTCATGATTCTGGCTGTTTAACAGTGCCATTATCTGTTATTGCTTCAACAAAAAAAATGAAGTCCCTTGTTACTAGTAACCAATTACTTGCCCAAGCACTTAGGTTCTCTTCGAAACTTGTAAGTTCTTTGGTTAAATTCTTCTCTTCTTTATTTATTATGCGAAGTGACATGAAATGCACATATACGAACTAAGTTCAGAATTTCGTGTTGATTTAACATATCAACGGATTTTCTTCTTTTGTTTACTTTTTGAAGGTTGTTACTGAAGATGGCCAGAAGGTTAAGCGTAAACATCCTTTTACTGATAAAGACAAAGAGGATTTGCAGGTAATTCATCTAATATTATCTATCTTTTGTTACAGTGGAAATCCAAAATTTTTAATTCCTCGACTATTCTCCATGCATATGCAAATTTTCTTTTCTTTTTATAAGCAGGCTCGTACTGTTGTAGTAGAGAATTTGCCAGAAGATCACTCTCATCATAACCTGGAGAAGATATTTGGTGTGGTTGGGAGGTTGGATCCATGACCTAGTGGCTTCCTTATTTTTGCAGTGTCTCAATAGCCAAGCTGACCTCTGTTTTATTTATTGTGAAAACGGCCATTGTGAACAGTGTGAAAAACATCCGAATTTGCCATCCCAAAGAATCCATTTCTACTCGACCTAAAGGTGATTTCTTCATAAGCAACAAGGTATAGATATTGAATTTTCTCTTTCATTTTGTTTTGTGAGCAAAATACAGTTTAAAATCACTCGCATTCTTTCTAAAAGAACTTCTATTTTTCCAAGCTGCATGCATTTGTGGAGTATGAGAGTCCAGAGATAGCTGAGAGAGCGGTATGTAACACCTTTAGATACTTCAATTTTTTTCAGATGCATTTCAGTTTTAATCAGCATTAAAAAAAGTTCATTTTAATAGGTTGAAAAGTTAAATGATGAGCGGAATTGGAGAAAGGGACTTCGAGTAAGGGTGCTGCTTAGATGCTCGGTATGTTCAACCATTAAGCTACTTTCTTCTCTTCCCTATGTGCATTTGAATTCTTTTTTTTTTATAGTCACTGCAAAATAGAAATATTCTCAGCATCCAATTTGAACTTTCCAGCCGAAGTCTGTTCTTAAGGGAAGGAAGTCCGACTTTGATGCCATTTTGGATGAGGATGAACCTCCAACTTGTGAATCTGCTGAAGATTCCTCTCAACCACACAATGCAGAAACATTTACTGAGAATAATGTGAGTAGATGGTTTTATGGAAAATCTTATGATGATCTATTGTCGTGTACTAATTCACCGGACAGTCTAGTTGCAAGTTGCAAATACAGATGGGATCCATCCAGAATACCGGATGACCATGTTGTATTGAGCATTCAGAAGTTTTATATTATTAATTTCCATCACCAAGTAGTTCACAATTGACAGTCTGAGACATTGGTGCACTTTTGTTATTACAATCAAGTGAAGTATTTATATGCCTTGTCATTGTTTGTTAGGGTGAAGAAAATTTGATGGGACCAAAGGAGGGATGGGCACGTGGACGTGGAAAGGCCAGAGGACGCCCTCAAAGCCATGGTAAACGAGGGCTACTTGCCCCATCTCCACAGTCTGCCGGTGCCATCCATTGTGAAGCAACTACTAAACAAACTTCAAAAGGTCCAAGAATGCCAGATGGGACAAGGGGCTTCACCATGGGAAGAGGCAAGCCATTAGCTGCCCAGATCTAATGGCTTTTTGAATAATCGAGGCGTCGTCACATTCTTTTCGATATTCATACCTTAGTTGATAAAGAAAGTGGCTCTACATTTCATACAAGTTTGAGAAGCAAGGAAGTGGACTGGTCTGTCTATGTACTTCATATATTACTCACTCAGTCATTTACTGATTCAAGATGTATAGTTTATAGTATTATGGCTACCTACCTCTTGTGACAAAATATTGTAGCTATTTGGACTCTCCTGGCATTCCATTTTGTATTGGCATTGTTGTCAATCTGTTTGAATAAATCAGATCACAATTCACATTCTGTTTCTGTTTCTGTTTCAGTGATATGATAAAAATAAATGAATAAATAAGTCTACTTTGAGATTTGAGAAAGAGACAGAGTAAACAGAAATAGCACTTAGATTCAAAAAGAAGCCGACAATGAGTGCTTGCTTGTATTCAATAAAGGAGGATAAAGAAAAAGCTGTGTAGATACCTCACCATCATGTCTTTGTGCAAACCCACCATTAACACATTTCTCCTCTCTCAAACATGTCATCGTTGTATTTGTAAACAGTTGGATCTGCCATGATATATATATATTATCACTGAGATGATAATGGTCAGGCATCTGCACTAAACACCAAAAAAGAAAAATATATTCTACGAAGGCTTGACCATTGTGTGTGTTGGCTTTTAAAGAAATTGTTAATGTAAAGATAACAAATCGTTGTGATGCGTAAATAAAATCACTCCAATAATTATTGATTAAAAACATAAATATAAGACTCACCTCAAATCCAACTTTCCGAGTTAAATTTGGTTTTTAGGGTTACTCTTTGGTCTCTTCCAATTTTCTTTCTCCAGTTAATGTTTTAGCTTTTTGACATTTTTGTTCATAGAAAGCATACCTATCTAGTACCTACAAAAACAACTTTCAAAATGATCAATGGTTTTACCTCTTTCTGCTATACAATCTATGTACAGCTGTTTTGTGATTGGTGCTGTCATATATCATTTATATCAATAATGGGAAATAAAAGTAGGCAACGGCACAAATAAAAGAAAGAGGTGTTCTTTATCAAAAGAAAAAGAAAAAGAAAGAGGTATGAATGGTTCAACTTCAACCATGTAAATTATATTTACCCAAGTACAAAATTTCAAGATCATTAGGAAAAAAAAAACAAAAAATAAAAACTTAAAACCTAAATGTTTTATAAATATTTTTTTATAACCGATAGCAACACCATACAAGTTTATCATTTGGACATTCGATATGAACCTAAACTAGGATCATCCAGTTTGCATGCATATAAATTCTCCACTTTACAACAGAGTAAATTGAGTTAAAGCTCAATGCTTAAACACAAAAATATTGTTCTCAGTGAGAATTGAACTTAAAACTTTTAGCTTGCAACTACCAAATGAAATCTACGTATGGTTACAATTTTATCAAATGTTACTAGTCATACAAGAGAACAATAAGACATCGTGTAGAATATAATTTTTTTTGCTCTAACAATCACAAAATCAAGCACCTCTAGAAAAACTTTTGTACTCACCATTCACCACTCCAAATCACACAAACTTTTTTTTATGCGCATCCTAAGGACGGGGCGACATGGCCGCTGCCTAGGGCCCCCAAATCCCTAGGAGCTCCTTATTTTTGGAAAAAAATATTAGTATTATAATAGTCCAAACCCATTTAAAAAATATTTAGAAAAAAATTAGCCCAATAACTATCATTCGATTTCAACTTAAAAATTTTTTTTTGGTTCACCACGTCACAAGAGATGTCAAATGGGTTAAGTATGTTATCTATTGAAAATGATTTGACAGGAAAAGGTTGATTACACCAACATAATTAGTGATTTTGCATCTCAAAATGTTAAAAAAAGTCAGTTTTTGACATTTCTTCTTCACTGTTAAAAGCCAAAAGCATCAAAACAACAAGAATAGAACGAAAAAATTAAAGAGAAAAACTGGAGAATGAGGCAATAGCTTGCCTTTTCTAATATTGATAAAAGACAAGACTGACCGCAGTACTAGACGTCCCAACAATTGAGATCTCAATTATTCCAACAACTGGGATCCTAGTTATTGCTGTTGCTGAGGTGTATGGACATCATTTAATGTGTATGTGGAGCCCATCACATGCATTTTAATTTTCGTCAATACACTTCAACAATTAGGATAACATAGATGTTTATCTTTCCATTTAATTTTTGATGTACAAGTGAGTCGTATATATACAATATAAGAAGCCCCAGCACAATCCTAGTTTATAAAAGGAAAGAAATAAGATTAAATAATTACAAATATACTCTAATCAATTATAAATATATTGTAATAAATTACAAATACACCAAGAGGAATTGCCTAAAGGGACCGTGACAGTGTGACACCTCCTTGTGCTAGTTGGCTGAGCCAAGTACACGGCTTAAGTGTCTAACATTCACTTTCACTCCCATGTTTGTCAAGTTTCTCTCTCTCTCCAGAAACAAGTTTCAATTACTCGTCAAAAACCCTCGACAAGTTTCCTACTTTAACACAAACCCACACTTATTTACACAAATTACACTGATTCTACATGGCTACGCCGGTAGACCAGCTACAGCCACCGCCGATTGACATGACCCAGCAATCTGCCTACACGGCCCATTCGGGTCACGGGTCGGTTGGACCCGTAATTGCTGTTCTTGCCGTAATCATAATACTCGGCGTCATTGCGGGTATGATTGGTAGGCTATGTTCGGGTCGCCAAGTTTTCGGGTACGGAGGGTACGATTTTGAGGGATGGTTTGAGAGAAAATGCTCCTCTTGCATTGACGGGCGAGTCAACCCGACTATCACCCGAAACCGAAACCGAACCCGAACAGTTGAAGCTGATAATACTGTTGTTGGTGGCGGTGGCGGTGGCTGTGGTGAGGAGGCCCCGGTGGAGCAGACCCAACAAGACATTAAAGAAGAAAGTCAAGAAACAGAGCATGAACAAGAACAAGAACAGGAACAAAAGCAACCTCGAAAGAATTCACATGGAGATGTAACCCCAAGCAGCCAATCTTGATTCTTTGGTTATGAATTTCACTGTGTGAGTTTTTTGAAATTTTGTCTTTTTTTTTTTTGTTTCTGTTAGCTCTTACTGTTCTTTTTTCTTGGGGGTTAATTTTTGTTGGGAACATGATCATAGATTTTGTACAAGAAGAGAATGATCATATTTCCATACCATAAATTATGAGATTGGGGAAGGAAGATATTTCTCATTTGTCAAAGCATGTTTAATTGCTTGCATTGATGGGTGGTGGTTAGTGTAAATGCAATGGTTGTTTATTTGTTAGGCCAACATTTTTGTTGGCTCGGTTCCACCTCTATTACATAAAAAATCAAGTCAAACACGTATTTTAATACAATCACATCAATAAAACACATATTCCAATACAATCACATTAACAAAACATAAATTTCTATACAATTTCTCTTCCCACCCACTATGGAGGCCAATAACATTCCATTCCTTCATATTATCCACAATAAAACTACACCAAAACATTAAATATCAATATATCTACATAAGTAAAACACTTATCCCAATACAGTTACATCAGTAAAACATATTTTACAATACAACCACATCAATAAAAGACAACATTTTTGTTGGCCCAATGACACATTACCATTACATTTGCCCTTATATTAAAAGAAATGTTAGTATTATAGTTTTTCATTTGATTCTTTTCTTGTGATCTGTATTTAGAAAAATAATCAAATGAGAGAAATTCCCTTGTTTGGTATAAAAGACAATTGGATTGAGAATTTTAATGGCCACTTTTGGGTCTTGGACCAGTAACCAATGCTGTTCCCCATTAATTTATATGCATATAGATTTCCAAATTCAAATAGAGAAACATAAAAATCTGACAATATTAAAAAAAAACAGAGTTCTCTGACATACTTTGTCAACAGAATGAAAGGCTACATTTGCCTGTGTAATTTGCAGAGAGGGAGACACAGAGAGTTGAATTATTTTTTTCTAGTCTCATCACTCATGTGATGGTGTGCAGCTTTTTTCTACCACTACGGCACTACTATGAAGCATAAACTAGTATGACATAATCTCTATTTGATTCTCTACAATCAATATATGTACTCTGCCTTTTGGTCTTTGGCTCCTTTCGATTATACAAAAATGTGTTTGGTTTAGAAAATATTTTTTATTTTTTATTTTCATTTCTGTTTTTATTTTCTAAGAATAAAAAACATGTTTGGTTTAAAATATTGAAAAACTGTTTTCTATTTTCAATTAAATATATTATGCATTTACCAATATTATCATGAATCAACATTTTTTACTTAGAAAATGTCTCTAAGTAGCTATTTCCTATTTCTCAGGGTTTAATTACCCATAATTGATAATTGAGATGGTAAAGTTAGAAACGATAGTAAAGAAGGAAACCCCAAGGACTTAAAGAACTGAAAAAACCCTATAAACTAAAGGGAAAAAAAATCCAGGAACAGAGAGACAATTTGGGAAAATTGAACACAAAAACTTATAGAAAAAAAAAGCCACGATTTGCATCTACAGCTAAAAAAACAAAGGGGTTTAGCATATTCAGCAACAAAAAGAACATACAGAGACATCTCTTAACCATTGTGATTAACATATAAAAATACATTGGATCATTGATGCATACATATTAACAACTAAAAGAACAAATAATCTACAAGAACATGCAGTGTGGACAGCTCAAAATCAACTTTATCCTACACAAAATTCTAAGACATCAAAAGGCATGATCACAAACACCAAACACAAACTCAATCAAGGAGTCCATGGCCATGGCAAGCCATGCCACTCTCTTCACCTCCACAACCCTCACAACCCCAAACCACAACAACCAATCAATCCTCCCATGGCAACAACCCTCAATTTCCACACCCTTTATCATTAAGCTGATAAAATAGAGAATACACTGATGCTCAGTCGACAATATATTCTCAAACATTTGCATTTTTGTTTTCATAAAATAGGGATCAACCAATTTTCTATCTCAGCTTATTGTATAATAAGGATTAAATACTTACACGGTAATTGTATAAAGTTCTATTCCTTTTGAGATACTACACATGGTCTGCTGGTAACAAAGTGGTTAAAGAGAAATATGAAAGTTGCAGTAATCGAAAAGCAAGATCCTAAGTTACAGTAACCAAAAACAGTTGGAAGGATGATTACTTGTAAACAATCCCAGGAAGAACGTGAATCAACCAAAGAACACCGTGACCATGACCACAAGCACCGAACCCAAGACCAGGAGGAAAGGCACCGCAGATCGGAAAGAGATTTGAAGCAGGAGAAGTCTAGCGAAAAATCCTCCAGATGCGAGGTTCTACAAAGCTCTCGAGATGGAGAGTACAAGCGAGAGAAATCGTATGAGCCGAGGGATGAGAGAGAGAATAAGAGCATAGATAAGGCGCACGATCATGAAACTAGGAGGGAGCGGTTTGATGAGCCTCGCGATCACAAATCATCTTGTAGATCCAACATCTCATAATGGTCTATGAAGATTGGGAGGGAGCAGAGGATCTCAAGAGCGACGCCCAAAGAGAAATACGAAAGACGGAGAAACGAAAGATAGATACGAAGACGGAAGACTCCGTGTTTTCCATTTTAGAAAGCGTATTTTTATTGTTTTCTATTTTCTAATGATTTTCATTTTTTGTGTTTTCTAAATCCTTCAACCAAAAGCGTTTTCCATAGCGTTTTCTATTTTCCAGAAATTAAAAATAGAAAACAATTGAAAAACATGTATACCAAACACACTTTAAACAAACGCGTTTTCCATAACGTTTTTTATTTTCTAGAAATTAAAAACAGAAAACAATTGAAAAACATGTATACCAAACACACTTTAAAGATCTCAGTAAATGAGATCTCAATCATCCTAATAATTCATCTTGTCTCTTAATTTATGTAAGGGTAAGGGCTCATAAAACTTGGTGATTGAACCAGAGAATGGCATGTGAGTCAATGGAATGACTGAGATCCCATTTACTAATATTTCTATCACTTCCAAGTACCTGATAAGTTGAATCACCACACTCTCTAAGTACTTGATAATTTGCAGGATGTTGCTGAAAAGAGTTTTTGAACTCAAATCCTTAGTTGAAAGGATTAATAACCCGCCAACTCGCCTCCTTAGGTTATTAAACACACAATATAACTTGGTTGATCAAATGGTAGCTTTAATATTCAATCTAAACTGAAGTAATGCTCCATAAGATAAGTTCGTTCTCCACAAGTACTCCAGGTTAAAGGAGTGAGCCACATTAGTTATACAAATTATGTCTATTGGGCTTCATCTACTCTTGGGCCCACTTTCCCTTTATTGACCCATTGGATCACCCTGCATACTCTGTCGCGGAGCGCTTGGTGTGAAATTGGGTCTTGAATTAATCTCGCTCCGATATTAATTGTTAGAGATATTTCTATGAAAAAAGTACATCTATTTGAGAACGTTGTGAACTTCCTTTTGTAAACCCATGGACCACCCATGACCCATACCTAACGTGGGTTCTGCACCATAAACTCCTACCTCATTTGGCAGGATGATTCCATGTCCTTTGACTATAATTGGAAAGAAAATAAATAAATTGTGCACCTTTTTCTTTTAATTTGCACAATGATAATAGATTAAATCTGGTCAATATAATTTATTCGATAATCCGACAAGTGAAGATTCGAATAAAGTCAAATATGATGAATTGAATTTAGAACTCCATATTCCCAAGTGTGCAGCACTAATTGGTTAGATGAAAAATTCAATTACATGGAGAGAATGATAAGACCATAAGTAACGGATAACAATTTGTATATTTATTATAAATAAATTGTGTATTAAATAGACAAACATAGTTATGTGCTTTTGGGGCAAAATAAGGATTGTTGAAATATTTATAACCTTGACAAAGTGAGTATCTAAATGACCAATTAGTCTGCATACATACGTATAAAATTCATATTCTAAAATAGACACCAGGGCAACCAAACCGATAGAATGATCCAGCTATAATAAGAGCAAACTAGACTATTCCAAAATAGACAATCGGACAACTAAATCGATGGAATGATCCAGCTATAATAAGAGCAAACTAGACTCAAACCACGTCAAAAGTTCTAAAAAAGACAAACATGACAAAGAAAACAATTTTACCATGAAAAGGACTCAAATGTCTTAACAATGTTTTTTTACACCCAGATGTAAAGTCATTACTTGGGTACCAACCGACAATTTTTTCCTTATTTGAATCGGTTCACCGGGTGACCCTAACCCGAAGCAGAAAGCCCGGTGACCAAAAAGGCCAAAACTAGTTAAACTCGAGACTCTTTTGGTAGGGTTTTCGGGCGGGTGACCCTGACACACTCTTGAAAAATTTAAAAATTGGGTATTAGTCTTTTTGTGAGGCAGTGGAAGCGAAGACTCCAGAAACAGAGAGCCAGCGATGGAGAGGAAGAGGTGCTTCTTGAACATCAGCATCGGAGGGGAACTTGAAGGCAGGATTGTTGTGGAGCTCTATAACGACGTCGTTCCTCAAACCACCGAGAATTTCAGGGCTCTTTGCACTGGCGAGAAGGGCATTGGCCCCAATACTGGTGTCCCGCTCCATTACAAGGTAATTCTGTCTCCCTCCTCTCTCTCTCTACATGTCTATGGTTATATTGAGTAAAATTTTTGATCTTTTCTATGTTAATCTATGTAATCGTGTATATGTTTATGTAACTTTATTGTGTTTAGGCATACATATCTGTATATATATGTCTGTATCTGGGGTTCAAGGTGGGTTTTGTCATTTGGGCGTTGAAAAGACTGATATCCTCCTTCACTGTTATTTTATATTTGATGAATTCGTGTTGCTTTCCCTTTTATTTTGTTGGTGAGAAAGTTTTGCCTTTTTTGCTTTTCACATTTTTCGGCTTTGCTTCTTCTTTACCTTGATAACCTTTAGAGAAATATTTCGGCTCTTTTTTTTTCTTTATCTAAACAAGCAGGAATTTCTGCCTTTTGAACTTCTTTAGCGAACTTTTGTTCTCTCGTACTTGTGATGATTTAGATGCTTCTTTTAATGCAAAAGGTCTTCCTTTTCCTTTTTATTAGGAGTAATTTCTGTGTTTTTCTAGTGGGGCTGATTATTTTCTTTAATTCTCAACATACCTATACCTTTGTGTTGAATCCATGTTTGAAGAACGGGCCAAGGACTGTCCCAGTTATTATCATTACATCTTCTTTTCTTTTCCTTTTTTTTAGGAAATACATTTTTGTTTACTCATTGACCAAACACAATGTTGAGGCTTATAAGAATAGATACTAACCTTCCATTCACCAATTTTACATTCACATTGGTGTTTCTGTGTTTGTGGGCTCATTGATTGTAGATTTTTGCATCAATTTGAATTAATATATATGCCTATTTATCCAGCGATATGTTGTATATGACGTCATTGATCAATGGGAAAAATTGTGGCTTCTTTTGTTTTCCCCCGAAGTTACCTTCTCGATTATTTTTTGCCTTCAGAAATATAGGGCAGTTTACAGACAGAAGTTTGTGCAATGGGTTTGGGTAAAGTGCAACAACAGTCCTAACTGCCTTTTGCAGGCTCACTAAAGTGTATCATTATAGTCGTCTATTTATGTTTTTGTGATAGGGGTGCCGCTTTCATCGAGTGATTAAAGGGTTTATGGTGCAAGGTGGAGATATATCTGCAGGAGATGGTACTGGGGGAGAATCTATATATGGACAGAAATTTGAGGATGAAAATTTTGAGCTAAAACATGAAAGGAAAGGCATGTTATCCATGGCCAACTCAGGCTCTAACACCAATGGGTCTCAATTTTTCATCACAACAACCCGCACCTCTCATCTAGATGGAAAACATGTTGTGTTTGGGAAGGTTGTTAAAGGAATGGGAGTTGTTCGCTCAATTGAGCATGTTACAACTGGCGATGGTGATTATCCCGCTGTGGATGTAGTAATTGACGATTGTGGAGAAATTCCAGAGGGGACAGATGATGGAATCAGTAATTTCTTAAAAGATGGTGATGACTATCCTGATTGGCCTGCTGACCTAGATGAGAGTCCTAATGACCTCTTGTGGTGGATGGAGGCTGTAGAATCTATCAAGGCTCATGGAAATGAACATTTCAAGGTAATGGGTGCCATATTCTTGGTTATCACCTTATATATTAACCACTTTATTGACCTACCTAGATATGCCTCATAAAAGTGTTGCATAAAATAACTTTTAGCAGGGATATGAGTTGTTGTTTGGTGTTTATTGTTCCTTCACAGAAACAAGATTACAAAATGGCTCTTAGAAAGTACAGGAAGGCTTTGCGCTATCTGGATATCTGTTGGGAAAAGGAAGGGATTGATGAAGGTGCAACTTTCATTTATTGTGCATATTATTTTATGCCATATTGTTAGGTGATGCTGCTCCCATCTAATCCGGGGGTGTTAATTCATATGATTTTAATATCCCAAACCTCCACCCTTGACTGTGCAGAGAAGAGTTCTTGTTTGAGACAGACTAAGTCAGTTATATTCACCAATAGCTCTGTAAGTATATTTTCTCATTTTCTTTTAAATTATATTCTTTGTCACTATTTTGTTGATTTATTGACAATTAGCTCGCAATTTATGATTGTGTTGGTTGACAATCTGGTACCTAGAAACTCATGTGAGGATAATTAGCTAGAATTTGCTTCATTTAATGAAAAGATCAAATATGACCTGCACAAGATTTTCATTCTACCAAATTTATCCTTACACCATAACTTTTTACCCAGTACCCTGTCCTTGAGAATAGAAATTCCATTCAATCTGTAAGGACACTTGTGTCCACTTCATTATAAAACCATCTTCCATTTGATCACAATCCCCTAATGTCTACAGTCTAAGATAAGTAGTGTTTCCGAAGTCAAATTAATCAATTATCTTTGGAAACATGCTGAAACAAGCCTATAGGTTTACCTTTCCAATAGAGAAGTATATAATTAGATATAAGTATATATAGTTCTCCAGACCATCTGAAGCATGAGCAGAATCACCTTTGTTCCCAAAGGTCTTAATTTTTGTGTCAATAAAATTTCACCAGATGCAACTTTCCTTTTCTTTGTTTTTTTTTTCCTTTTCTCTCTGTATAATAACTGTTTTTGAGGATATGTTTCTATAGGCTTGTAAATTAAAGCTGGGGGATCTGAAAGGAGCACTACTAGATGCAGATTTTGCAATACGTGATGGAGAAAACAATGTTAAAGCTTTGTTTCGTCAAGGGCAGGTTAGTATCTCCTGTTGATCTGGATTTCAATAAGATTGTATTGTAATAGTTAGTTTTTTTTTCCCCATATATTAGGTATTAAGATAGTATATTTTCTTAAAAAATTTGCTCTGGTCTTAGATTCTTGTTGGGTTCTTTTATGTGTTTGCTTTGTTTTCTTCCTCATTTGGAAGATTCTTGTTCAAGTTCATGCATGGCTCAAGCAGAGATCAGAATTATGCGCTCTATGCATCAAAGCGCCCTAATCTTTGTGTTCAATTATTATGTGGCAGTTGTTTGTCCTCTATTTCATGTAACAGTTCATCATTTTTTTCTTCCTCCTTAGCTGTACAGGAATTTTCTCAAGTGGTATTCCATCTTCTATTCCAATACTAATGTCAACTGTCCTTATCTACCAGGCTTACATGGCACTAAATGATGTTGATGCTGCACTTGAAAGCTTCAAAAAGGCATTGGATTTGGAGCCAAATAATGGTGAGTGACAATTTTGATGGAAGCCTTTGCCTACAAATTTAAAGTTGGAGTTTTGCTGTTTCTAAGTTGTGGCTCTGATACTTGATAAATTTTAAAAATTGTCATCAATTACTATCGTAGCACAAATAATCCTTCCTGGATTCTTTTTGTTTTCACTGTCTTATACTTTGAATAGGATTAAATCCCATCATTCTACGTTTTCGCTATTGTGGACTTTTATGAGCATTCCTTCATCAGTTTGATAGATTTCCTGGTGCATCCATTATAAAACGCGACTTTCATGGTGCATACTTGTTTTTATATATTTATGTGTGTGTGTGTGTGTGTGTGTGTGTGTATGTGTATCACTGGGTGAGTTTTATCATCTTACTGTTGTAAGCTGGACCGTAATTTTCTAAGAGCATACTTTGTATCTTGTCCATTTCAGGTGGAATTAAAAAAGAGCTTGCTGCCGCTAAGAAGAAGGTTAGTATATTATGCTTTCGACTTCTTGGGAGTTTATTTCCTTTGCTTGTCAGGGTAACGAACAAAAAAACTTGTCTCAGATTGCGGATAGACGTGATGAGGAAAAGAAGAGATATCGCAAAATGTTCCAGTAGCACTTGTTGTCACTCGGTATGTCGAATTCCCTTGAAAATCATTTTGTTCAATTGCTTGATACTAGGAGTAGCTGCCTGATCTGTTTTCTTGGCTACAGGTTGCTTGTATCCCATTGTGAAATGGTTTCTGGATTTCCATTTTTACGAGCTCTGTTATTTTGAGGGATGAGGTATTGTTAAGCCTCTGCTTCTCGAGACAGTCCTTGAGCATGTACTTGTGATAGACCCAGAATATATTTAACTAGGACGATGCCCGCGCGCTGCCGCGTTGTGTTTTTATTTTTTTATTTCTTATTATTTTTTGTATTTGTAAGCACGAATATATTTAACGGGTTTGATTATTGTGTTTGAACGGGCTTTATTATTTGTGTGGTAATAATTTGTTTTACTTTTTTACATTTGTAGTGAATTTTTATTTGAGGATTTGATGTTTTGACTATTTTAATTGAAGGATTTTATTTGGTGTTTGTATTTAAAATATGATATTAAATAAATCGCTATGAAGTTATCAAAAAAATAGGTGATTAAATAAAAAATTATGACAAAAAATTTAGAAGCGAATAAGTAAGAATATTAGGAATTCGATTTGATGAATGAGAGGACTCATTAAAATGAGTACATATAGTTGGGGAAAGTTGGTTTTTTTTAAATAATCCTGAATAAATAGAACTACATGGTACTTGACCATCAAAACTTGAGTGTCAAAAATATATACACAGCAGGTTACAAAATTGAGTCTCAAAATATATGCAGAGTCGGGTAAAGTTTTATCCCTGCAACAAAAACTATGTCGACCGATATCTGGAAATAAACATCCCAACCCACAGCAGTTACACATGATGGTTATATATAGTCTACGCAGTTACAGGACAAAAAGAAAGGGTAATTGAACTACATTCAACCATTTTGAAGGTTGAGATGCTCATTCTGTTCCAAATTAGCTTCAACCCTCCTTCTTTATGAAAGGTGGTTGAAAGGTTTGTTTCTTCTCGGTTGCTCCTGATTCCCTCTGGTGTTTGGCACATACATCAAAGTGTCACTTCAGAGATGACAACAAAGGTTGTTCTATTTCATCATTCATTATATTACCGATAACAGTATACTTATGGCATATGAGTCCGAACAACAACATGATTAACATGATTAAATCTGGCACAAGTTTATTTTTTAGCAGTAATTCATTATATCATAGCTAACAAATATTATCTTTATAGTTAATTTTTGTCGCTTTTTATTTGGAAAAAAAGGGCTCTCATTTTTTCATTGTAGTTTATGCAGAAACCTATGTTATAAACCAGTGGAGATGTCAACATGATTAAATCTGCCACATGCTTATTTTTGAAACACTATCAGATGCAGAGGCTACCATGATTAAAGTGTGAATGTATTATTTAAATCTTTTGTATAAGTATATTGATCACTGTTTTATAATGAAAATAAGTTCTAACCTTGTTCTTCTTCCACTGTGATGCTAACTTTGCATTCTGCACATGAGTTGTACCACAACTCCTTAGACCCATCTATCTTAGTTATTGTTGGTGCGCAGGTGATTTTATTTCCCTGTTGATATCATCGGCAAGGGTTGAAAGTTATCAGGCAGCTGACAGTTGTTTAGTATAATTTCATAGCTTAATGTGTTAAAAGTTACCACGTCAGCATCCCGATGAAGAGACAGCAGCTGCGAAATAGTCTTGTTATTTATATATATGCATGCCATTGTCTGGGGTTGAAGTCCATTGTCATGAACAATAATTATCACAAGAATGTTTTTAGCAATCTGTGATGCTTATTCTTCGTGAAATGAGTCAGCAATTGCACCCCCACAAAGTAACAGTTATTACCTTCATACTGCATTAGAAATGAGGAAAGGGAAGTTAGTTTCTTGGACACTGAAATTGTTTAAAAATCTGAAGTTAAAGATACTATTTTTGGTTTGATCCTTACTTCTGTGTTTCAATGACGAAGGTTTTTTCCCCACTATTCTTTTGTGTGTGTAAGTGTGAGTCAGCCTCCCAATAGATTTGAGGTGAGCCATGATATGTGAAGAAAAGGGAGGCAAATAAAATATATGAGTTGGTTCCATATAATATGCGACCGAAAATTATTGTTCATGGAAGTTGGAATGTAATACCAGTGGCCTCTACGTAATTCCTTAATTTGAGCAATTGAGCTGTATTCTCCTTTCTCATCGACTGTTGAATTGTTGTACCCTATAAAAGTGTGGTGCAATTAAGACTTCCTCAACATTTCAATCATCAGAAGTGCCAATATTAAATGTCATTTTCCTAATACTTGTTCTTGAAACTGAATTTACGTTTTACCTGTTCATCAACCAAAATCAAGTCGACACTGATCAATTGGTCTTGCAGTGTTGCATTGGTTGAATCTCACATTCTTGCAACGCGGACTTTAATCTTGATGCCTCGCTGCCCTGCTTCCAGGTTGGACAAGGGTGTGTATTCCATAATTTTGTTTGATTCCTGGATATTTACAAATCAGTTGCTGTCATTTGAATTTAATAATAAAATATATAATTCATCAAAATCATAACCGACATAATGAAATGCATCTAACCTTGTTGTAGTTCTTCAAATATTTCATTGTATACAATATTTTTTGTGTGCACCCTTTCTTGCTCGTTTTCTCCACCTATGAGAATTTTAAGTCCTTTATATGTTGTAACCCTTGATGCAGCCACATATAATTGTCCATGTGAGAAAACTGGTCTTGGAAGATATAGCCCAACCTTTTTCAATGTTTGACCTTGGCTCTTGTTTATTGTCATTCCATAACACAATTTCAAAGGGAATTGTCTACGCCTGATTGTAAATGGCCATTTCTTCTCAGTTGCAGACATTATAATTCTTGGAACGTATACTTTGTCACCTATATTACTGCCAGTGATAACAGTGGCCTGCACAACTTTGTCGCCTAGTTTTGTAACCAGAAGTCTTGTTCCATTACAAAGGCCATTAGTTTGATTAATATTTCTCAATAGCATAACAGGTACATTGATCTTGAGATGAAGCTCATGATTTGGAAGACCAGCGAATGTGAGGGAGTTCAAGAATTCAGTTGGGTAAAGCAGATCATCATCATCTGATGCTCCAGCAACTTTTTGTATTGAGTCAAAGCTTAGATATGTTTTCTCTTCTGAAGGTATGAGTGCTAAAACATGAGAGTTTATTATATCAACTGCTTCATTTGTGCCAGTTATAATTGCCCTTTCTTTCAAGTATTCTGGATTGCTGTAAAATGAAGCCAATCCGTCATAGATCTCAGAAACAATATCTTCGACGTCTCCTTTTTCAGATTTGAGTAACAAAGAATCTGGTATTCTTATCCAAGTAGGGTATTCCTCATCGTCATTCAGTTTTATTGTATCAGCTTTACCCTCTCCAATGTGTAGAAGCCATTGACCAAACCTATCCAATTCTGATTTCTCGTGATCTGACAAACCCAGCATAGATAACCTCATGTTTTGGTATAGCACAAATATCTCACAGTGTTTCCAGAGGTGTGACTGAGTTACACAAGCCTTTATTGTATCGTGTCTTGAACCCTTGGCAACCACAGGAAGGATTTGCCTAAAATCACCCCCCAACAAAACTATTTTTCCCCCAAAAGGCATATGCTCAGTTGGGTTTTCATCAGAGTTAAAAAGATCCCTCATCGACCTATCCAGAGCTTCAAAGCATAACCTATGTGCCATTGGTGCCTCATCCCAGACAATAAGGTTAGTTTTATTAAGAAGATGTGCCAATTGTGTACCCTTCTTTATATGACAGCTTGACTCTTCATGAATGTCAATTGGAATTTTGAATCTTGAGTGCGCTGTCCTTCCTCCTGGCAACAGCAGAGAAGCTATCCCAGAAGATGCAACTGCAAGCACAATCTTCCCTTCTGATCGTAGCCTACTTATGATTGCATTATAAAGAAATGTCTTTCCAGTTCCACCGTGCCCATAAACAAAAAATAGACCTCCAGATTGTTGATAAACAGCTGCCAAAACTGCCTCGTATACTCTCCTTTGTTCATCATTCATCTGATGCATGAAAATGAGACTTTGACTTTGAAGATCACTTATGCTGTACGACATCTCTTCTCTCAACATCCTGTTCCCAAAATCATGGGCCATTTCATTCAAAGGTAGTGGAAGTCCATGTTCAGAAAGCGAAGATCCACTCCCTTTTAACAGAGTCTCCAACTCAATCAGAACTTGATTTCTAGTTTCTTCATCAGATATGCTTACTTCTTGCATAGCTAGTCTATCTCTAATTCTGTAAATAATATCTTCCTGCATGTTTTTTAAATTTGCCTCGAACAATTTCTTACCATCAATAATCTCACAAAATAGTAGCATTGTCACAAATAAATTTCTCAGCTCATGTGGCATTGCCCATTGTGCAGCTTCTTGCATAGCTTCATTCCATTCTCGATCATTGCCAATCAAACCCATTGCATTACATGCTTCTTTGAATGTCTCATAAATAGTTCCATTTATGGTTCTTATTTCTGTGAAATTTGTTGGGCCTTTGACATGGGACAATAACATTCGAAGGTAGTATATATCTCCTGCGGATGGATGTACGTAAGAAATTCTACCAATACAGTGACCTTTTCTCCTTCGAAACCAAAATTTGTTTGTCCCATCCCACCTCCAAAAAGATGGAAATTGAGCATATGTTAGTTGGCGTGCATCGTCAAAATTGGAGTTTGTGAACATCCATTCTGTCAACATGGTCTTCTCGATTCCTGGCTGTTGCAATACATCATTAATGGCAATATCTCCCCTGAAAACTATATTGTTCATCAACGGCATATGAATAGTTAAGTTCTGAACAGGTGGAAATTTATAGTGAATATGGAATTCAAAAATTCTCCATGCTGATTCATAGGCAGTTAAATACCTACAATCCAGATAGTTTTTAATCTCATCGATAATTTTGGGGTCAAGAGGCGAAGAGGAAGAAGGTGCTTGAACCTGTTCTTGCAAAACAGCCCTCGTTCTGTCAGGTCCTTTATTAACGTACTTAAACAAATACTTTATTGCTCTTGAACGATTGCACCATTCAACATTAATATGTGCCTCATATTTCAGCAATAATCCCTTGTTATATGGGACAACATATCTATTGTCAAGTTCAGTACCAACCTTGAGAACAACTTTTCCATCATCTCGTCTTCGATAAATTGCAAAACCATCTTCTCCAATTGTTGTCTGAGGGTAATTTTTCCTAGGAAAATGCTTAATACATTTTCCTTTTTTCATGCACGGTGCTTTTGGGTTAGCAAGACCGCAAGGACCATGCATCATAAATTTTGAGACAATGCTGTACAAAGCAGGTTCAGTTTCTTTATCTGGGATCTCCGCACATATAATTCCATCAATGTCATTTGCAGTAGGGTATTTGTCATTTGGATGCAGCCAGACGATGACATGGACATGAGGCAATCCCCTTTTTTGGAACTCAACAGTGTAAATCGCAGCAACAACTTTTCCGAAATAGTGTCCCTTCTTTATGTCGCTCATAAACTCATCAAGCTTCATGTGAAATACTCGGGAGACTATATCAGGCCTGTCTTCTATTTTCTGTCCAGGTATAAGATTCAATGCATTCTGTATCTCAACCCATTGCACGTTACACGTAAAAGTGATGAATAAATCAGGGTTTCCCATAGTCCTACAGATTGCCATGGCATCGTGGTAGTTTTGAATCATATATCGAGGACTACCTGTAAAACTTGAGGGTAAAATCACACGCTTCCCAATTGAGTTTGCTGCTGTATCACCCTGGAGAAATGCATCCTGAATTCCCTTATATATCTCACACCTATAATGCTCCTGTTGATGTTTATACCGAATATATCTTAAACGTTCATCTTCAATCGAAGTAAAAGCATCTACAATGTACTGCTGATATAATTTTCCTCCCATAATTAGCAGTCCATTACCATAACTTCTTTGATGCAACATATAAGAATAGTATTCCCGCCTTGTCACATGCCCTCTTTTCAATTTACAATTCTCCTGATTTTTCTGATAAGGGATGTTCAGCATAAAACCATCTTCGCCAAATGGAAATAAAATGGGATATTGCATTGCCATGAATGACGGGTGCAAATCGTCTATACGCTTTAGTCCCTGTGTTCGGTGCTCAACAATTATGTCTCTACCCATCTCTGTACTTCCAATATCTCCCACTATCAAACCCGCCATTTCAGGAAAAGAAGGGGAATTATATTGCAATCCATCTGTACTCCGCTTTGCTGATAAAACCAATGAAACAGAACGTTGTTCTCCACTTTTAAATCTATCCCTTGCCATTCGAAAAGCTTTGACCAAGGGATTAACATTGTCAAACATTTTTATCAACTGATCCACCACATCCCTGTCCAGCTGATGATTTATACCAAACCTTTGAAGAGCATCCATTCTGTTAGATATTTCATTTTCTGTGTCATAAACATATAGTTGAGCAAATTGTGGTCTCTGACCATCCATTGGAAGGAGTGATCCTATCAAATGATGATTTTGTCCATTTATTTTAAAGACATAGGGCCCTTGCCCCCTGTTAATATCCACATCAATTTTGCCACCCATTGAGGTAAAGCCAAACAAAGAGTTGTAAGACCGTAGGTTTTGGCGAAATAATTTACAAGATTTTCCCCCATTATAATCAAACAGGTCTTTTAAGGGTTGCGGAGGATCCTTGAACGGTGGTATCTTAATACGACCCAGTCTACAACAAAGAGTATACACTGGAAAACGTGAAGAACGTGACTTGATTCGTTCAGCAAACCAAAATATAGCTCCACAATACTGGCAGCTATAAGCAGGATGACCAAGATCAAGCCTAGCAGTCGGTGATTGCATTAAATGTTCAGTAGAAGAGGTGATTATATCTTCGCTGGTGGAAGAACACGCAAGATTTTGCTCATTTGTAGGCTTTGAGGCAAACGATATAGAAGTTTCGAGGTTAATATTTTGTGCAATGCTGTGTCCACGCCTAATCATTATAATCCTCCTCTTTGTTCTATTATTCGTACTGCACTCTCCCTTTTCCATCCTATTCACACACATATGGTGGAACAAACCTCTTATAAACACATGGTGGAATAATGCAGAAGAAATGTATTGGCATTGAGAATTTGTGGAGGCAAGGCATATAAAAGATCTTGGAAATACAGAAAAATTACTAAGATTCACATAATTACTAATATTGAAGGGCATAGAGTATTTTGTGGAAATGTGAACAGAGATGCACAAATGACTATGATTCAAGCGTCAAAAGCAGTGGTTGAAATTATGGAACATAATGCATTAACTGACCTTGGAAATATGGAGATTCAAGAGTAGGCGCAGGCCAAAAATCCCTGGGCCAACTATGATCTGAAGGAAGTTGAGCAAATAAATAAAAGAGTTTCACTATCAAAAAGAATAAGGATAACAGACTGCATGGAGTAATTTTTTCTGTAAACTCAAATCAAAATGACAATGACGGAAAAAATGAAAAGTTATGATAGTATGGTTAAAATGACATGAAGCGCCTAGAAGCAGACCGTTAACCTTAGACAAAAGTAACTAAGCAAGCTAAATGATGAAAGCAGAAGAATCAGAGGCAAAAGAGTAGTATATGAAGCGTAAACTCAATAAAGTTAAACCAACGAAAACGTGAGAACTAATTTTGTCCTAATCCAGAAGAATATTGTAAGGTAGTGGATATATTAAATAATGATTTAATGAAATTACCAAAGGCTTCAAATTGTATGAGAACAAAAGTTTAGGAGGTGTAAGGAATGAGACGAAACTATAATAATAGCAACTCATTTAACGCTAAATGCACGTCATCTCAGTAGATCAAGAGGAATTGATTTCCATAATTGCTTTTTTCCACAAGACATGCACATTTCTTACCAACAATGTCGCAGAAAGAAATTTAACAATAGGAAGAACAACCAACAGTGGAATATGAGCAAAAGGGAAAGTTAAACGACAAACCTATGAGAACCAACACCCACGGCAGCAATAACCAATCCCAGTGAGCATATTAACAAATGTGATAAAGGAGGAAAAGGAAATTTTAAATTCCATGGGAATAAAAGTTTGATAGGTGAGAGTGCACTGCGAAAGTAGCATAATAGCAACTCTTTTTTTTTTTTTTTGCACCAAATGCAGATGTGAGGTTAGGAAAATCACTGTAAAGGAATTAACCAACACAAGCTGGTCTTAGTTAAATGTGCGATTTTCGTTCACCATGACAAAAGTTACAGAACAGCGCCCAAAAAAAAAACCCAAGCATGGAATCTAATGTACAACAACTGACCTTGAAAATACAGAGACTGAAGAGTGGCCGCTGATGAAAAATCCTTGGCGAAGGCGCGAAGCCATGATCTACAAGAAGTTGACCAGAGAGAAAAGAATGGTACTATCAATTAGAAGCATAACAACAGTTTATACATAGTATTCCATTACAAAGATGAGCACTTGCAATAGCAGCGTTAAAATGGCACAAAATTCTTAAAAGGTGTACCATGAGGCCAAAAAAATTAAGAAAGTGAAATAAAGGAACGATGATAACCAACTGCGAAAGAAAGAGAGACAGTGACTCAGCCAGCGGCACCCAAAAATGCTGGGAAAGGGACACACCAACTTTTACTTACCATCACAGAATGGGCAACGAACTAACAATTGTTTAATATAGAAATTATCACCCAAAATTCGTAAAAATGTAAACGAAGTGTAATGAAGCTGCGACACATATTTTCATAACCGAACTCAAAACATATACTGCAAATAATAAGAAAGACTCTAAATAAATTACTCCAACCATGTCGTCTCAAATATGTAAACAGAATCAGTACAGACACAAACAGAACAATATAGCAAGTAAACTACAGCAGCTGATCCAAATGCGAGAAGTGCAGTGGACAGAAGAAACAACAATTAGCAAAGACAGGTGAAAGTAAAGAAGTGAGACATCTGAAAATATATATGGACATAAAAATTGACAAAGGAAATGGAAGGCAAATTAGAGAGCAATGACAATCCAAAATCAACAGACACCAAGAGAAGATTAGCAAACAGTGAAACATCCGGGAAAAAAAAACATCGACATTAAAAATCACAAAGGCAAATAAAAGGCAAGTTAGAGATCAACAACAACCAAAAATCAACACAAACCAAGAGGAGCTTCAAAGGCCAGGCAATCGATACTGGAAGATTAGAAACCAAAAAAATGGGAGTTCCAAAATGAGTAACCGAACCGAAACAACAGCGACGAATCATATAACTTACTGTAGCCGAGAACCAAGGTAAGAGTGGACTTAATTTTGAGCTGGGCACAGTAACGAAAACAGGGAACTGAGCAAGCGCAGACGAACCTGAGAGCATGAATCAAAGCAACGAAGACATCAGCGGCAACGAAATGAGTAAGCAAACCGAAACAACAGCAACGCATTCAAGAGTCTAGCTTCACCCGACACAACAGCAACGAAATCAAGAGACGAACCTTAGCTGAGAACAAAGGAGAGAGACGCAACGACAAAAATGGTGACCTCAGTAAGCACAAGGAAGTCCGAGCAGGTTAATTACTCTCTACTAAGAAAGTAAGCGGAGAATTACTTAGTAGAGACTCAAAGAGCCGAGAATGGAACACTACAATGCGAAGACAAAGACCGGTTGACTTCGATTAAGTGGCGGGCGAAAATTCGCAGCTGCGAAGGAATAAGGTACGGAGCCGTTAGGTCGATAAACAGAAAGGACTAAGAGGAAGAAGATAGGGAAGTTCGAGCAAGTTAATTACTCTCTACGAAGAAACTAAATTGAAAGAAAAATTAACTACTCTCTGCTAAAAAGGTTGAGGGCACCTACGCTGTGGCAGTTCGAACAACGGTGAGCTATCCCGAAGACAACGCACATGAAAGGTGATGCTCTATAATAGAAGAAGAAGGAAGCGATCAGAATTCAGGCCGACCAAAGTGAATAAAGAAAGACAACACATAGCAAAGGAGCTTACCCATGCTCATTCAGTGTCATCAACGATGACCCATCTCCAAGAAGACTCGCAGGCGAAGATCAGAGCGATTAATTGATGCATTAACGGAGAAGCTCTGTCAGAGAAGAGATGCATGAACTGACATAACAAATCCCCAAAGAACGACGTCGCTTCTTCAAGTGCACAACAATACGACGTCGTTTCGCTTACAGAGCTGGTAAAAAAAAAAAACGTGGCTACGTAGCTGTAAAAAACAAACGCGCGATTGCAGAAATCCACGAACTCGCGCGGAGAGGACGCCGTTGCTTCCGACTTTAGAAGAGAAGTAATAGATAGAAACTATATGGAAACATAGATGTATTCAAATAAATACTCTTGATAATATTACGGATTATGAGAACGATCTTTTACAATTGAAAATAATGAAAATTTGATAGAAAGAAAGATAAACCCTAATCTTTAAGAGATTAGTAGATCCCACTTTCTTTGTGAAGAAATTCAGCAATAACCAAGATGTTTTTAACCTCTACAGCCTGTGCTTATAGGCAATACAATTTAAAAAAGATAACTAATATAATCATAACACATGGACCACTCAAGCATTGTCATGTGTCCACTTTTTTTATTCTTATGCTCTATCAACTTGTTGAAGGAGTCATGGGTTTGTTTTCTACATGTGATTGACACATACCTCTGTTAAATATAATCTGATATCCATCACCTCAAATGCAAAAGTATATTGAAGTTTGGCTAAATCATATTTTATATCCTCAGTACATTTTTTTGTCTTTGAAATTTAAAATTTGTTTCAAATATCTTTAAAGTTTCAAAAAACTAATCTTTTGTCTCGAAATCAATTTTCCGATCTTTGATCACCGGAACTTGATTAGTTGACAATCGGAAGCCCACGATGGCAATTTCATATCATTATTATAATTATAACAATTTGCATGTCATTTTCCTTAAAAAAATATGAAAGAGAAACGAGAAAAGCGAGCCTCCTAGAGCTAGGGCTTCACTTGCTTAGATTCTTTCCTCACCATGGATTCTGAGGATGGAAGAAACTGAGAGAGAAATCAAAAAATGTCATTTGTGCTCAAGATTCTTATCTTGAAGTTCTTGAATCAGTTCGACCACAACCATAACCCATAGATCCACCACACCCATAACCCATAGATCCACCACCGCGTTTTTGCCCTAATCTTGGTTTTTACCAAGAGAGAAAAAGGGAGGGAGGGGTGTTTTAGAGAGAGAAAGCGTTGCTATTACTAAAGAAAATAATAAATTGAAAATAAAATTAGAAATAAGGAATAAGGAAATATATATTACGAGAGTTAGAAGATTCAGGTAAAGTTTCTCTCGCTTACTAGGTTTCATGAGAGTTCTTTAATCTTTCTCTATTCATTCCCATTTTAATTGTGTTTGTTACAGAGGGAGAGAAGAACGGAGAAGTTGAAGAGAGAGCATTGTTGTTTGTTGTGTTTGCTTGGTGACTTGAGACTACTTTAAGCATATACTGACTCTATTGTGGACTGATGTTGGAATTTGTTAAGACCTAGGCCAAACGTGCATCCATACACGGCTACACGCACTCAGGAGGAGGTCTATACCTTATTCAACGAACCACATAGGCTGATTGTAACCAACATGCCTAATAGGATACTTTGGCAAAAAAATCTGTTAAGTCTGGTTCTACACAGTATTACAGAGCAATACGCCAATACACCATGCAAGGTGAAAGAAAATGCCAAGTTACTACAAGTGGAAAGGTGTTTAAAGGAAGATTCCATATAAATAACAGGAATCTGGTGCTAATCAGCGTAACCATTACTTACCCTCACACTAAAAAATCCAGGCGACATTTCCAATAGAACGAAAACAGAAATTTACACAACGTTCCGGCAGTCTTGCTGTATATTGATGCTGAAGCCGGGGCACAAGCGGATCGCTTCAAGCAAATGCCTTTTTACATCATTGAAGTTGTATAGCAACTTTTCATATGAACTTCTATATTACAGGCTCTCAATCAAATGTTGTCAACTAGTGCGAACTCTCTGATATGTACAACCTAACCTAATCATCCTCACCCATGCTCACAACATTCCAGTAGTTATCCTCAACTTCTGAATAGATATAACAAGTCAATTGACAGTTCAATCACCTAAAGGTTGTGCAGCAGCCAATTGCCTAACGTTCTGGGCTAGTCGTCGTCTGCGGTAGATGCCAACCAAACGCAGGACGAATACCAGCATAATGGCAACATAATCGAACAATCTCACAATTCCCAGACGCCCTGTAGTAAGTAAATCAGTATAACAACTAAAATAGAAAGCCACCAAGACACAATATAGAGCTTAGGTTTCCATATCAGGGTGCACAAGTTGACAAATAATGGCCCAACTAGGTGAAACCCAATGCTAAATAACCAACTTGTGCCATCAAATTTATGAACAAGAATTCAGATTTAATCAAATCTCCGTGGTTATTTGCAAATACCTGTAGGGATGAACTCAAAAGGGGTTGCTGCATAGAAGGCACCAAGTACCATCTGCAAAAATAAAATAAAATAAAATAAGAAATTAGGGGAATAGATACACGGAGTTCACATTGGGATTAAAAAAGGTAACTCATAAGAAACAGTATAGCCCAGAGGTGAATGGTTGGATTACTGTCAATTCAGCATAGTTATTGAAATCGGCCTGGATGTTGAACCAGCAAGTCTTCCGATTCTGTTTTTTTGGTTCAACCTCTGGGTCACCGGCTCAACCATAAATTTAATAGTATAAATAAATTATTCTTATATTTATAATATATAAAAAAAACTATAAAAATGAAACAAAATATAAATAATATGAACATAATGCTACTTACTAAACTCAAACCATCTTTAAAACTAATAAAAATGCTAAATAAGTCTATTTCACATCAAATAAATAAAAACGAAACTTAAAATATAAAAATTTTCCAGTTTTATAAAAAAAGTCTGGTTTTTCAGGGTTTTCTCCGGTTTTTGTACAGGTCTAGAATAATTTGGAATTATGGCTGCCTGGTTTGCCGACTCAATCGTCAGTCCAGTACGGTTTTAATTACAGTGCAATTTAGAGGCTTTGTATTAGACAATTACTATACCAAACATAGGCTGGAACAAGATCGATTCAGTTATTTTTCAGAATCCTTCAATAATTTGATTGAAATAAGAACACAGATCCAGATTCAGTTAGGAAGAATAATTCAAAAGCCAGAGCCTGAGAAGCATGTGATATTCATCCAGAAAGGCTTCGTCCTGAACAAATATAAAAGCAAGAGTATATGAACCCAAGCTCAATGGTTTAAAAAACTTAACTGCAAAAATGCGAACTTCATTAAGGTGGTAATGAGGTCTGTCAGGATCTGTTATTTCTCGCAACGTTCTCCTGAAGAACAATGGAAACTCGAGCACTTTCTGTAAAACAGAAGAAATAATACTCGCGGCCAATCAATGACAAATCAAACCAAGCAATGACATTTAAAAGGCACTATCTTACTATTTCTGGATGGGAAAAGAAAATTAGAAACTAAAGAGAAAAAGGAACACATCACCTAGTTCAGTTATATAAGTCAACAAAATCTGTAAGATTAAAATGACCTACCCGGAAAGCCCCCCGCACACCTCCTACAAACAGACTGTTATATCTCTGAACACGATCAATAACCTCAGAAACCTCCAGTTCTTGCTCGTTAAATAATGAAGCTTCTGGAGTCAACTTGATGATGTTGGAAGAACACATGGGACACCTGCAAGGCTTAGAAATGGCACTATAGTTCCAAAACTGCAAAATGCAACTGCCTGCGCAAAGTCGAAATAAACAACAGTTACCATCTAAGATATCCTAAATGAATACACACTACACAGAGCTCCAATTCATCAATTCCAACTACAACTATGAGTTTCTGAAATCTATGTGCTAGTCCAACAGTACTCCATCTATTACACTGCAAAAGCCAACAGACTCCCTGAGCAATCAGCAAACTAAAATAACTAAATAAGCAGGTAAACTTGAACAAAACTCAGGCAATTGTAGTACTGGCAGTGGTGGCAGGAGTGTAGATGTACGAATCTCAATCCCACATTCCAGGGAGGCTATTTCAGTGATTAGAACTTCTGATACTTAGGTTGCAATGCCAGAAGTCATCAGTGGGCCAAGGTTTGCCCTCAACTTTGCCACAAAAAGATAACTTATGTCTAAAATTATTATAAATCATGCACAAAGGAAGAAATTGATCAAGGTATCAATATTATTTTCATAAACAAATATCTTGCATAGAAAAGACAGGTGCAATGGACTCCAAAACCATAAGCTTCATAAAAAACTATTTCCCGTAATACTTATCCGTACAATTTTGATCCATCCATTCCATGGTACAGAAAAAAGTACAATGGACTTTCTTTCAGCAACATGCCACTTCAAGCTTAGCCAGACAACCCGCTTAAGAGTTCATATAGTTAAAGGAGGAAAAAAATACGGACCGGAAATCAAGAACTGATATCGGAAATTTCTCCTAAATCAAGGTGCAGACAACCTAAAGTGAGACTTGTCAAATTAAATTAAAAACACTATCCGGGTCATGATCCTAATTTTCACGATGATTTCAATTTCTATTCCAGCAATTATTGACTTAAATTACAGAATCGCAGAAGAAAAAAATCTCCTACATTCTCACCGAAACCCCAAAAAACCGTTAAACAAAAGGGTTTGAAGAAACGAACCGCAAAACCAGTGGTTGCAGTTGGATCGGCAAGGGACGGTGAAGGAGCTGAAGCAGATAGGGCAACAATCGTCAAGAGGAGGTCCTACCTCTCTGGAATACTCCGTCTCTGTCTCCCCTTCCCCGGCTAAATCTTCAGTTTTGGCCTCTTTTTCGCCTTCGCCATCCATAACAACAACGTCCTCGGGGTTTCCAAGACCGTCTGGGATCTCTTTCTCCTCAGTTTCCCCATCGAAGACGACATCGTTTACGCGGCGCCGGGCAGTCGTGCACTTCTTGTGGTTTCCCTCTCTAACACTCGTTCTCAACGAAGCCAAGGCTTCCATTCTTTGTGTCTCTAGGTTTCTTTCCTTTCTTAGATTCGGGTGTCATTAAAAAAGAGAGAAGGGACAAGGGAGAAGGGGAGGGCCAGTTGTGTCTTTTCAGTTAGATTTTTTACCCCGTGCTTTAGCTCCGTGGGGTTCCTGTTTTTTAAAAGAATGACTTTTTACACATAAGTACAAAATGTGAGTTTTATTATGGCAAGGACAAAGTCAAAAAAAAATTTAGAGTTAAAAGGATAAAAGTTATAAACTTACTAAAATATTTTTCCTTATTCTTCCGATGAGCACTATTTGAACCCCACTTTTGTTAAGTGTATCTCATGAAAACTGTCTCACTTTTGATACGCCATTGTCCCTATGAAAGCAGCAAAATCATTTCGACCTTTCACCTACTTTGTTCTCTTTCGTCAGGTCTAAACCCTCGAAAATCTTCGAACACCAGTGACGGAGGCGCCAACGACGGAGAGAAATGGCCAACGGAGAGCCCATATTTTACGAAGATGATGATTTCTTCTACGGCGAAGATCTTGATGAGGAGGAAGAGGTTAGTTTCATCATGACATTCCTCGTCAATCTTGACCTAAGTTAGCTTAACCCTCACAAATTTGTCAACTAAGAAATGGCAATGCATGTGTTCATTCTATTGACATTCGACATTAGTGGAGGTACATACTCCAATGATGATTGAAGTGGACACAACAGAGCATTTTCAGAATGAGAAGGTATTTTTTGTGCTATTCTTGAGAAATCAAACATGTTACATTTCTTAACTGCTTGTTGATGTATGTGATAAATGGAGTTTCTTTATTGTTTAGGTTTTTCAAGATAAAGAGACTGTAATTGATTTTGCAAGGAGATATGGTTGTACCCATGGAATTGTAGTTATAGTGAAAAGGTCTGATCTCAATGATCCAAATAGAACCCCTAGGATTTTATTTGGCTATGAGAGAAGCGGTGGTTACAGGGGTACTGCTGCTGTGAAGAAAAGGAAGACATCAACAAAGAAATGTGGATGCCCATTCTTCCTCAAAGCACATGTGGTGGACGTACTGACTGGTTCATGGAAATTGGTGGTTGTTAATGGGAAGCACAATCATACACTGGTAAGAACTTTTGAAGGTCATTCATATGTTGGTCGTTTAAATAAAGAAGAGAAGGATACAGTAGAAAGGCTTAGCAAGACAGGGGTTAGGACAAGAGACATTTTGAATCACATTAAGCTGAAGGATCCAACAAATGCATCAAATATGAAGACAATGTATAATGTCAAAACTGCTTTGAGAATCCATGAGACAGCAGGAAAATCACATATGCAGCAGTTATTCAAATTACTAACTGAGCATGGTTATGTCACCATGCATCGATTTGAGACAACAACTAAGGTGGTGAAGGATCTATTTTGGTGCAATTCTACTTAAATCTAGCTTGATTGCACTTACAAGACGAACAAATATCGTCTTCCTTTGTTGTAGATTGTGGGTGTGACCTCTACCAAGAAGACTTTCTCTGTTGCTTTATGTTACATGTGTGTAGAGAAAGAAGAGAACTACATATGGGCATTAGGTTGCTTCAGAGACTTGTGTGATGGTGTCCTGGCTAGTATTTTCATATGTGATAGGGAGATTGCACTGATGAATGCACTGAAGAATGTGTTTTCAGATGCTAAAAATCTACTATATCGAGTACATATATCCAAGAATGTGTTGAGCAATTGTGTTGGTATGTTTAGACTCAAATATGATCTTGATGATTTCATGGCTTGCTGGTCTAATGTGATGCGGGCCTCTACAGAGAATGAGTATGAAGAGGTAGTGAGAAAGATGCAAACTGAGTTTAAAGACCATCCAAGAGTTTTGAGCTATGTTAATAACTCATGGCTCTTTAAGTACAAGACTTACTTTGTGGCTGCATGGGTTGATAAGTTCTTTCATCTCGGCAATACTACTACTAATAGAGTTGAAAGCAGTCATTCGAAATTGAATAAGTACCTATCCAACTCAGTTGGTGGTTTTGTCCAGTCTTTCAACAAGATAGACCTACTGTTGCAGGGTCAAGTGGTTGATATCAAAGCTTCATTTGAAGAAAGTCTCACAAGAGTTCCAATTCGTTTTAAGACATATTTGTACAAAGAATTGGTGAACATGGTGTCTATTGCTGCATCGGATAAAATAGAATATGAGTTGGCTTCTGTTGGTGAACATTGTATAAGTGCTGGCATTTGCAATCACAACACTGTCACTGCATTTGTCTTGCCATGTGCCGATATGCTATCACAATATAGATCTGAAGGGAGGAGTATTCCACTCACTGATGTTCATAATTATTGGAAGAAATTATGCATTCAACCGTTCAGTGAAGACCCCAAAGATGAGGTGACAATTGAAACTAAGATTGAAATTATAAGAAGATTATTTGCAAATGCAAATCTACCTCAAAAGTTGGAGATGAAGAGGCAGCTTCAAACTTTAGGCAAGCCAAGCAATACTTCTCTATTAGAGCCAAAACCCAAGGTCAATGTGAGGGGGAGAAAGAAGGGACAGAGGGGGTAGAAAGCAGTAGACACATCAATGAAGCGTGATCCTTCTGCCTTTGAGTATGCACAAGAGGCTCATGTATTTGATGATGTTGGGCAGGGTCAAGCTTCACAGAGTCAATCTAGGGCTTCAAAAGGTCAGGTGTTGAAACATAAGGCAAAATTGAAAGTTCATAGGACTACGCATGCAAACACTAAAAATTGGGTGTCCCTATTTCTTTATTTCATGCAGCCATATATATCGAATATGTATGATGTTCCTGGTGATGGCCACTGTGGTTTCAGGGTGGTGGCTGCATTCTATGGTTGGGAGAATGATGGTTGAAAGTCTTTAGGAAAGGCCTTGCAAATGAGTTGCACAGGTATGGACAACAATAAGATATGCTCTTGTCTCCTCTCTGTAGCACAACTGAGTTGATATCAAGTGTTGAGTGTTATACTGAAATGACAGACACCAAAAACTGGATGATTATGCAATATATGGGGAATGTCATCTCCACATGTTACAATGTTGTAGTCCTGCTCATTTCACAAGAGCAATGCCTCACTTTTTTTCCACTCAGGGATCCAATGCCATTGGAGTACAAGCAAGGTATCATGGTATTCGGGTACATCAATGACTCTCACTTTGTCATATTAGAGCTAGCAGAAGATAGTCCCATGCCACCAATCTCAAAAATGTGGTCGGATCACCATTATCCTAGTGCCACGGGTTGGTCTTTGCATTTTGCTTCCAGGATTCAGAAATTCACTGCACTTTCTTCCTCAAAGTCGAGCAATATTGCTACTGTGGAGCTAATTCATTGATTCAAAGTGTATTTTTGTTCATTTTGTGCAGTTTAGCTATGACATTGACATGTTTTGTTTTTGTTCCTATGATGAAGATGACTCTGCAATTGTAATCTTGGGGTGTAGTTGGTTTTCTTTGCAAATACATGAAAAGGGGTACAATAAGTAACGTTATATTTTTATCTGGGGTGTGTAAAGAATGGGGTACACTTATCTATTCTTCCTCCTCCTTCCTCGTTCTTTTTCTTCCTTCACGCCATCGAACGGAAGTTGTTCTTCCGGCCATCATTTTCGACGACCGAACTACCAAATTGAAGCTCTAGGTTAGCCCGATCAAAGCTCAATTATCACCGATCGAACTTCATGAAAACTCAACCACCGTTTGAAAAATAGCTCGATTAAGCTAATACGGCAAACGCCACCGATCATCAACTCCACGGACCAAGGCGCATCATATTTGGAACTCGATTCAGTAAAATAAGTAAAATCATTCGAGTTTCTAGATCTGAAAATTTGTTATATGTTTCATATATGTACATATTATAAATGTTTCAAATTTGCATATATTATATTTGTTTTGATGATATTATATCTGTTTTGGATATGATAATATGATATATGTTCAAACATAAATTTTGTGTTTCAACCTTCATTGTGAGGACATTACCAAATGAAATTCTTGTGTTTCATTATGCCCACAGATATAATAAAGCAGATATAAAAAAACAAACAACATATGGAACAAATAGCATATGCTGCAGATTCATGGGTATGGTGGATGGCCACCGACCAAGGCCGCCAACCCACCAAAAATAAGCAGTAGAACACCATGACCAACCCCTAGTCGTCATTGGCTGTCGTTAGCTACTGGTTCCACCAAAATTGACCTTGAAACCGAGGCTAATCGGGAACAAAAGTGTCTGATGCGGCCGCCGGAGACACCGCCCCCGCAAGCCACCATCACGGTAGTGTAGCCCAGACTTAGGCACACCATTCCCACCCATCGGCTGGTCAAAAATAGTTCCCGGAGGAGGAAGCTCATATTTGGGTGTCAAATGAGGAAGATGAGTGTATTTTGTCAATAAAACAAATATCTATAATTTTTTCCTTTATGGAATTTTTTTTTAAAACTTGATGGATCATGTGGAATAAAACTTATTGGAGTGTCCTTATTGGAGCAAAACTTTTAAGTGGAGGACTTATCTCCAATTTTCCCTCAAAACAATGAGTCCGGCTAACCTTTTACACTGGATTGGTGATAATTTTGTCAATAACGTATATGATGATAGCAGGAGGACAATACAATCATTTTGTGATTTACATAATACGCAAAATTGTCTCGGAATTATAGCCATGATATGGTTGTTTGGCTGTCACTAATATTTTTTTTTTGTTTAGCATCACACAAATACTCACATAATTGCATACAAATACACACAAATGTTGTCCACCGATTCGAACCTTGTCCACCGATTCGAACCCTATCCACCGAATAGATATACACGAATGGTAACTAACTATGCTGGCACCGACGTATGATTGTCAATTTATATATATGTTACTGACAAACATATATGGGCAGAAAAATGACTTGCTAAACACAGCCGTATGTTACCACATCTCTGTTCCAATTTTATTATGTCGTTTAGCCTGCTTAATTAATTATTCTATATTTTAAATTTTAATAATTGTAAAAATAAGATTTGTTTTTCAGTTAATTTAATTTTTGCACATACATATTGAATATAGTGTGAATTAAAGAAGATTAAAATTTATTCTTTAATTTATCGAAGCTACAAAGCATTCGAATATTTCTTTCTAGTATTCTCTACTTCGCTTGGGCATTGTAGTACCCGATTTTCGTCCGGCTAAAATACAAAAAAATACAAAAATGAGAAAAAACACAAAAATGCAAAAAAACACATTTGTTGTACCTATAAGCCCATAAATATTCTCTTTCTTGGATTCTTAAGCCCACAAATACTCATATCTTAGCCCAATTCATACCAACCTATGTTCAACATTTGTTGGCCCATTTCATGAAGAGCTAATTTGCTTGTGTCCACTACCATCTTGACCAATGTCTTGATTATCATTTGAAAGCCCACCACATGATTTGTCAAACCCATTACTATTTCCACCTATACATATATACACATATATGTATATCTCTCTTGACATCATTCCATGCATCACCATCATTTTAGTGCAAATTGATGTGCAACTCCACTTAAATTCAATGGTGGTGACTCCATTTACATTCAATGGTGGTGAATCCATCATTTTAGTGCAAATTCAATGGTGGTGACTCCATTTACATTCAATGGTGGTGAATCCACTTACTTAGTGCAAATTGGTTATTCAATGGTGGTGACTCCACTTAGGTTGTCATGGTTGGTCATTCAATGGATGGGTAGCTCCTAATTTCCTATAAATAGAGAGCTAAGGGAGAGAGCTAAAGGAGGAGAGCAAGATAGAGAGCTAGGGGAGAGAGCTAAGGGAAGAGAGCAAAAATAGAGAGCTAGGGGGGGAGAAAAAGAAAAAGAGAGAAAGAAAAGGGGAGAAACTTCTTGCTATCAAGTTCATCAATCATCAAGCTTTCCTGTTATTTTTTTTGCTACAACAATCTTCTCCAATGCGAGCCTCTACAATCAAGGACTTCAAACTGTAGGATTTTCAAGACCCTAATCTGTCCGAGATGAGCAGACTGCTTTAAACTTTGAATTTTGCTCTGAAATTTTGATATAGTGTTTATTGAGGTGTTGTGACATTGTATATAAAATTTCGTTGCATTTCGACCTCATTTGATAGGTGAAATCAGAGTTGAAAAATCTGTGCGCAATGTGTGGTTTGAAAATCTGTTTTGTGCAAATCTTGATTCTTTGATATGTTGTCATTTCAATTAAGGAAATCATAAGTTGATTTCACTTATCTGGATTATGGATCATATTTGATTTCATTTATGAATTTGCCATAAGTTGGCAATAATGGATTGAATTGGCAAATGACATTTTTTCCAAATAATCATTTATTTAATGCTACAATAAAAACTATCATAAGTTTTTAGTAAAATTACAATTTTTTTTAATGCTATCATAAGTTGATAGTATTCTTACAAATCTTTTCCCAAAACTATCATAAGTTGATAGTGTTATTTCAAACCTATTTCCAAATAAAAACCATCATAAATTGATAGTAATATTCCAAGCTTTTTTTCAAACACTATCATAAGTTGATAAGTGTGTTGAAAGTAATAATTCAAACTTTAACAATTACACCTTGTAAAGAGCAAGTTTCCATAAGATCATTTATACCATAAGTTGGTATTGAAAATTAAACCTACCAAAAGTTGGTAGTACATATAATCATTTATACCATAAGTTGGTATTTAAAATCAAACTTACCAAAAGTTGGTAGGGCATTTTGTTCAATAAACCATAAGTTGGTATTTAAATTTAAACCTACCAAAGTTGGCAGTGTATTCCCAAATAAAAACTATCATAAGTTGATAGTAATATTCCAAACCTTTTTTCAAACACTATCATAAGTTGATAAGTGTTGTTTCAAACCCTTTTTCCAAAGCTATCATGAGTTGATAGTATTTTTCATACCAACCTTTTTCTCAAAATAATTATATCTTGCAAAGAGCAAGTTTCCATAAGATAGCCATTAGATTAATCCGGGTAACCGTTTTCAAACGGGAGTTGTGGGGTGCCTAACACCTTCCCCACACTCAATCGATCCCTGTACCCTTTTCTCTGGTTCGCAGGTTTTTTACGGTGTCCAATTGCACCCTAAATCAATTGGTGGCGACTCTAAACATTTTTCATCCTCCAACGCCGGTCCGCGTCGTGACCCCGGTTGCGACAGGCATGGAATTGGCTCCAAACATTTTAACTTGTCCAATTATATAGTTTTTTTTCCTCTACAATTTGAATATTATTAATATTAATTCAATGTCCTAATCAAATTCATAAGAAACCAGCAAAACTAACATCCAGGCATTCATTTTTCCCATTTGTGATCCAGTGTATGTCCTCTTGTTTCATTCATTATTTTGAACAATTCAATCCATGTCATGGATAGTGACACCATTAATTTATAAATTAAGCTAACACATACTACTAAGTACTAACATACGAAATGATAAAGATTCCAGAATTGGTATCTTGGTTATCTCAATTGTTGAGTTAGACGTACACGATCCAAGTGAATTCATACTTTCAATAGGCTCCACATGTTCCATATGAAATCTTGTGTGTACAAATCAATAACTGAGATACCAATGGTTGTGATTCTATCATAATTGTACTCACATAATGAGACAAGCACATATGGAGATGGAGTGATCTGTATTATCCACGTGTCAAAGATCCAACCCCTCTAGAAATGTCATGCACACCCGCCGGATTGAACCCCAAGCAACCCAACAACCCATGCTTGTACGGCAAATACGTCTTCCTCTTCAACTCCTCCGAAAGCGCCCGGTTCTTCGTGTAATGCAACTCTTGAGCCGAAACCAGTCCTCTCCTCCTCGAAACCGAACCCACACTACCTTCTGTGGACTGGAAGCTCGCATTCTTCACACCTGCAGTCTCCATTTCTCTTCTGTTCAAAACAGAGAATTTCGTCAGTGGCTCTCTCCCCTCCGACGCGCTTCGACACAGAAGATCCGTGAATTTCCACTTCTTGTATCCTTTCGAGAACGAAATCACCGACAAAATTGTAGATGAGTAGGATTTCGAATTGCTTGTTTTGGATAAGATGGCTTTCGTGTTCTCAGTGATCTCCTCCTGCTCGATTAATACATCGGAAACCCTAAGCGGAGGCAGAGATTTGCTCTCTCTGCGTACATAATTCGGATCCGATGATGAAGAAGAGCTTCGTTGTCTTCCACGTGTTTGTGAATTTTCATCTGAGAGAACATCCTCTGTTTTGCGCGTCGAATTGGCTGCAAATAAGTGTGGTCTGAGGGGGCGGATCTTGCCACCATCGAAGAGTTCATCTGCTGCAGATATCAGAGGCACATGCAACGGTCCACTGAAATTGAACTCGAAATCTTGATCATCGTCAGTCAATAATTTGTCTTCTTCTTCTTGTTGTTTTGCTTTGTTAATTCCAGATTGCTCGAAATGATGGTAGAAATTGGAAGCGGCGCGGGAAGAGGGGCTGGTAGGTGCGCTGAAGAAGTACTTGCCGAATCTCTGAGGACTAGAAGGAGCAGTCATGTAAGGAGAGGAGCAAGTACTATCGAAATTGAAGTCCACAGCGGCTGCCGCCACAGGTACCATCACTTCCATCTCCATATTTGAATTATACGTGTGTATATATATATATATATATATATATAGAGAGAGAGAGAGAGAGAGAGAGAGAGAGAGAGAGAGAGAGAGAGTCGGGAAGGAGAGTAATGGATCGACTGAAAGCATTAGCTATGGTGAGGGTGGCCCGTATCTTTATATTAGAGAGGGTACATGGTTTCTGTTATTTTAACAAAAAAAATTTATTTTACGAATAGAGAGTTGTCAAAAATAATAGGAGCATTATTAATGTTTAACCACATATATAAATAATCCAATCTTTGATACTTCAGAAACTTACAAAATGTAATCTAGAACATTTTTTTTATATGGATGTAATGTGAAAACATCAAAATTGTGGATTGAATCTACTCTTTAAGACACTAATGCAAGATTCTTTGTTCGCTTCATAAGATTGAAGATATGGTTTTGATATGTAAATCAAGTAGAAGCAATCAAACAATTTGGGTGATATCTAACGGCGAATCTTTATGGAACCAAATAATATGAACTCGGAAAGTTCTAAGTTTGATTCACATTGGAGAAATAACCTTGTAGCCATGCATTGAATTTTAACTCTATTTATTCTGTCATTAGATGAAAAATTTATGTGTACGCAAGTTTGAACAATCGAGACAAATGTTTGGCCAAACAAATGACAAACGGTTGTTGGTGCTGCCGACTGACCTTACACTTAATTAACAAACGGTTGAGGGCTTTTTGGGTAGGGGAATATTTGGTTTTATTATTTTCTTGATTATTTGAATATTAAACCAATTTTTGTTTGAATAATTTAATGGGTTCCCTGGTTCCTTAAATATTTTGTACAAGACCCTAAGATTAACCGATTAGGTAATCATTAAATACACTAATTGTTTGCCTTATTATATCTTCACATCCTCCAATTCCAATGTTGCTATTGTTTTTATTTTTAATTTGATAAATTTAAGTTACAATAAGCTCATTTTCTTTTCTTGGGTGCCCTAAAAGGTTGAGGACATTTTAAGATATTAATTAGGGACCCTAAAATGTCCCAGAAGATTAATATATTTGTCTGTTTCAATGATGACTCCGATGAAATGATTGTGGAACCCAATCAACAAATTAGATACTAAATACAACTTTACAATTTTTATTTAGAACCCTAAATAATGTCCTATAAGTCATATAAAACATATTGATGATACCCAAAATACCCTTCAATGAGAGCATAACACGTGTCCAAACATGTGGCATTGAGAAAAGACCATCATAAGAGCACACATGCTCTCATCCGTAAGAGCACACATGCTCTATGAGAGCACATATGCTCTACAAGAGGACCAAGAGATTCTAAAAGCATACAAAGGCAGAAGAGAAAGAACACCTAAGCAGGACTGAGGAGCCTCCATCTGAATCCCAACCAAGCACCTATGCTCAGTACGAAGAGCATGCCCATGTTCAAAGGCTCATAAAGAGGTCAGTTACAAGTGGAGTAAATGTTGAGTCCATTAATCCACATTCTCACCCATGATCTCAACATTTAATGCGGAGAGATCCATGATCTCCCCATAATCGACATCTTCAAAGTACTATAAAAGATGACCCTCCACCACATGTAATTACTTCACAACTCTTGCACCGAGGTATAAACTATAGTAATTTGATAGTAGAGAGCTCTGACCGAACACCCACCCCTTTTGACTATATTTTTACTGGAGGCGTCGAAGAGGTCCCTTTGAACACACACTTGGAGACCCCCATAGCTCACATGCTCTCTTATGCAGGACAATGCTCGATTAGTAAAGGATTATCCTATCCTCAGTCTTTAACTCTTGTGACGGTTTGGAAACCGGCGCAAGTTTTGAGAGACATCACATATAAATATATAAAATAAGCAACACAAAGAATCTTAAAACAATAATACCTTTAGTCCATTACACTATATTATATTAGTACAATTCACTGATTTGACTTAAAGGAAAAAAATGGTGGGTGGCTTGCAAAATTAACGAAGCACATGCATGATTCTTATTTGGAATATATATTTTTTTTCGGTTGGTGTGAAAATATTCTCCCATAATTGTTTGTTTGTGGTCACCGATTTGACCCACACAAAAGTAAAATATTTGATATCAAATTATGATTAACTTGTGCTTTGTTATATTATGCATCTTCTATGCCACTGTCAATTTCCCCGTGGGTGTGCATGAACCTTAAGGTTTAAGTAGGAAACGAGTAAATTAAACATATAATAAAGATTTAAGTAAACATTTTTGGAATTTCGAACTACAAAATAGCATTCTATCCAAGTAAGATCGAGTATCGTTTCTTACTAAAAATCAATTTTAGAACAAGATTCTTGGAATTCATATATATATATATATATATATAATTCTCTAAACAAGTTGCTAGTGCCATCCAACAAACACTTGAGTAGCTGGTGTGACAAGAAGAATAATGCGTAGAGGAATACACATTATTCTCTGCACCTGGCTTGTAACAATAAAGCATTACCAAGGGAAAAGAAAAACAAATGAGGAAAATGTGTGTATTTCTTTGATGCCTGGGATTCCCAAAGCCTGAACTGTAAAAAAATCGATGAGTAATCAAATTTGCTGTTGATCCACTTTATAATTACAAGATTTGTGGAGCAAAATTTGGATAGCAAGTTGGTTCAAATGCAAAATTGTTTGTTCAAATTGGGACATTGGTGCCCACTATTAGTCCCATCAGCTAAGAAAATAGAAAGGTGCATTTGTTAATATATTCGGATTCAATTTCTACTTTTGAGTCATACATAGTAAATTGTCCAAACCTGAATAATTTACTTCCAAGTATCAAAAATAATGCTAAATGATACCAACACCGTTGCTGCTTAGGCCTTTTCTTATTCAAAAGGTTTGAGAGACACCCATGTTACTTAGATTTACCTCGTATGAGATCCCTCCTTCCATCCTTTGTTGATCAAAGTATGGTATAATAACAATGTTGTTGCTGCTTCACCGGGAGGTGTTTTACAAAGGTTCATCAAGAAATGGCATAAACTTACAAAAAGCACCATAAAAGTATCATACACTCGCACATTGTTCATTTTTCCTGGAATACCTAGTTAACCCACTAGTGACCAGAGCATGAACTTCCATGATCAACAATTCCCACAAGGATTTTAGCCTAGTCTTCTATGTTGCCAGCGTGAAATTAACTAGGTTGACAACTTGAGTTTAGAGCTAGCCCAATTGTCTGACGATCATGTTAAACCAGAGAATTATCGGTTAATGGACATCTGATAGCCTCTTTTTTTTTTTTTTTCATTTCCTTTACAAGCTCAGAAGAAAGTTGAAGCTCCAATTTAGTCTATCAAAGGTCACATTCCAACAAGACATCTTCACAAGTTAAGCTATAGATGCATTGCCCCAACAAGGCAACAAGCATTAAAAAAAAAACTATCAATCTCATCAAGTTTAAATATTAGTTCTTAAATAAATAAAATTTACCACTAATTAAGAAAACTGCTCAAGCCCAAAATTCTAGATAAAAAACTGATACAATCCTAAAAAGAACTCTTAGAGGTGTTTGAATTTAAGATTCTACAAGCAAATAGACATAGCTACAGAAGCAGCTAAATCTCATCCCAACTTCAATCACGACCATGGCTAATTTCAATGTCTTCAGCAAGTTCTGAGTACAAGCCTAACCCAGTCACGAATAATCGGAAGCTGCAGCTGTTGCATAAATATTTGGAACCTGATTTGGGGAAGCAGCGTATCCATAGCCACCGTAGCCTTGCCCTCCATGGTATGCCCCGCTCCACTGGTTACTAGAATCTACTCTCCACTACCAAACCCAAGGTAATGATGATGAGTAAACTAAAATGAAACAGATCACGACTGACTAATAACTTCAAACACATACTAAATTTAAGTCACTAGACGTAAAAGTAAAAATATAAACAGTTGCACTCGCATGTATAACGTATTGTATCGTCCCATCATCACAAGGGATGATTTTATTTAGGCAAAGTGGCGATCCTACGCGCCAGAAATAGTAGGTTCCTCTGAAAACTGAATCAATTTGCTCATCACAGAGTCATAAGCCCCAGGATGGAAAAGATTCTATGATTACTTATAGAAAGCATCTCCATTAATTACTAGTAGGCTATGTGGAGATGGTGTATTGTGACAGAAGAATAAAAAAGGTTCAAACTGCAGAAATGTAGTTTTAAAACTACAGATGTAGATGTAGATTTTTTTAGGATTAGAAATTCCCAATTCCTAGCTCTGAAATCGAAAAAGAATTCTTGAACCTAGGGGTCGCACTCTGTCCCGCTTGGTGGACGAAATCTTCTCTCCTTTTAGGATTCTTTCTCCCACACACCTTTGCCCTCTTTCACCGAAGAAGAAAGAAAAGAATCTTCCAAGCGGACAGAGACCTAAATTTCCATTAGATTGATTCCTAAGCTTGCCATGAATCTCTTAAACATGGTCGGATAAACTCACCTTCCCCTCTCAATCTCTCATCAACTCACAGAATGTGCAAAGAATCTTTCCTATTGCAAATTTGCATAAAAAAACTCTATTTTATTCCCAAGGCCAGCAAGCCTTTAAATAGAGGTTTACAATCATTGGTTCGAGAAAACATCATAATTTCTAAACCATACTGACATAGACAAATATAATATAATGACTGTTAAATATTATAATTTCTAAATCAAACTGACATAGACAAATATAATATAATGACTGTTAAATTGGCTTATAGTGGCTCATATACTCCCTAAAAGGACCTATTATATAGAGGAGAGAGTACCAGACACATTCACATATAATTCAACCAAACTAGACGATGTGATACATTTATCTCTTAACACTCCCCCCACTTGTGGGCTGGACAATCCGAATGCCCAAAAAGTGCAACAAATTGGCAAACCATGAACCATTAAAATGGGCGTATGTAAGGTCATCCAAGAGCACATCGCTAGGGGCTCGCTCAGATACCATGTTAAATTTAGCTTATTGTAGCCCATACACTCTTCCTAAAAAGGACCTATTAGATAGAGGAGAGGGTACCACATAAAGGAATTTCTCATGTTGCAAATTTGCATAATTTTTTTAAAATTTGTGTTACGATTAGTTACTTTATCATTCAACCTAATAAGTTAACTTGTATTAGGACATTTCGCATCATTTACGCATAATCTAACACCCCCCCCTCACATATAGGCTGGACAATCCGACAACCCAACATGTGCAAAACAAACGAGGCCCGACCCTCACTTTGGGTAGCAACAAACAAACACAAAGGTCCACACGTGGAGGTTCAAATTCGGAAGTTGAAGTTTGAACCCAAGACCTCCAACATTGATATCATTTTAAGATTAGTTACTTTGTCATTCAACCCAATAAGTTAACTTGTTGGGTTGGGACGTTTCACATCATTTATGCATATTCTAACAATTTCTAAGATTGGTCTAATGAACCTTAGGATTCCTAAACCTGACTGACCTAGAAAAATAAAATTAATTTTTAAAAAAGAAGACCTAGAAGCACGCAGGCTAATTAAATGGGAAACTTTTTCCACAAAGGATTCCTTGACTCTAGAAAACAAATTAATGACTTCCCGCAATAAAAACCATAAATATTCTCCCTTACCAAAGACCGTCAAAATACAGGAACATGTGCATTGAGGGTGACTTTACAGGGGTGCAGAGCACGTATGCATATTTAACTTGGAGGGAGGTAAGTCGGCTTTCTAACATTAGACAGACATGTGTCCTCAAGGCAAACCCCAGAATAACTAAATGTAGTTTACCATAAATATTGTTATATTATGTACACATTGTTAAGTTGAGAAAACTACCTGCTTGTTACCTTGATTGCGACCCCAAGAAAGACGGACTGTCTGCTTGCCAACAATTGTACCATTCAAACTCTGCAGTGCATCCTCAGCACTTTTTCTGTAAACAGGAACAACAGTGTGGATTAAGGCCAAACTCATTGTATAGCTGTTTTCTAAAACAACAGTGGGATCTAAAATATCATCTCATAACATTACTTGTCACATAACCAATTAAACACAAATCTCATAATCATCTTAGTAAGTAGTTATTAATACTGGCAAGCAGTTGTAAACTTTGTTACAGCATATTGCTTATGCAAAAACTATTTTTCCACATACATTTGAGTCGAATGAAGAAATGAAAACTGAGGCTACCTGGTAGCAAATTGTACAAACCCACATCCCTTTCCAACCGGTATTTTCACAGAGACAACTTCACCAAACTGCGAGAAAGGCTGTCTAAGATCCTCTTCCACAACATTAGAGTCAACTCCCCCCACAAATATCTGCATGAAACCATGCTTGATGAAGTATGGAGAATGCAATATAGTCCATAATAAAGAATAGAACAAGGACCCACCGTTGTGTTATTCAACTCGCCATCAGATTGGGATCCTTGACCCATAGAACCATTTGCGGAACGTCCACCAGCCAATATAACAGCTAATTGAAGAGAATATAAATATGTTTTAGATCCATCATTCTAATGTTATGAATATAACATTCAATTCATCAATTTTAGCAAGCTAAAATCTAACTGGCTCAGCAGTTCAAATCATTGTCCAAAAAAACAAAGCTGCAAGATATTTTCTAAAGCCAAATGAGGTACCATGCAAAATGAGATCCAGGAACTAATCCTTGTCTAACTCGCAAACATTGGATCCAGGAACTTGAATCATTTTAAAAAAAACATCATTGAGGTAATGTGCCAGTACGCCACAAATGTAAAACTCTAGGCCAGGCTGAAATAGCCAGTAAGCAAAATCAGAGCCCAGCATGCCCTCTTGCAGGTCAGCTGTTTGTATCACTCCACAGTTATCTCCACTAGATAAATCCCCTAAGGTTGCTAAACCACAATAGCAGTTTTCCCCTCTGAAGTGCCAGTCCTGTCAGGCGTCCCAACTAGGCCTAGTCAATCGAAACACTTAATAGTGTCGTATACATCAATACGAAACTTTTAACTGCAAAAATCTAAATTCAGGATGGAGGTGGATGCAGAGCTAGAGAAGGATGCACAAGTGTTTAAGTGGAAAAAATGGTCTCTAGTCTCTACACCTATGAAAGACGTGCTGGCTCCACCAGCCCAAGGCAATAGATTTCCAAAACACATCAATATACCTCTTTTTTCCTATTCAAAAAGAATAATCTAATGGGATGGAAGTGGCAAGGAGGACGAAAAGGGATGGATGGTTAGTGGAAGATGGATGAACATGTAAGGAGGAAGCAAGGGAATGGATGGTTTCACTGATACATGGAGAAGTGAGCAACAGCAATAGCAATACAGAGGGAGGAAAAAATGGGAAGAGAGAAGGAGAATGAATTGGTGTGAGTTATGATGGAGGAAGACGAGATTTTGCGGAGGTGATGTGAACTTTTTCGTTCTCCATCTTGCAAACAATTTGGAGTCTTCTGCATGAATCTACAAGAAAAAAAAGTTACATTGCATTGAGTAGAACCAAGGGGGTGCCACCAAAATACAATCTTCTTTTTCTACACAATACTAACTCAATTACATCAAAAAGGAAATTATCATCCACTAAACAATTCCCAATAAGCCAAAAGTATATGGAAAAAAAGTTAGTTAGAATTCACTGGAAGGATCATAACGAAAAAGTTAGTTAGAATTCACTGGAAGGATTCTCCTTGGCCATTCAAACTCTTTTGTTGGTTTGATAATTTTTCCCTCAAATAAATAAACTAGAAAGCTTCATTACTACAGAACTTACCTAGGCATAAATCATCCATTTTGTCATCTACTATTAACAAGAGGATCCCAGTGGTCAATTATGAGAGACAAATGATAGCTAAATGAGCTGGTTGTGGAATTTGAAGGCACAGTGAGTATGGGTGCAAAGCAATGCATACATCATCCATTTTGTCATCTAATCTTAACAAGAAGATCACAGTAGTCCAATTAAGAGAGCTAAATGAGTTGGTTAAGGAATTTGAAGGCAAAGAGAGAAACCAAGTGCATCATCAACAAAGGTTTAAGATTAAACAAGGTCAATTGACTTTCTGTTTTATACTGTACAAGTCCAATTCACATGGCTCCCTTCGCAATAGAGATTGTCAGAAAAGATCCAGATGCACACAACCCCTATGTTGTCATGACACAACTCTACACTATGTCGCAAGTTCGCCTTATATTTGACAGATAAAAAATAATGTTTTGCTTGAGGTTGGTAAATTTGCTGAACATTGTTACCATGTTGGAGCGTAAATGACATATTAGGAAAAGGAGTCAGCAAGGACTCACTAGCACAACACTCATGGACAAGGCTCCCACACTGAGCGGGGTTGGGGACAAACAAAATGTATGTGAGCCTTACCCGCACATAATTTGTGGAGAGATTGTTTCCGAAAATTGAACATGTGACCTCTAGGTTGCACCCCTGCAATTCTACCATTAAGCCACATGTTCTACTGAAGTCAGCATGGACTCTAGAATATAAAAGTGATAAAAGAAAAAACACAAGTGACATGAACAATTTCTCGGCAAATAAAAGGGGAGGGGAGACAAGGCACCAAGGTAAAAAAACGTAGCAATTAAGTTAATGACAAAATAAAATGACACGAAAAGATATTCCTTCAGTTACCTCAATGCTACTAATGCAAAACAATTGAGTTCACACTTCATAGCACTAAACAATTAACGAATATTAAACAGTGCCTCAAAAAAAGTGGGGATGGTTTGGGGAGGAGAAAAGAAAAGAGAGCATGGTAAAGATGCTGCACATAAATAGGTACTACTGGTCAGCTAAGCTAGAGCATTACAACATACCTTGTGAAGAATATTGTTGTTGATATCCAGATGATTTTTTCGGGGTTGCAACACCTACGCGCATGGGCCTACTTGAACAATAAACACCATTCATCTCAGTCATGGCCCTACACTTCTCATTTTCATCGCCAAATCTAACAAAGCCATAACCCTTTGAACGACTAGTATTTGAATCAACAACAACTTTTGCACCTGTGATGGATGAGTATTTGCTAGCAAAGGTTTCCTGCAACATAGCATCAGTAACATCTGGAGCCAAATCTCCCACAAATATGGAAAGATCAGGAGCAGCATCTGTGCGCTTATCGCCCACACTAAAACTTGCCCAATTCAGACGGAATGGATGCTCCGTATTCGGCATCATCACAGAGCCATTATAGCTCTGCAAAATTTTCTCAGCAGTTGCCCGAGAATAAAATTCAACAAATCCATACCCTTCTGGTTGACCAGCTTGCTTATTGCGTATGACTTTTACAGAAGAAATCTGCAACAATTTACAATTCAAATATCATAAAGCAATCATGCAGTCAGGGGCTTGAACTGAAAGAAGTGAATAATAAACACCTAGTCACACATTTTAAATTTTCAAAACTTTGAAAACCAAATACTGGGTTTCCATAGAGTAAGGATGCAGCACAAATCTAATCCTTTTTATTTTAGAAATTTAATATTGCTACGAATTCAGGGTTGCTATAGTCAGAGAAGCTCTATGTTTATGTTAATCCTTATTTACAAAAATTTGAAGGCTTTTTTCTTCCTCCAACTCAGGAATTCTCATAAATTTAAAGTCTCACACTCTCACTAGCTTAAAAACACATGCATACAATGGCAAGCCATTAAAACAAAAAGAAAACCGACCACAGTAACTGCTAGCAAGATTTGTAAATTAAACAAAGTTAATAATGTTCAAAGAGGGCCATTAATACATTGTACATCCAGGAAGGAAAAGAGAGAAAGAGATAGATAAAGGATTCCTAAAAGATCCCTAGGCATACTTGAAGCATTTATTACGTCAATCAAAATAGATCCAAAGATCAGCTAAACTCCCATGTCATCTATAAATCAACTGGGAGAGAACCAGAACGCCTTTTGGATAGATTGGACAGATTATACCTAAATCATTAAAAATTAAAAATTTATAGATCCTCCCTTCCACTTTATAACAAACACGACTTTATCAATAAATTGCATAGAAAGATCTGCATCATATTGTTCCCCGAGTGCAAATGTATTAAACCAATCCCAGTAAGCCCAAACGCTCCGCGCCTAGCATGCCAATGAAAAGGTGAAAAAGAAGAATCATTTCTTTAAGGAACATTAACAGGATAGATTTTACCTCTCCGGTGTGTGCAAAGCAGTTATGGAGGTAAGTCTCATCCATCCAGTGCTGAAGGTCACCGACCCAGATAGTTCTAACATCTTCGTTAGATTTCGGTAGTTGTTGTTTTTGAAAGCTTTGCTGTTGCTGTTTTTGCTGATATTGCTGTTGTTGCTGCTGCTGATAGTAGGCCATGTAATGCTGCGGGTACATCATCATCTGTTGCTGCATCATAGCCATGGCCGACGCCGGGTACGTCATAGCCCCCATCCATTGCTGCTGCTGATATGGAACCCACGGATGCTGGTGCTGGGAAGGAGGTGGTGGGTTTTGATCACCACCGTTGGCTTGCTGCATCCTTGTAAGATCTTATTTGAATAATTCGATCGGGGATTCGGTTCAATCTCCCTCCCTCCCCTTGTCTCTCTGTCTTGCACTGTTTGCGTTCGACGAAATTACGCGGAGAGCGAAGAAGAGAGAGAGTTTGCGAGTGTTCAAGAGCCACCTCGTTTACAACGACTGTTGTCTCTTGAGAGTTGAGAGGTGTAGAACCCACTCTTCAAGTGGGGGGTTTTGGCTCGCGTAGATGGTCAGATCTACTCTTGGTTGACCGGCTGTTCCAATGGCTTGGCTATGGAAGACATTCAAAAGGAAATGGCAGATTGGCAGGGAAGTTTTTTTTCTTTCCTAAAATGGTTAAGAAATTATTCTCATTTGATTGGCTGGCAACTCAGTGAGAAAAGAAAATAAATGTTTTTTAACAGCTTTTACTTAATAAATAAGCCGAGCTCTTTATCCAAAACCAAAATGATGGTAATTAAATGGTAGCATATATGGTTCTTAAAATGTTAATAAGTGTTTGGTTGTACTTTTGTTGGTAGCGTTAAAATTATTGTACAAATTACGTATAAGGGTATTATACATTTAATGTTGGAACTAATTAAAATAAATATTAAATGAAATTGTAAACTATTTATAAGATTAATAAAAATAGTTTAATAAATATAAAATATAAACATATAATATCCAGATATTTTTTTTAATTTAAATCTTAATTATCTCTTTAAGGGCAATCTAATCACTTCAATGAATATGTGGGACAAAAATGAAAAATTGTCGGACAAATGTTTGAGAATTATCCATTGAACCAAAATTTCAAAAGTGCAATAATATTTGGTTAAATTGTCTAGGATTCAAGCCCAAATGTGGTTGTTTGGTTGTGCACCACAATATATGCTACAAGTAGCATATATTATGCATCAATATTGTGCTCCAAACACACCCGATATATGTCCATAATTTTCTCATCCATAAACTTACATAATCTAGGTGGCATGCCACATATATTAAAAAACCAAACAAACTTTATTAAAGAAGCCACATAGGCATGTCACATGTTTATGGATGTTTATTTTATGGATGTGTAGTGATTCTGGTTGTTTATTGATGGGATACTTTCAAGTTTCAAAAATAAAAGGTAAAACCGATTCGTGTTTGGATTGAGAAATTTGAGGAGGGAAGAAAAGGGAAAGAGAGTTTCTTTCCAATTCACTTATTTAGATAGTTTAGAAAAAAAAAAGTAAGGGCAGAGATTTGGAGAGAATTAAAGGAAGATTTCATTAATTTTTTGTCAAAATACCTTTCTCCAAAATGGAGTCATTTGGAGGGAATGATACTAATTAAGTTATTTATGAGTTAAAAACTTATTTTACTCTTATACACATAATACTTTAACATAAAAATAAGTATAAATTAGGAAATTAAATTAATTTTTTTCTTTTTTTATCTATCCAAACATGAAAGTGAAAAATATATTCTTCATTTTTTTTCTCTTCCCTTCATTTCCCTTCTTTTCCCTTCCCTCCTAATCCTTCAATCCAAACACACTCTTAGAATGGTCTGTCTAGTCAAAGCGAGGCCATCCTGAGGAGTTTTTTTTCGTTTTAGCATCCGTACACATTTTTATTGGACATATAGCACCCAATTGAAATTATTTGGATATTTAGTACCGTGCCGCAGTTAGAAATAGCGGCACTTCTTTGTCTTTAGCGATGTTGTTGTTAAGAACAACGGCTCTGTTAAATTTAATTAAAGCCGCTGTTGTGAAAAACGGCTATGGACATTACAACTAATGTCGCTGTTGCTAAGAGCGGCATTCAGATATGCATGATTTCCTATTGTTATACGCGAGACTGAGATTTTCCATTATTGTGGCCTTTTTCAGGTATGGAAAGCAGAAGCAGCAAGTCATTATTGTTAAGTGAAGTAGAAATGGATTGTTGTTCAAACAATGGTCAAGCTTGTCCTAATCTGCTAGATTTGAATCCCAAAGAGAGGGAGTGGCTTGTGAAGAGAAAGCGAGTCCATGGGTCCTCTGAGGAGAAAAACCTTGAACTCAAGCTTGGTCCCCCAGGTGTTCAAGATTGGTCCAGGAAGAATTCCTCAAGAAACAGCAACAAAGAAAGAGAGAATGAAAAGTCTATTAATCTCTCTCTTGGCTACTTCTCTTCCATGACAAATAACAACAACAATGGGAGCCTAACACATAAGTTCTATTCCTCTGAAAATTTGTCATCTCCATGGTCTACAAAGGGTTCTTTTCTTCAGTTTCCATCTACAACCCAACAAAGCTTGCCTGTTATGGTGAAGGAATCCTCATAGTCACAGCCCTATTGTACCAAAGTGGTAGAGTTGCAGTCTGTAGAAAATAAGACTTTTACATCACCACTTGCAAATACAGCTGTGCCCACCAGCTCCCAGAAAAGGTACTCTAGCTTTTGGCCTCTCAATTTCTCTCTCATACTTGTGTGTTTTTTTTTCCTTTTCCCTTATGACAGAGGATATTCATGCTCGATCACATTCTCAGTGAATGTTGCTTGCCCATAGCCACTTTTCACAAGAGCGGCTTTAATTAAATTTAACAGAGCCGTTGTTCTTAACAGCGGCATCACTAAAGACAAAGAAGTGTCGTTATTTCTAACTACGGCACGGTGCTAGATATCCAAATAATTTCAATTGGGCACTATATGTCCAATAAAAATGTGTACGGATGCTAAAACGAAAAAAAACTCCATCCTGAGCATGTCATTCTTTGCCATTCATATTTGACCTTCGAGTTTCAGCTTCAAATTGATACTTAATTCACCAATTATGTATTTCACCTCAATAAATAAAATTATAGTATTTTTTTCGAAAATGATAAGTATCTCTTAAGGTTTTTGTCCATAAACCTTCATAACTGATGTGGCATGCCATGCAAGCAATCCACCATGGCAATTTTGAAATTCTAATTTTTACATATGCAGTTTCCCCCTTCTCTCATATTTCTTATTTCAGACAATCTCAAAAATAATATAATTAAGAACGGGTAGGTAAAGCATATCAACCATGAGTTTTGTTGGAAAAAGTTTTACATGCTAAATCTAAATATGTAATTTGTTTCGAAATCTAACATGTATTTTGAAAGATAAAACGTTTCGAATTTCGTTTAAGAAAAAACAATAAAAACTTGGCAAATGTGTCCACTTGTTTCAAATTATCCTAACTGTCTTTGTTTTCCACGTCATCATGCCTATTTAGCGTGTTGCATTATGAATGTATTCATTAGGGATCCCTAGCACTTTCGCTTTTTTCCCTCTCAATTTCTCTCCATGAAGACTGAAGAATCCATCAAAACACAACTATATCACATCATATATGTCTTTCCGTGGTAAATTCCAAATATGTTGTTGTGTAAATTCTCAAGTGTACGTTTCACACAATAATAATGATAAGTAATATGATTTCCCACGGAGATTAATTGAAATCTATTAAATACCAATTATGAATGAACACAATAGTAATAATGATAAGTAATATCATTTCTCATGGAGATTAATTGAAATCTACTAAATATCAATTATGAATTACCATAAATTTTATCTGAAAGATCAAAAGTTACATTTGTACTTAAACTACATTAATAAACTAGAATCTAAAACACAAACAAGAAAATTCGATAATTTGGATCATGATAAAAGCACTAGGGCATCTAATTTTACCATCACCAGTCTTCATTCTTTTGGCACACTAATTCCAATTATTACCCATGTTGACAGTCAATTTTTTTAACCTATTAAATACTTCATTCTTGAGTATATAAAAAAATACATCTATTAGCAATTTTCGTTATTTATAATATTTGCATTCAACTAGCAAAAATTCATTTAGTTTTATAGACAATCATATAACAACTAGGTTATGTCCCTATATTCCTATTGCTCACGCAACTTATGATCTATGTTGTCAAAAGTATAAATCTTAACACCACTTTTCAGTCTCAGTTTAGCACATCGAATCATTTAGATATTGATAAGGCATTTGAAAGCATTAAACACACCAATATATACTCATACATGTAATATTAATTACGAATTAGCATAACAAAAATCACATAGTATTCATGGTTAGGTTACATTACCACCTTAGCAAAGAAGATTAGTTTTGCATACTACATTACAACCAAATGTAGGAAAAGATGGGACGTTGGAGCGAGATTAGTTTCGCATACTACATTACAACCAAATCGTACATTTATAACGTTACAGTTTCAATGTTAATGTTTTGAAAATGCAACAATATACAATCAAATAATTTGACTTATTTTCTTAATCATCTATGTTTTGAAACTGTAAAACTATACAATCAAAATATTATCATTATATGACATAGATGAACTTTTTAATGTCTATGTTACAGTTTGAAACAGTAACATTGTGAATCTGGCTGGGCATTATGCATCTCAATGAGCGAAGTCTAATGGCGGTGGCGGTGTTACGAACCGTTGCTGAAATCATTTGGATTTGAGACTTGTTCTTTCATATTACTGTTTGAAACAATAACTTGAACTGATATATAGCGAGAGTAGTGATGTGGCATTTCATGCGTAATTACGTGTTCATGTGTTTTTTCAGTGGACCTAGATATCCAAAAGTTTTCTTTGAGGTACCGGCCTGAAATTTCCTAAACAAAAAAGTTACGGCAAATGTCATTTAAACCCAGCTCATTAAAGTTGGACACTTATGCCAACTAAAAATTCTTTCTTCCACATAAGTACCTATTTTCCATATAGGTACTTGTTTTAAAGATTTAATAATTATGTAACCCCAAGCTTACCCTTATTTCAAAAAAGATATATCTATATTGTATTTTGCCTAGCTCCCTTCACCTCCTCCTCATCCTCCTCCTCCATCTTCGTCACTGTCACCGCCACCGCCACCGCCACCGCCATCGTTATTGTTGCTCCTCCACCACCCGTATCTCCACAATCACCTTATTCATTTTTTATATTCTCCTTCTTCTTTTTATTAGTGTTCGTCTTCATCTTGTTAGATCTGAGATCTAATATAAGATATGAGATCGTAATCTGAGTTCAATCTGATATGCTATAGATCTGAGATCGTATGTTACTGTTTCAATGTTATTATAAATATGAGATTGTATGTTATTGTTTCAATGTTATTGACAGTAACATTACGCGAGCAAAATGGGCCAACTTCGGGTCTTGCTTTTCAGTGTCTGCTTTGGATGGAATCTGGCTAGGCATTATGCATCTCAGTGAGGGGAGTCTAACGGCGATGGTGATGTAGCGAACCGTCATCGAAATTGTCTAGATTTGAGACTTTTTCTTTCATGTTACTATTTTAATGTTACTGACAGTAATATTATGAGAGCCAAACGGGACAACTTCGGGTCTCGCTTTTCAATGGTTGTTTTGGATGGAATCTGGCTGGGCATTGTGCTTTTCAGTGAGGGGAGTCTACGACGGTGGTGACATAGCGAACCGTCGTCGAAATCGTCTGGATTTGAGACTTTTTCTTTCACGTTACTGTTTCTATCAAACAGTAACATCATCATGTTAGGGTTGCAAAAGTTAGTATTAGACTAATATTTACCTACATTATCATGTTAATGTATTGGTGTTGTAATGCAAAACCATATACTATAGATCAGGTTTTTTTTAAGGTCATTTGCTCTAGTAAGAAATATAACAATGGTTTTGTTTATTATAAAACAGTAACATGAACATGACTGAATGATTTTGCATAACTTGATAGATAAATTATTTCATATCTAGCATGATAAACTCAAGGAAATCCTGAATGAAAATTATGTACCCAACATCTACACCTACATAAAAGTAAAGAAGAATAGAAACAATAGATCTAGAGAGATCTAGAGAGGAGAATGAGAAGAAGAAGAAGACGAAAGAGACGGATAAGAAAGAGAGAGAGAAGAAAGAGAAAAGGAGAGAAAGAGACGAAGAAGAAGAGAGAGAAAGAGAAAGAGAAGAGAGAACAAAAGAAAGAGAAAGAGAGAAAAAGAAGAAAAAGAGACGAAGATGGAGATGAAAGAAAATAAAGAGATGAAAAAGGTTGAGGGTATAAAGGTAAATGACCATCCCATGGGTATTTTTATGTCTATGTATTTTTTTGTCTGACCTAAATGTCCAAAAATACACTAATGAGTACCGACTTGTCATTGTCCCAACAAGTTAAGAATTGCCCATTCGGGGGTCTTGAATGTTGGAACAATTGGGTTGTGATGTAAAGTGAGCTTTTTTTGGTTTTAGCATCCGTACATTTTTTATTGGGTATTTGTCTCCCGTTTGTAATTTATTAGGGAACTAGCACCGTGTCGCTGTTATTAACAGCAACACCTATTTGTCTTTAGTGGTGTCGCTGTTTGGTTACACGGTGCTAGTTCCCTAATAAATTACAAACGGGACCCGTTGTTACAAATCACGACAATATTTTGTTTTAATAAAAGTCATTTCTTTAAACAACGACTTCAGTTCAAGTACAAAGGACCCGCTTCTTTCAATTGCGGCACACAAGTGCCACTGTAAAACAAAATTGTGCAACCAGCGGCATTAGGGCTTCATTTTACACATAACCCAGCAGCAGCCGCACCGCACACCCACCCACCAACACTCCGTCGTTGACTGCTGGTACCAACCTCCCCATCGCCGCCTTCAACCGCAACTCCACCATCGGGCGTCCATTTCCGCACTTCCAGCTCTATCCCGGTAATATGATGAATATTTTCATCAAATGTATGGCAATATGCACAAAATATTTTTATGGTTTTCCTCCATTGTTCATCTTATGATTTTCCTCCATTTTTACGAATATTGTTTTGATGGAAGTGAAAAATAATTTAGAAGAGGAGAATGAGTAATTGGTAGTATGTCTTTGTAGTTTTTGACCTCTAACTTTGGAGCAATGGTAATTTGGAAACTGAGAAAATTCGAACACGTGAAGTTATATAGTATTAGACACCAAATGAAGCTTTTGGTTTGTATAGAGTCATTGATTTGTTTGGAAAATGTGTCAAGTCTCAATCACTGGAAGATAAAAACTTTGTATATATGTGTGTGTATATGATGCTTGACAAAAGAAATAGGCATTTTTAGTAACAATTATGTAGGGTGGTGAGTGGCCTTGAAGCAACAATAGTATATATGTTGGAATCATAAGACAAAAAGAGGACAAGATTGGCCTATCAATTTCAAATGTTTTTTTACCTGTGGTCCCTTATTAATGATCCTAATTAGGCTAAAGTTAAAGGAATAACATAATTTAATAAACTTACATATGTTGTTCTTATATAGTTATTTTGTATGGCACGCACACGTGGAGGTCTTTCAACATCTCGATCCGTACCTACAGTCACAAGAGGCCAGAATCCTGGTCCAGTAGATGAATCTGTTTTGTATATGCAGGTTGGTCATAGATCAGAGGATGTTTGGAGTGGTCAGGTTAGAGGACTTGGAGCATAATGTTCATTTTTTTATAATTTAACTCTATTATAATATATATATATATATATATATCTATTTAGGATGATGGTAAACGAGCTATCGCGTTTAGGCGCCATGTGCTTTGGGATTTAGACGCACGTGTTAGGCCATTTGTGATCGAGGCAGGTTTTTATGGGATTACCCAGATTGGTCATATCAGGCTTGACCATGGACTACTTACGATATTAGTTGAGCGATGGAGGCGCGAGACGCACACATTTCATCTTCGTTCTGATGAGATGACAGTCACTCTTCAGGATGCAGGTTTGCTATTAGGGCTGAGAATGGATGGTCGTGCTGTCATTTTTTACATGTGGTTGAGCAATGGGATGATGTCATGCAGCGACTATTAGGTAGGGTCCCCCCATGTACGCAACGACAGGGTGTCTCTGTTCAATTGTCGTGGCTTTCTGATAATTTTGATCATCACAGTCCACCTTTCGATGGAACTGGAGATGATGTATTACGGCAGTATACTCGAGCCTATATTTGGGCGTTTCACTTCATTATCTACCGCTATTGGAGGACTTGCAGCAGACTAGTACGTATAGCTGGGGAGCAGCCGTTGTAGCAGTTTTATATCGAAATCTTTGTCGAGCTTCTATGAGTGGAGCAAAAGTGATGGGTGGATGTGCAATGTTACTACAGGTTAGTATTAATTATTACATTTTGAAGTTATATTCGTAATTTTGTTTGCCATTATGTTCGTAAATTTTATGTGTGACACTTTATATATTTTGTAGTTATGGTCGTGGGAACGACTACATCTATGTCGCCCAGAGATTGTTAGGCATGTCGTACATGGACTCGACGAACCTTTGCCTCTGCTAGGCCTTTACCTCTGCTAGGTGCTATCTGGAGTGGGGATCGGACTTTCAAGAATAATCCCACCACTGTGGTTTCATTTGCTAGGGCTGAACTTGATAGTCAGGGACCTCATCAGGTAATAACCACAATTTATTATAATTGGTAAGTATATCAAAACTTGTGGGGTACATATCTTATTCTTATTTTATGCGGTAGGTTGTGTAGATGCCATGCACAAAGGAACGACTTTCTACGGCGCCACAGGTGTGTGTTGAGGGATTCCATATTTGGGCGTCAATCGTACTGCTCATATGCTATGAGATAGTTAAGCGTCATTGCCCTAATAGTGTCATGCGACAGTTTGGACTATTTCAACATATTCCAGAGCCAGTGGATACGAGTGCTAATTTGCATGAGTTGAGTAGGAGAGGGCGGAGCGATGTGAATTGGGCTGACGAGAATGCAACGTGGGTACAACAGTGGGACCAACGACATGACCTAGTCGTATAAGAGCGCATCTCAACTTAGGTTTGGATGACTATATGCGGTGGTATACAGCTACCACGCGCATATTCATCAGTCCTCCAACAGAAACTCCAGTTATTCCACAGCTAGAGTACGAGCCTCACATTGGTAGGCTACATCGAGTTGTAAGTATTTAAGGAATTTATTGTTTATACATTTTTTCATATATTCTATTGTTTCCTAATTAACTATTATTCATATGTAAGCTCATTTTGCAGTGGAGGGGGCTAGGTTTGCTAGTGCTGCTATGGCTAATGCTATTTCTGATACCACTTCTGTTATAGCACATGGTCGGTTCACGACATGAGATATTCTAGATGTGCTGGGAGAGGGACATCGTCTTCATCAACTAGCAGATCCAGTAGAGCCTGCACGTGGTGCTAGAGTGAGTGGAGGTCGGGCACACAGACATGGTCGGGCTCCTACTTCACAGCACAGTCAATATGAGGTTGGTCCATATTCTGGTGTTGGTCCATCTTCTGCCTCAGTTCCATCTTCCGCCCCAACCATCTGGAGTCCGAGTATTAGGTGGAGGACGAGGCATTAGAGTCATTATGTTTATATTATTACGTATTTTAGTTTGAAAAAATGTTAGCATAACAATATTATCTTCAAATGCTTAACTTCTAAACTAGAGTCATCCATTATGTTTATATTATTACATATTTTATTTCGACTCATTACGGATTGTATACATTACAGACATAGCGACCTTTCCGACACATCAACCAATATTATTCTTTCATGATCCTTGCTTTGCCATTAATTTCACAATCGCATCTTCTGATCTTCCTCTTGCAGAAGATTCGACAACTTACAAGGAAAAAAAATTAATTATAAAATTTAAAAATACACAAATAAAAGCTCATATTTAAATACTTGTTACCTCAAAATGTTTTGTGTAATCGTTGGGGATAATTGCAGGAGTACGATATGCATTGTCGTCATTGTCTTCACTCAAGTCAACAGCATGGTGGCACACATAAAGATGAACTTCTCCATGTGCTGCACCAATGATCGCCATATCATAGTAATCAACTTCTTCTATAAGGTCAACGAGACCAGACGAAATAGGTTGACCATGTCTAAGATATTTCAATTGCGAAAATGCAGTACTAATATTAAACCTATTTTCCATATAATGCCAACAATCTACTTTGCTCCATTCCTCAATTTTACAAATCTTGATAATATCCACTAACCCAAATTTGTATTCGCGATTATTGTTGACCATGAATCCACCATGGTGAACAATAACAGTGAAAGCGGTCAAAAATTTCATCCTACACAATACACAATACATAATACATAGTCAAATAGGTATCAAATTAAAAACATAACTATTTCAAATTACATTGTCAAGTTACAAACATATTTTACACGTACATAGTCAAATAGCTATCAAATTAAAAACATAACTACTTCAACCCCTGGATTCTTGTGATTTCCTGTTATGTCCTGTTTGACCATAGACACTACATTTATAGTGTGAACTTCCTTCACGCATATCCATCTCATTAGTCAATCGTGTTGATCTTGGTCGACCCTTTGCTAATTGTCGAAGTTCCATGTCTGGTGTTAGCAATGGCCCATTATATATGGGCCACCCCATTTCATCTGGTATTGGATAGAAAGTCGATGCATAGGAAGCCAGGTACGAAACAAAAATGAAGTACGACTCCACATACGGCTCATATTCTACGTGGTTTGCGGAACAACAAGCAATAACATGTGAACATGGACGATGATACAACATCCACATGTTGCATGAACAACTCTGTTCTTCAGCTTGATCCCCAATTTGGACTGTATGACTTCTTGTGCCTTGTAGATCAACTTCAATTCGGTGAACACTCGTGGAAACTTGAAATGTCGGCGGAGCATAATTGAATTGTCGTACTTGATGCCGCTTGGATATGTGAACTTCTCGCAATAGAGCTCTTGTCACTTTCTCTGGCCATTCTTTTCCTTCACGCAAATTTTGATTTGCTGTGATTCTCCTTGTCACTAAGTAGTTATTTGACTGATAGAAAGTGAATTGCACAAAAGTGGTTGCAAAGGCTTGTATAGCAGCAACACTAATCTTCAAATAAGCTTGAACAATAGACAAAACCACACTCCCCAAGTACTCAGAATCCAGCTGTTGATGACTTTGTGTTAAAGAGACATTTGTGCATGTATGTCGCCCTTTTAACACAGTTATCATCCACATTTTTAGTGACTCCTTCACCCTCGCCCGAAGATACCATCTGCAAGTCTTGTCCTTCACGCATTTTAATTGAATAATTTCTGTATTAGAACGTTGAGTCTTGTATTGGTAGTTGTTCTCTGTGTGCCACGCTTTCACTGCATTAAGCAGTTCTGCCTTATTCTCGAACACTTGTTTGACTTCTAAGTCACCTTCAGTCCCTTGATTAACATAATCTCAATCCGTGCATATTGCATCATCAAAATTAACATCTCCAAATTCAGGTATTTGTGGCACCAGGAGAGTATGAAGCCCAACATTTTCTGCAGTGTCACCAACAACATCATCATTCTCATCCTTAACGTCACTAGCATCAGATTCTATGTAACGTTCCTCATCTTCAACCTCAACATCGTTGTTCACAACCGCCTCCTCAAAATGATTGGTGTTTTCACTACCACACATTTCTGGGATCAACGTGACATTAACATTCGATAATTGATGTTGTGAAGAAGAACTTCCACCAGTTATTTGGGTACAATCAACCCTAGGAGCAGATTGACTGTAATCGTACTCATATTCATATGGAAAATCTTGATTTCTTCGTGAAGTCATTATCACCTTCGTATTACAATATTTTTATACAAATTAAAATAATCAAGTTAATATTCCAATTAAAATAATCAAGATAACAACAACAATTAATCAACAATATTTATAAACAAACTACACTAATAACAACATTAACAAAAAAAAATAATCAAGTAAACATTAACAAAAATAAACAATTTTAATATTGCAATTAAATTAATGACGACAACATTAAAAATTATAAACAATATTCACAAACAAACTACACAAATCAAGACAACATTAACAAATCAAAACTATTCTTACATACAAACTACACTAATCAAGACAACACTAACAAATCAAAACTATTTTTACATACAAACTACACTAATCAAGTAAACATTAACATATTTAAACAATTATATTATTTCAATTCAAATAATGACGATAACATTAACAAATCAAAACTATTTTTACAAACAAAATAAAATAATCAACTCAGCATTAACAAATCTTTTAATATACGTAATTAACAAATTTAAACATAATATAATATAATATAATATAAGATATATACCAAAAACCAAATGCAAGTATAAATCAACAAAAAATTATTACCGTTTAGTTGCTCGATGGTTATTGGAAACCACTAAACTCAAACACTCCCTCCCTCTTTGTATGACTTCTTTTGTTTGTTCGTATGGGAGAGTGCCTCTGGTTTGGTTTATAGACAAAAGACGCCGCTGTTCACAATTGTGGCATTGTTTGGGATTCCATGATACCGTTGTTGAGATATGAGGTGCCGCTATTCAGATCTCACTGTGCCGCTGTTTCAAACAGCGGCTAAAGCCCTTTAGATTAAGCCGCTGTTACAAACAGCGGCACCATTAAAGACAAATAGGTGCGTGCCGCTGTTAATAATAACGGCACGATGCTAGTTCCCTAATAAATTACAAACGGAGACAAATACACAATAAAAAAATGTACGGATGTTAAAACCAAAAAAAGCTCATGTAAAGTCCTCTTAGATCCAATTGTCAATTGGGCCTTTCGTATCGGCCCAGTACTCCCCATCTTCCTCAAATTTCGACCCAAATCTAAATTCGTTTTGGAGGCCCAAAAACAGGGGTTTAGTTAGGGGACATGTAAACGGCGCCCAATACGACCCTTCAAAGGCCGGCTACGGTTCTTAGTGTTTTTGTCACCAGCAAGGGTTGGTTGTCTAGGCGGCCGGTCGAATACACTTCTTCTCCTTCTGCCGCTTTCTCCTTCAGTCCTCCTCCAGGCTTAGATCAAAGCCTCATCATTTATGGTTGCTTTCTTGTCTTCATCTTCAGAAGAGCAGTTGCAGCCCACTCACAAGGATCAAGGATTCTGAAGAGTTCATTGTTTTTCGCAGATACAAGGCGCAAGTATGTCATCATTGTCTTCAATTTCTGGCGATTTGTTTGCAATCTCTGTCAAAATCGACGAGCTTAATTTCTCTGATACACTTGGCGACGGAGGGCTCCGCATAAGACTAAGCTGGTTTTTCTATTTATTCTTTTTGAATGGAAAAAGCAATTTGATAAGGATCTCCTAACAACCAAGGCCCAACCGACTACCCACCGTGTAGGCCGACTGTAACCAAGGCCTCAATCAGGCCCGGGCCCGTGGCCCTACCCTCATGAAAACCTTGGCTACCAGGGGAAAGCCCCCTTTCCCCCTTATAAACGGATCTTCACTCCCACATCTGAGCGATGTGGGACAAATGCCTAACATTCCCTCGCTCTTATGAGGCCAACGCCCACGTTGGCCTACTCTGTGGTACCGTGTACACACAGGTCGCCCCTTCTGCAAAGGCAACCTCGCCCCGGCCCACCAGGGACGAGGGCGCTGGGCACAAGTCCACAAACGCCCAGCTGGGTGGCTCCGATACCAAATGCTAAAGATCTCCTAACAACCAAGGCCCAACCGACTACCCACCGTGTGGGCCGGCTGTAACTAAGGCCTCAATCAGGCCCGAGCCCGTGGCCCTACCCTCATGAAAACCTTGGCTACTAGGGGAAAGCCTCATTTCCCCCTTATAAATGGATCTTCACTCCCACATCTGAGCGATGTGGGACAAATGCCTAACATTCCCTCGCTCTTACGAGGCCAACGCCCACGTTGGCCTACTCTGTGGTACCGTGTACACACAGGTCGCCCCTTCTGCAAACGCAACCCCGCCCCGGCCCACCAGGGACGAGGGCGCTGGACACAAGTCCACAAACGCCCAGCTGGGTGGCTCCGATACCAAATGATAAGGATCTCCTAACAACCAAGGCCCAACCGACAACCCACAGTGTGGGTCGGCTGTAACCAAGGCCTCAATCAGGCCGGGCCCGTGGCCCTACCCTCATGAAAACCTTGGCTACTAGGGGAAAACCCCCTTTCCCCCTTATAAACGGATCTTCACTCCCACATCTGAGCGATGTGGGACAAATGCCTAACACAATTCATTAAGCACCAAGAAGTTGTACAAGAGGAATTATTGGGAGGCTATCGTGACGGAACTCCAGAAAATTATTACAAATGACAGAACATCATAGTCTCAATCTTCATAGTACTAAACCAAAATTTGTTAATAATATTTGTTGTGGACTCTCTGTTGTTTAAGATTATATTGTTCCTTTGATTCGATATCACCCGCATTATAGCTGTACGAATCATCTGTATAGCCTTCCTTTCGATCTTTAAGTGGTAAGAGAACTCTATGCTTTGTTCTAATCTCCAACAGTGCAGCTTGTCACCCAATTTATCCCCAGTAAATGGCAGGCAGTCTTTCAAAAGACCATATGCCAATAGACTCTCCACATATTATGTAAGGGTAACATCTGCGTACATCTGCATGCCCCCGGCCTGCCCACTGTAGGAGCCTTGTGCACGGGAGTTACTGACCTTTATCTTTATTTATTTTGGAGAAATTCAAAATTTGTTTGTATAAATATCCTTGTAGGTAGATATAACATCAAGGAAAATTATTTATGAATCTTGTTGTTTACTTCTTTTTGTTGTAGTTTGTTACGGTACCATTGTTGAGGTGGTTGTCTTTTGTTTTCGATTGTTTTAGTGGAGTGCTCATTATTTCGTCTTTATTTTGGCAGGTGTCAGAAGGCCTAATTCACTGAAACCACTGGAGTACTTAAAGCATAAATATAAACAACTATTATACAGTGTTTTGAAAGGCGATTGGGGCGTACGCCTTGAGGCGCGCCTCAAAGCGAGGCGCAATCGAGCTGCCTCCGGGCGTACGCCCCTGACGGAGGTCGGAGAGGCTTGTGCCTCAGTCGCATGAGGCGGACGCCTCGAGAAGCTAAGCCTCAAGGCGTAAGAGGCGTGAGTTATTTCGACCCACTTTATTTTTTGGCATAAGTTCTTTATTTTGGGCCCAATTTCTTTATTTTGGCCCGATTTATTCTTTTGGCCCAATTGTCTTCTTTTGGCCCAATCACAACAGCCCAGTACCTCCCTCTTCTAGTCCTCCGCTGCGCGACTTCACCTTGCAATTGCAGATGCTTGAACCCTAAAATTCACATACGAATGTTCTTCGCTTGTTGCGCTGGGATTTGACTCGGTTCTGTGCTATTTATTTGTTCTATTCTTTGCCGTCGCTTGTTCTACTCTCTGCTGGAGCTATTCTGTGTTCTCTTTCATCGGTTCTAGAGGTGTTCCTGTTAATCGGTTGTTCTAGTCTGCTGGTCGACTCAGGTTCTTTATTCTATCTAATATTCTTAAACCATTGTGTTCTGTAATCTGTCTGCTACTGCTGTTGTGTTCTTCGATTCAAAGGAGTGTTCTTCGATTCAATCCTTTGAAGAGTCTCTGCTCTTGTGCTCTCTGTGTTGTGTTCTGTACTTCTGTATTGTGTTCTTCGATTAATTCTTACCGAGGCTTCCGCATCGTTACGCCTCGAGGCTTACGCCTCACCTCAAATAAGTCAGCGCCTGCGCCTCAGTTTCCGAACCCGCCTTTTAAAACATTAGTAGTACAGGCAGAGGAAATGGTTAGAAGATTTGGAAGAAGTGGGCATTCTTCTGTTGTGGACCGAGAAACCCTTGTCCGTCGGCTTAAGGATTGTCAGAATAGGTACAGAATACTTTATGCAGACGAAATTGTCAGCCATCTCCGTTCAAAATTCCCTGATTACAGCCGAATCAAACAGCAACCCTTCTCCAGACTGGTCAACCAAATGATACATCAGGAAAACAGCAGAAAAACCAAAAAGCCCTCCCTATCAACTTTTAAATATGACGATGAAGATGAGGAGAAACATGATCGAGGAAGTCGTCGTAAGAAGATGAGGAAAACTGATGAGAAACATGAGAGATTGCTATGCTTTGAAAATGCATTCCTGAAAAATAAACAACAAAGTGATCAAGGTGGTTCTTCTAGTCCATCATCGTCATCAAAATCGTCATCAGATGAAGAGGATGGAGCAGTGTCAACATCTGAGGATGCAATTTATGGGATGAAACTGGAGCCACAAATTGATTTGTTGCAATCAACTGTAAGAGAGAAGTACGTGGAATTAGGAACACCAAAGTTGAAGGAAAAAGAAAATAATGTTGAATTGGAGGTGGTGAGTGGGAATAATAGGGGAAACAAAATCGATTTGGCCAGTGGTGGGAGAGGGGGGGAGGGATTGGTTGCAGAACCTAACAGAGAAGGGAAGAGATTGGGTTCAACTGGTAGTAGTGGTGGTTCAGAGGTGAAGGCGAAGGATGGCCCAAAGTTTAGGGATCTGGGAGGTATGGGTGGAGTTCTAGAGGAGTTAAAGATGGAGGTGATGGTGCCACTGTACCATCCGCGGCTGCCACAGTGGCTGGGGGTGAGACCCATGGCTGGGATTTTATTACACGGCCCACCTGGGTGTGGCAAGACCAAGTTGGCTCATGCCATCGCGAATGAGACTGGTGTTCCTTTTTACAAGATATCAGCTACTGAGGTGGTCTCTGGTGTGTCAGGTATTATCCTTTTTCCATCCTTGAGTATTGTTTGGTTCATTAGGATATGGATTGAAATATAATTGAAGTTGTAATGTTACTTAATAGGCATATCATCTTAAATATGTCCTCTTTGTTTTAAAAAGAAAGCTGTTTATGTTTATTGTTATTATTTATGTTTATTGTTAGGTGATTGGAAACATTTGTAATATGTCTCAATCTGCTTCTCATTTCCATTGTTGTTACTTCTGATTATATGCCATCTGATTTTAGACAGAGTTGACATCCTCTTTAATTCTACAGTGCCAAAATCATCTTGTGATTTATATGTTTTATTTATTTAGAAATGTCACAATTTTGAAACGAAAATTTTTAGTGGTAAATATTTTATCAACACACCAAGGGGCTCCCACCCTTTTACAGATATATACAGGATCGTAATCTATGACATCTAATCATAAATTTTCTTCTAAATCAATCTGCTCACTATGCAAGAAACCAAAGAGTATGTGATAATTTTTATCTGTTACCAAACAAAATAAAGTTTCCTCTCCATTGAAGGCTTTTGTTTCTGTCTCATCAACTTATCTAACAAATGATCAAAGGTTTCCAAACTTTGGAACTCTACTGAAAGAAGGGGTGTTTAGATTCCACCCATATTGATCTGGCTAACACCAATTACATGCCCATAATTTTATGTCATACCCCGAGCCCCAAGGCATCCTCCTGCTCGATGAGTATGATATCATTCATCCGATCCCATGCCTTACATGGAAAGCATCTATTGGCTAAGATTATCACCTTTTGTTGTTGTCAATCATTACATATTTTCTGGCATGTGACTCCCCTAACAAAAAGAATCTACTTTGTAGGTACTCTCATATTCCATATTATAAATACCTTATGCTTTTATTCTCTGAACTTTCTGTTTCTATAACAAGCAGCAATTCAGCTATATGATATAGTTTCAATAAGTGGCCTTCAAAAATTGAGGGAAAAAGAGAAAAAATTTACCTTCAGAGTTACAGTACATGCTTCTGTTTTTTTAATTCCTCATGAGTCTCCTGTTAAATTTAAGTTATGCAAAAAGGTCTATCCTTTGCCTAAAGCATGGGTAAATTGAATTGTTGGACCATGCAATTTGCGTCATAGTTTCATTATGGTTGTTGAAGCCTTGTAAATTCTGCTTCAAATAAACTGCTCATAAATCTTCTGAACTCCTCTGAAATCTGTCAAAGTTTTCTTGTTTGTTGTTTTGGATAACCAGTTGTTCTTTTTAGTTTCTAATATAGAAGTTTTTTCTTGAAGGATAAATCAGGCTGTCAATTTTTATGATTTTTTAATCATTTGTATCTTTGCATATCGCGTTGACCAGAATTTTTGGATGTCTAATTTCACTATTTCCCCTTCAGATAATGTTAAATTATTTCTTGCATTTGACTTGAAGAATATTTATTGCCAAGTTTTCACCGCCTAAATTCATCATGGCGTGAAGCTTTTGGAATGCTATTTATAATTTTTTTTTGTAATTCATTGACCCTACGATGCATATTTTAGGTGCCTCGGAAGAAAACATCCGAGAACTTTTTTCCAAAGCTTATAAGACTGCTCCGTCGATTGTCTTCATCGATGAGATTGATGCGATTGCTGCAAAGAGAGATAATCTACAGAGGGAGATGGAGAGACGGATAGTGACTCAATTGATGACTTGCATGGATGAATCCCACAGACTGGTAAAAAGTGACAGTTCAAGTTCAGAGGTTTCTGATCATAGGCCTGGCTATGTTCTTGTAATTGGGGCTACCAATAGGCCTGATGCTGTTGACTCGGCATTAAGGAGACCTGGACGGTTTGATCGTGAAATTGTTTTGGGTGTGCCTGATGAGACTGCGAGGGTTGAGATTCTTTCGGTACTTACTCAAAATATGAGGCTTGAGGGTTCTTTCAATCTTATGAAAATTGCCAGGTCAACACCAGGTTTTGTTGGAGCTGACTTGGCAGCAATAGCCAACAAGGCTGGAAATCTTGCAATGAGAAGAATCTTTGACCAAAGAAAGGTTGACCTTTCTAGAGAATATACAGATGAGGAACATACTGAAGAGTGGTTGAAGCGACCTTGGTTGCCTGAAGAGATGGAAAAGCTTGCCATCACTATGGATGATTTTGAGGTAATATGCTCTGTTTTGCAAGCGTCTAAGTGTATTCTGTCACCATGGATAGTATTTGCATATGCTTATGCGCTTACACTATTCCGCATTATGTCAGTTTTTTCCATTCTTTTTGTATCTCAAGCTTTTCAGTCTGCATTTATGTTTCAATTTTCTTTGGTCGACTGATACTTTAATGTGCTATATGTGTCAGTCTGTAGATGAAACTTTATGTTAGTCTTGAACAGTGTTTGCATTGCCTTCTTGCTAACTTAAAAACTATGCTGTGTTTTGGGCTTCATGTTCTTCTAGCATTTTGTATTATACGTTTCTCAACATGCAGATAAATAAAATGTACATGTTTGATGCTTTTGTAAATTGTAATAGTCTTTCGCCCTTTGGCTTGGTAGCTAACTGGTTTTATTCAAAGTAAATATTGGAAAATTCTCTTTCTAAGCTTTTTCATTTATATGGCTCATATATATTTTTCCCATTGCATTTGATAACAGATCAATTGCATTTGTTGTGAATTTTTCAGGAAGCAGTTAAGATTGTTCAACCCTCGTCAAGGAGAGAAGGGTTTTCTACAATTCCTGGTGTAAAGTGGGAAGATGTTGGTGGGCTTGATTCTTTAAGAGGAGAGTTTGAGCGATATATAGTCCGGCGTATAAAATATCCAGAGGATTACCTGGTAATTATATACCGTGGCATCTCTAACTCTAATTGCATTTGCACAGATTTGTCTGGATTTATAATTTTATAGAGACTTATTGTCTAGTCTATGCTTGGGCTTCTGACAAATATAAATCAAGATGGAACAAAAAAATTAAAGGAGTGGGAAGAAAAAAAGCAATGACCTACTGAAAATGTTTACAGTTGACTTTACTTGCAAGACGTCCGTTCAAAAATGACGCAATTTAGAATTTAAGACCGATACAAGTTGCTCAAAGCGAAAAAAGTCCAGGTTTCATATTCTCTTTGGCAAAACCTCTCACATTAGTCTTATGCATTCTACCTGATTCAGGTTCTCAAAATATTAGAATGTACATTGTATCAGATTAGTCTCCCCCTAGGGAGGAGCTCAGCCCAACTTTGCATGTCTTGTCGCCTTAGTAGCTGGTAAAGGTTGAAAAACAAAAAAGAAGTGCAGATCTGGGCTTTCATTGTGGAAATGTAGACCGAACCTTTGCCAAGGTAGCTTCATATGCAGTCATGCATTGAAAGTATTTCACTGCCGTGCATACGGCTTGCACAACTCCCTTGCACAAGACTCACACATTCGAGGTAGGGTTGGTATGCTGCCATTTATTTTTAGGATTATTTTTGTATATAACAAATCAAAAAGATTGTCAATCTCATGTGGTTGACATTTTTTGCGAAGTTGACATTTTCCTGTTAAGGTTTCCTAAACTGGTTTTCGGGAATTGCATAAGAAATGCTCAAACCTCAACCTTCACCCCCACTGAAGAAAACAAACCAGCATGCTAAGTACAGTACTACGTGGTGGCATTCGCTTGAAAATTTTAGTTCAAAACAGAGGGAATGAAATAACCTAATTTCTCACTCCTCACTGTCCCGAGAAAAATGGATAAGCAGACTTCTAGAGGTGTTATTTGAAAACTTTTGTTTAAAATGAGTAGGCGTTGCTAAAGAGATGGTATACACTTAGATCTGCCTGATACAAAAGTTGCACCTTGTTGTAGTCGTGTAGATCTATCCAATGCAGGTAGTGTTCCAGTTTGGCTGTAAATTTGAATATAGGTTCCGCAGCTTGAATTTAGCTTTTGGTATGCTTACATTTCACTTTAGATTTTCTAATCTGCTATTGTTATTTGCATATATTGTCACAACATAATGATGAATTTATGATCAGTGCTGATCTTCACCTGCATCTGCCTTTGTTTATATGAATCTTTGTTTGGTTTGCATGATTTCCAATTTCTGTTGAGATTCATGGAAACATAGCCATATCATTCAAATTACTGTTATTGGAGCTGACTTTGTATGTCCCGAAATGATGTCTTTTCAGGAATTTGGAATAGACCTCGAGACTGGATTTTTGCTTTATGGGCCTCCAGGGTGTGGTAAAACATTGATTGCAAAGGCTGTTGCTAATGAGGCAGGAGCTAATTTTATTCACATTAAGGTCATTCTTCGGTTATGCTCTGTTTTTCCTTCCACTCTGATACTGTCTGGTGCTTTAGTGTGTCAATGTCTTTTTAATGCACTTGATTTTCGAGATCAAAATCCTCACTGTCATGAGTTTGAAAATGAATAGGGTCCTGAACTGCTGAATAAATATGTTGGAGAAAGTGAACTGGCAGTTAGGACATTGTTCAGTCGGGCAAGGGCGTGTTCACCATGCATACTTTTCTTCGATGAGGTTTGTAGTTCTGTCTTGATGATTTACCTTCAATATTTTGATTATCAAGTTGAGGTTACGGGATTCAGTAGAGAGAGATGATGAGCATAAGTTTGTAATTTTGTTTTGTTTATTACCGTCATCGACTTCTTTACTTAATAGAATCTCGAAGCACTTCATGTTGGTTTCCTTTTCTTTATTATTATTATTTTCTTCTTAACTTCATAGAATTCGCATAGTGCTACATCTTTTGGGATATTTTTTTTTTCTTGAGAAAATCTTTTGGGATCTTATGTAAGTGCATTCTTGTCATTGTTCTTGTCTTGATGTGCATTCTTGTAAACCTGAAGGAGCCAACAACGTAAAATGAACACTCCTTGCCATGATATGTGTTCTAATCTATCTACATCCTTCAAAATATATCACAGTTTGCTTTTTAAATAGCTCAGCATCCACTTTCTACTCAATGTCTTGTTTCTGTATGGCTAGAATTTCAGTGTAAGTTTACTTACTTAGATATCTAGGTGCTCATAGTTGGCTACTTGACTTATCTGCACTTGTAGCTTTGATTTATGGCACATCAGCACTTAATATGTTTTGCTAATGTACCTTTTGTCTATTAAATCTATACTCATTCATTGAAAAAAAAGAAGAAGATAAACCTATCTTCATGCTCTATTGGTCTTGAACAGCATAGGTAAGACAAGCAAACAAACTAGATTTTTGTTTGAATTTCAGTTTACCATTTTAGTTTATTCCCCACTGGAAAAAGTATGCCATTAAGATATGTTTCTCTTTAGTGTACTTAAAATCGGGAACATCCAATAAGCTGTCTAATTGAACTTGTGGAATCAAAAGGATGGAATGACTTCCAAATCTTTTAGTTACTAACTTGGAGTCTGGACAGAAAATATAGGTGTACTGAATTCCAGATGATGGTTTTATATATACCGCTTTCTTAGGAGATCTTTTAAGGCCGTTAATTTTATTTTGTTTACCGTGTTTTGATTTCGTTTTCTCTGTTACCGTCACTTACAGTTATTGTAATGTTTCTGTTTTCTTTTTTATTGTCTGTAGGTAGACGCATTGACTACAAAGCGTGGAAGTGAAGGGGGATGGGTTATTGAGCGGCTTTTAAACCAGGTCAACTAATTTGAGTCTGCATATTCTCGAGAAATAATGCTTCAAGTATACAACTTTTTATTTATTGCAAATTAAACAAATTCATGCTTCACATTTGCAGTTGCTTATAGAGTTGGATGGTGCAGAGCAGAGGCGAGGTGTTTTTGTCATTGGTGCCACTAATAGGTAGAATAAAAATGCCCACTTCCTCCCTCCACTCTTTTTTGGTATCCTGTTGCAATGATGAACAGCACCTTTTCTCCCTTCCTCCGCCCTTTCGATTTCTTCAAGTTGTTATCTTTGTTTGCAGGCCTGATGTAATGGATCGAGCTGTCTTACGGCCTGGTAGATTCGGAAAACTTCTTTACATACCTCTGCCCAATCCTAATGATCGTGGGTTGATTTTAAAGGCTTTGGCTCGGGAAAAACCTGTAGACGTCAATGTAGATTTGAGTGCCATTGGCCAAATGGAGGCTTGCAAAAATTTTAGTGGAGCTGATCTTTCTTCATTGGTTAGTCGTATGATGCCATCGTCACATGTCATGTGAAAGCTAGAATGAATTTTATTTTCTCAAACATTCAAGCAGTGCTATCTTATGACACTTGTTTGATTTATTTACTCCCCTCTCTCTCCCCCTCCCCCTCCCCCTCCTTCTCTCTCTCTCTTGTTGATGTTGATTCTGTCATCACCTTTCTCTGTCTTCATGTGGCTGGTTCTACATTTTTTTTAATGTTGGTGGTTGTTGGTTGACTAATAATGCTAGATGAATGAAGCTGCTATGGTTGCTTTGGAAGACAAACTTAGCAACACATCAGGCAGAAGTTGTTCAGACATGTTTCCTCAGACTATAAAGATGGAGCATTTTGAGCGAGCACTTGCTAAAATCTCCCCGTCTGTGTCAGAAAAGGTATTGTTTCGTTGTACTTAAATCTTGAAAATCTAGATTTTATATCAATTCAATCCTTTTTGAATCCATTTCTACATAATTTCTTGTTGCTTGCAGCAAATACAACACTACCATCGTCTGGCAAACAGCTTCAACGCAGCATGAGTAAAAACATTACACCATCTCTGATGTGCCATAGAGCAATTGCTGAATGCCTAAATGCTAGCATTCCACAGGAAGAGGATGAAGGACCCGTGTTGAGACTGCTGGTGAGCTCTTTAATTTAATACGAGTTATCGAGATGGCTACCTGGATATTCTGCTACTGATGTGAAGTTGTCATCTGGTCATGAAAGAACTTCTAAAATTTTCACATGAATTCTACCAGACAGGAGATTTATAATGTTATGGTATGGAATTTGAATATAATAAATTGAATTCAAATTGAGGAGGCAGTAGTACTTGTTGGATGAGCTTCTTAAAAGGTAAACAAGTAAACAACACCCGTGTAGAAGACTCTTGCCGTGGGTGGGCCGGGGATAAACAGGATTTACGTATACATTATGTCACATAATATGTGGAGTGGTGGTTTTCAGGAATTGAATATGTTATCTCGAGGTGGTATCCTTGCAACTCTCTTAGTCATATGTTTGCTTATGAACAAAGATTTTTGCACAAGGCTTTCAGTGTAGGAGTTGTCACGAGTTGGGGCATGTAAAATGTATCCAGATTTTATTCCGCATAATATGTGGCAAAAAAAAAGTGTGAAGGGTTTCGGCAAAAATCCTTGTTTTCCTTGGGGGGGTTTTGGCATACAGAGAAACCAGCCAGCCGCTGCAGAGGTACCAAAACAGTCCTCTTTGGTTTCACACCGTCAAGAAATGTGCACTCATTATTTTAATCACCTTACTCACAACAAAAAATGTAACATTAATTTCCTTATAATTTAAATTTAATATTACAAGTTTTTAAAAATTTATAATGGAGAAACTACTTTGAAGAGGGATGGATTAATATGGTGGATTAAACAAGGATAATGATGGAGATAATTTCTTTTATACATTGGATGGGGTGGGGGATTGAACCCTATACCTAATGTCTAGATGTTAGAATGCATTCTCAGCTACGCTGAAAAAGTTGTTCCCATGATGAAGAGAATTAGAAGGGCAGTTACTTGGAGGTTTGTGAATGCCATTGTCTGACTCCTAGGAATGCGGAATGGAGAAGCCGAGTTTGTAACATATTTATGTGAGATGAGGTACCGCCAAGACTCTGTAAAATACCTTTTGCTTTGGTCGTTGGGCTCCTCTTCCTTTAATAGGTGTAAAGGTACAATTATGTAATGTAATTATATGCTTGGTGATTATGTACGAAGAAATGTACATATTTGATCCACAGACCTACGGAGGGGTTGACAACTCAAATGTAAATGTGTATATCTTAAGGTTTTTTTTTTTGGTACTAAGCGCTGGATGTAACACCGATTATGATAAGTAGAAAGTGTATATATTGAGGGTATGAAGTTTGATTTGAAGTAAGTTCCTTTTGATTCAAGGTATATTTGAGGGTCGAAAAGGTCCCTTGAGCAAACCATCAGGTCCTCTAGCTTAAGTTTTTTATATGCAACCAAAACCATCCGAAAGAAGCTAGTATGACCAATTGATTTGGAGTGGCGGTATTTTGACCCCACAAATTGGTAACCTTACCCCCTTTGAATTGTTTAATATTTATTTTACATAAAAATCAGTGTTTTAATATATTCTTTTACAAAATTGTACCTTTTACATTAAATAAATATTGTATCATGCTCAGTACCCTCACGTGATTGACTTGACAGGAACTTACTTTTATGCATTAGATTTTGTCTTTTCCAATAATGTCTGTAATTTCTCTTAGTTGAAATGATTTTTATTCCTGACTTTTTTGTTTGCTTTCATGAATTTTTCCTTACTAAAATCGAGCATATGCAACCGAGTAGGATGATGTTCTTCTATATAATGTCTTCTATATGCAATATGCGTATAGAACTTTTTGAAAACTCAATTTCCATTTGCAGATACAAAAGCTCATTCACTAAATAATGAATAATCTTAAGTTTTGGGCAGAAAGTCTGAGATTGTCCAGTAAATCTATATCGAGTGAGGTAGATAATTTTATATGTAATATATTTATTTTCATTTATATAAATTAATTTTATTTGTATGTAGGAGGATTTTCTCCAAAATGAAATACCAGCAATACATACAGGGAGAGAGGAAAGACTCGACTTAGATTTTGAGGCACAACATGAAATTGTAGCAGAAGATGAAGATGAATTTCATATTGATATTATTGAAGAATTTTCCACTGATATGACAATTTTATATGAATTGCAATTTTTTCTACTCAAGTTCAATTTTCGTGTTCTTTATAGTTAATATGGGCATAAATAACTTTTTTGGTTTAATTTACAGGTATTTAATTCTCGAGAATCACTAATCGAATGGGTTCGAACTCTTGGATGTAATCTTGGATTTGTAATTATTATAAGGTGGTCAGAAATTGGAGGATTTGGAAAGTGACACAAATTGATTTTACAATGTGAGCCTAGTGGTCACTACGTACCAAATAGAAAGCCTACAAAAGTTACTGGATCAAAGCGATGTGGCTGTTCATTTACATGTAAGGGGATTAAATTGAAGATAGATGATGACTGGATGGTTAGGGTAATATGTGGAATTCACAACCATCCAGCAACAATATATATGGAGGGGCATTTATATGTTGGCAGACTTTCTACTGTGCTGAAAATTATATCTTGGTAGACATGTCTAGAAATTTAGTGAAGCCACGCAACAATTTGGCTAAACTAAAAAATAGAGGTCCAAATAATGTCTCGACCATTCGAACCATCTATGATGCCCGCAAAAAGTTTCATACATCAAAAAAAGCAGGTAAATCGCAGATGCAACAACTGTTATCATGCTTAAATGAGCACAAGTATGTTTTTCTCTATCGCACTGACGATTTTACTAACGAGCTCTTGGATTTATTTTTCACTCATCCACTGTCCTTAGAGTTACTGCGTGCATTTCCACATATCTTGATTATGGACTCCACTTACAAAACTAACAGGTTCAAAATGCCTCTTTTTGAGATTGTTCTGGTGACACCAACAAACATGACATTTTCTGTTGCTTTTGTTTTTCTTCAATCAGAAAGAGAAGAAAATTATGCATGGGCATTGGGTTGTTTGAGGACCGCAATGCAGGAATGTATAAGTCCAAGAGTCGTAATCACTGACAGAGATTTGGCTTTGTTGAAATCAACTACCCAAGTGTTTTAGGATTCGATGAAGATGCTTTCTACTCATCCTGGCACACGTTGATTGATTCTGAATCGGAGACTGAGTATGTTTATAACAAGTCATCCATAGAGATGAATTTTCATGGTTATCCAGTAGCCATTTCATACATTAACGATGTATAGCTCGCACCGTACAAGGAGATGTTTATAAATGCTTGGACCAAGAACTACATGCATTTTGGAAATCAAACTACAAACAGAGCTGAGAGTCAAGATGCAAAGTAGAAAAGGCACATGGGTACATTGCAATTGAATTTTCAATCAGCTTGGGCTTGTATTCATCAACTTCTAGAATCTCAGTTTACAGCAATAAATGCTAGTTTGGAAAAAAGCAAAAATGTTGTCCAACATTGGTTCAAACCAGCACATTTTCAAGAACCGTGAGGTTTCGTCTCTATCGATGCATTGCACCATATATTACAAGAATTGGAGCGATATAAATTTGTGGGGCAGACATAATATCATGTAGATGTATTCTTCGGTTCACTCATGGATTACCATATGCGCACGAGCTTGCAATAAATATCAGGAATGTTGTCCGATTCCACTATCATACATTAATATTTTTTTGGAAGAAATTGGATTTATTGCCATTTGTGTCAGTTGCAGATGTTGACATCAGTTGCAATGTAGAGATACAACAGTTCACAGATCAGTTTGCAAAGAAGTCAAAGATTGGTAAAGTCTCGTTGTTGAGAAAATTGAGAGAGATAATTAATCCATCTACCACTGCAATAATTGAACCGAAGATGAAGCAAAAAACTCTTGACCGGCCGTCTTCAAAGAATAAAGTTGACACATTAACCAAACGTAATCCGTCAGCATTTGAATTGGTTGAACATTAGTTTCAAGAGACACAACAACTGAGTAGGCATAGTTGCTCTTCTCTCTTTGTCCCTACGTTGGTTTACAATCAGATGGGTTTAAGATGATAAAAAACTAATCGACAACATCATTACATTAGCCAAATGCCCTGTAATGCAGCCCTATATTATCTCATTCACAGATGTCAAGGCAGACGGAAACTGTGGCTTCAGTGCTATTGCCGTTTTACTTGGTCTTGGCGAGGATGCATGGCCTTATGTACGACGTGATCTGATTTTTGAGTTGAGGACATTTTGGAACGAATACATTGAGATGTATGGTAGTTATGACCACGCAATATCAATTTATCATTCACTATCCTTCTTCGAATCACATAGATCAGCATCACTTGAGTATTGGATGACGATGCCAGATATGAGACACTTAATTGCATGTAAGTACAATGTCATACACATTCTTAGCCCAAAACAGTGTGACACATATTTGCCTCTGCGTTCCATACCTCCACCGACAGATGAACGTGTATCTATGACCACTGGATTTGTCAATGACAATCACTATGTACCACTGTCATTGGCAGATAGATACCCAATGCCTTTTGTCATGATTCAATGGTTTAAATACAAGTATGAATGTGAAGCTGACTGGGTTACTCCATATAATGAACAACTAGCCTTATTCGTCTAATCTACTCGTAATACGAATCCACCACAATTTGTTGTGCTATAAAGTAGCATTTGTAATTATTAAATTATTGTATCTCGTCAATTGATTAATAATAGTTAAGTAAAAAATTAATTAATTGATGCATAGATACAACTACATATGGGCAGACATATCATTGTCATCTGTCAAATCAAACACGTGAAATGTCAAGTTTATTAAAAGAGTATAATTGGACGAAAAAAAGAAGAAATGGATATAAAAAATATTTATTTAATGTAAAAGGTACAAATTTATAAAAAAATAATGATTTTTATGTAAAATAAATATTAAACAATTCAAAGGGGTAAGATTATCATTTTGTGGGGGTCAAAATACCGCCACTCTTAATTTACCTTTTGACATCATCATTTGGAATTAAATTGAACATATAGTCCCTAAATTGCATCCTTGCAATTTGAATCTACATCGAAATCCTTTTACATGTTTTTGTTTTTTAATCGAGTCCACAAAAGGAAAATGGTAAAAAAAATAGTGAAATACAAAAATCTCCTTAAAAATTTGAAGTACCCAAAATACCCCTATTGATTTCCTAATTTGAATTCAAACTTGAAGAAGGAGGGATGATTGGCTGCTCCACCGCCTCACGAAACTCTTTTTTTTCGTTAATCCCAACGGTCACCGTACGCCATTTTAGTTTAGCCTCTTCACTTCACCTTCCTTAAGGCTTCAACTCTGTTTCTTCTCTTGCTATAAAAATCCAACTATCGACAGAGGAGGAGTAGAAGAAAGAAATGGCGAAATCAAAGGTGAAGTGTGAGCAGAGCAGCCAAAACGGAGTGGAAGAGAAGAAGAAGAGAAAGAAAAAGATGGAAGGGCTTAAGCTCAACAAGTTCTCTCTGGATCTCAAAACCCCCAAATCTTCTCCCGTAAGCATTATTAGATGTATATAAGCATACGAAATTGCTTCACATACTTCCTCCTGTCATTCCATGCGTGCGATTGATTTGTTTTCTTCTTCTCTGGTTCCTGACAGACAACGATTGAACCCTTGAAGATGCTCAGAAGGTTAAATAGTGTAATTTTTTGGTTTAAAGTGTTGATTAGTAGACAGAGCGTTGATAGACGATAGTTTTGGTGAATTTTGCTTATATACCTAACTGACTGTTGTTTGGGTTCACCTGTCACTTGTGCCAGTTATAAGAGGAGAGATCTTTCGAATAGAGTTTATGCTTCGGATGAGGAGAGATTGTATGCAATCAAAAGAGCCGAAAAACTTCGATCGGGTTTAGGATCTCATCACCCAAGTTTTGTCAAGCCAATGTTACAGTCACATGTGACTGGAGGCTTTTGGCTGGTGAGTTTTGGACTACTTGTTTTTTCAATTATTCCTCATATTTGGTATAAAGAATTTTTTCCCTTACTAAACAGACATTCAGTGTAATGATTGAGAGACTAATATCGCAATTTCATGGATTTTTGCTTCTTTTTTTTATACTCTAATTCAGATTATTTTCTTGTTTTGTGAAGTGTACTGTAAAGTTATTGCTCATTGCTGGAGTAATTAATGAATATTTATATAAGTAAACATTATACCAATCATCTTAAGCTTTGTTAAGAGTTTAGACCTCTTGGAAAGATGGTGTTTTGTGTGCCTTCTGAGCTTTTGGGATGATTGTTGCTCATTCTTGTTTATTGTTGGCATCTTATATAATATACCTATAAAAAATTGGTCATAATTTTGTACAAATTCTTGATTAGGGTCTTCCATGCACATTTTGCAAGAGACACCTTCCCCAAGATGATGAAATGGTTACTTTAGTGGATGAGGAAGGAGTTGAATTTCAGACGAAATATCTTGCTTTGAAAACTGGTCTAAGTGGTGGATGGAGAGGGTTTTCTATCGATCACCACCTAGTTCATGGAGATGCTGTGGTATTCCAGCTAGTCAAGCCTACCCGGTTTAAGGTGACTTCTTGCTTTCTAAATTGCGTTGCTGTCAATGTCATGAATTTATTTAAGCTTTCCAAAAATCTACAGATTTTCTAAAACCAACTTGATGGTTTTACATCAATTTTAAGGTCTTTTCTGATTTTGAGTAATCATCTCCTGATACAAATCAGCATATCAACACAAAATTACGCGAGCAGGGATTTCGTATATTATTATATTACTGAAAGTCTTCTTAGTTGATCGAAACTGCTTGTTGTAGGTATACATAATCAGATCAAATGGTTCTGAAAAAGAAGATGAGAAATGTGGCTTACCAAATTTAAATGGTTATGCAAGACATATGGACTCAGGTATGTTTTCAGCTTTTCTCGTGCTTCTTAATTTGTGTATGGTTGCACAAGTGACTAAAACTAGTCTATTCTGCAATTGTTGAACGTCAAAGATCATACTGAGGAGGAGTTAACAACCTCTAATAAGCTCAAGGGTCCAGAGCTGCTTCCGCTAGACTTTTTGGATGAGAATTTTCAAAAGAGCAGTATGATGGCATTCGATTTGAACAATGCTTTGGAAGTAATCCTGCCTTCGGAATCTGTTGATGATTCTAGAGAAGTGAAAAGCTTTGAAAATTTTCACATTCTTGTGAATGGATTGAGCATAGACTCCGAGCTTTCAGATTACCACAGGATGAAGTTTCGTGAACTCTGTATAGCTCAAAACTCTTTTCTTCATGAGCATCTTCTCAAGAGTATCAGCTGTAAAATGGCTGCCGAAATGATCACTGAGATTGTCAACATAACAGAGGCCATTAGGGCTTCCAGTCTTTCCACCCCTCAAGATGATTATGAAACATGGGAGCAGACTTTGGAAGGTTTTCAGCACTTGGGCTTGAACGTTAGACTTTTACGACTCCGGTTGAACCGTCTTGCAAGCCTTGCTTTGAAATCAAAAGAAGCCATGGAATCTGACACCTGTAGAAATGTTCGACTTGAGCGAACCCGTGTGCAGGGAGAGATGCAAACTGTTGAGTTAAATCTTCTTAAATCAAAAGAGAAAAAGCGCAGACTTGATGCAGAAATAGAGGCATTAAGGGCCAATGTTGAGAGGAATGAACTTTTGTTTCAGGGTATGGTTAATGCCCCATGGGGAAGTTAGGTACTTCTAGAATGACTTATTAGTTTACACTCTATGGCTGGACTTGCGGTTATGGTACCAAAGAAGAGGTATATGGCTGGCCTGGCAGAATGCTGTTTACTCTTCTGGGTCAGCAATTATATCTCATGTCATCCCAGCACAATTTTGTATATGTATGCATAATGCATGCTGTTATATTATGTATATATGTATGCATAATGCATGCTGTAATATAATATAACTTAATTTTGTGGAGGAAATAGTGTTTGTACTTGTAACATTCCTCGGATTTTAAACTATGTAGGGTACTGTATGATGTTATAGAATATTTCGACAAAAAGGAGTTGTGCAGCAGTAAATGTAGTTTCCTTTCTTTACAATTTTTTTTTAAAATTTCTTTGGTATAAGTAGATTTTAGTAAATACTAGAAACAAGGAGGCTAACACTATTAAACATACTAGGTGTGTACACCCGTGCTACTTGTATCACTGATACGGATTTTTATGTATAAAATAATATAGTGTGTGTTTGGTAGAGCGGTTGTGTTGATTTTCAACGCTAGCTGTTAAGCTGTGGAAAAAAAGCTGAGCTTAAAGCTGTAAAACAAGCTGTGAGGTGTTTGGTAGAGCTGTTAGTTGTAAACGGTTAAGTTGTATAAAATATATTTTATTTGTATTTTAAATATTTTTAAAATTAAATTTTATTTATTAAAAATTACAAGTAAACAATTTATAATTTGATAAATTAAAATAATTAAGCTTAAGCATAATTTTTATTAAAAAAGTTTATAATATTTACATAAAATATTTATATATAAATATATAAAATAATTAATGTAGAAATTATTGCTTTACAAAATAATATTAAATGTGAAAGATTTAGGATTCACATTAAAATAAATTTTATTTTATTGTATTGTATTAAAAGGGAATAAACGTGAGTCCCACGTATAAATAAATTAAAAAAAAAAAAGTAGCAGCTTTTTGGAGTGGGCTCCACGCCAAAAAGTTACAAAAACCTCTACCGCTCTCACAATAATCTCCAAATTGAAGATTATTGTTTTGAGGCGTTACCGCTCCATTTTGTGAGCGGTAACACCCTACTTTTTCAAGTGTTTGGTGGGGCGGTCTAGGAAAGCAGACCCGCTAGTGGGACCGCCCCACCAAACATAGCCATAATCACATAGATGTGTAGATTAATAAATCTTTCCAGGTAAATTAAAACTCTAATTTAATAGAAAGTATGAGTTTTATTGATTTATGTGTTATTCTAAACAATCCTTTAGAAATTACAAATTCATTATATTTTTATTAAATAGAGATATAAAGTATAAACTTTATTTAATGTATTCTCATTAAATAGAGAGATAAATTCTAATTTAATATTTATTAAATGGTTGTATTCATGTTTCAGATACATTAATCTCATTGGTATATATTCAATTTTTAATAAACTATTTAATAGATTAATAAATCGTTTCCACTAAATTAAAATTCTAATTTAATAGATAAATATGTTTAATTAATATTAAAATTAAAATTATTGATTGATACCCTGAAATTAAGGGTACTACAATAGTTATGATGTAAAATTATGACAAAAGCTCATGCAATCCTACTAAAAGGTCTATTTGGAGAAGTAACACGTACTCCATAAAAAATAATAGATATGTCCCTAACCAAGAGTTGCATAGGACCGTACTCCATAAAAAGTAATGAAATGTCCCCAATCCGACAATATTGGACTTCTTAAATTAGGGTTATGTAACTTTTGAGCACGGAAAGAGTTAACAAATTACAACTCAATCACCGAATGTTCAAACATTTCAATTTGAGAACTCAAAATTGAAAATTATTCCAATATACACACACGAACATATTTCTCACTATTATTATAACATCTCTTAACATAGATTATCATGTAAAATTATGATAAAAGCCCATATACTCCAACTAAAAGTTATGTGGAGAAGGAGAGCGTACTCCATAAAAAATAAATTGCATTTTGATTGTAACCATAAAAGTAATTAATTTTGATGTTTTGGGTTTAGGATTTGAGCCGAATATTTTGAATGAACCACAATTTAGTTCTGTTTGGTGCATGAACTGTGAGGCAAAGCAAACATGTTTTTTCTTACTTGTAGATTAATAAGACCTCAATCAAGGACTACAAACTAGGAATACAAATTGAGAAATGGTGTTTTAACCCCAAAAGTCATATTCCCACTCCTCAAATTATTGACTTACATGGGATTTGATGCTTTATTTCAACGGTTTTTGTGTAAGCTAGTATAAACTTTTGTTTAAATAAAAATATCATTATCCCTTTTATTTTGAATGGACAATTACATTGTTTGGTTTAGTATCCTTGTGGGTATTTTTCTAGCTGAGTAATTGCCACCATGTTCACAATGCAACAGTAGCTTGTAACGTTTCCCAAATCCACCAATTTATAACAATAACAGATCCAAGAGCACATGCAATATTTTGAACCCATCCAATTAATGACTCACACGAAATGAAAACCTGATAATAAAATTGATTGTGTTAGAAATGTATAAAATATAAAATTATGTGAAGTTCGTATACGAATATACCATTTCAGTGACAAATTCATGTATGACATTGATATTAATTTCTTCTTCATTTACTTCTTCCACAATAACCCCTTTCTCCTGTTGTATTTCATTCCTAATAAAATCATATTGCAAATAATAAAAATTATAATACTATTTTACTTAAAAAATTATAAAATAACTAAACCAATTGATTTACCTTATTGGAACCGGATAATCTTAAATCTTCAGCCCAAATTCTAAGATGATCCACACTGAATAATATAAGCACACTTGACGTGAGAGGAAATCTCTTGAGAGGAACGAACCTCTTGACGTGAAGAAGACAATGGTGCTCGATGGAACACATCAAAATGAAACAACCGGAACACAAGAGAATATGAGTGACGAAGTCATTTTTAAAGGCAACTGGAGCACTACAACACTATGTTTGGTTCACCAATTCTGGCCGGAACGGAATGATGTATTCCTATGGAAAGAGGAATTCATGTGTTTGGTTGTACAATATACAAGGGAATGGAATGGTGTATTCCCACTAACTTGAGAATTTAGCTTTCCACCCTTGGACTTAGGAACCACCAATTCCAGGCAAGTAGGAATTGTGTTATAGTGGTGAAAGGACAAAAAAGACCCTTGTATTTATGTGAACCATTGGATGTTAAAGATCTGAGCCGTCCAAAAAAAGCAATAACCCTAGCCCCTTGCCTCTTCGTTCTACGTAAAATTACTCCAGGGTTTAATGAGATATCAACTTCTCTACATAGAAAGTACTCCAGAGATTCAAGAAAGATCAACAACGGGTTAGTAATCTTGTATTCCTTTTCCTTTGTTTTTTCTTGTTACTTTCGTACAGTTTTTCTTATTCCCCTAGCTAGCTTCAAGTCTAGGCCATGGTTCCCATGTTGTTTTCGTATTGGTTGTGCACCATGTATTCCATTGTTATGATGAAAAGTTGATAACAATGTTATAGTATGTTAAAACTGTGATTAAGTCTCTTAAGATGTGCTTTCTTGATAATAGAATCTAATGGTGTTTTTTAAAAAATTCGTGGTTGCTGTCATATTATGAATCTTGCAGTGAAAGACTTTGTGCCATAAGCTTTATTTTTTTAGTTTTATTTCATAAATTTGGTTTATATTTTGCATTCATGTACATGTACTACAATATATGCAGTGATGACTCGTTTGATGCGAAAGATGAACACGGTTCTGCCTTGTCCCTTCGAAACCAAATTCTATCTTTGGTTGACTTCTTTATACACCTTTGCATTTCCATATCACTAAACACATTGAGGCCGAAGGTTCGGTCTTGCGTACTGAATTTTGCATATCAAAGAGCACACCTTAGAAATCTTGTGTATGCAAACGACACTACTTGCAGAGCACAACTTAGGATGAACAGAGAGACCTTTGGAAATCTTTGCTCTATGTTAGACAACATATCCAGTCTAAAACCAACTCGATACATGTTGGTAGATGACCAAGTATCAATATTTTTGCACATTATATCTCATCATGTGAAGAACAAAGTTATACGGTTTTGATTTAAGAGATCTAGTGAGACAATTAGTAGGTATTTTAAGAGGGTTTTGGACGTTGACATTTTATTGCATAAAGAGTTGTTAAAAAAAACCTGATCCAGTGCCATCAAACTCAACAGATGACAAATGGAGATTTTTTAAGGTATTTTTTATTATAAGATACTTTATACATGTTACTTCTTAAAAGTTGAATAGGTTTTAAGGAACTTTTTTTTGTTTGTGTTTGCTTCGTAGAATTGTTTAGGTGCTTTAGATGGAACATATATTAAGGTTAGAGTACCAATACAAGAGAAAGCTAGATACCGTAATCGGAAAGGTGAAGTTGCCATCAATGTACTTGGTGTGTGTGAACCTGATATGCATTTTATATATGTTCTTCATGGTTGGGAGGGTTTTGTAGCTGATGGTAGGGTAATTCGTGATGCTGTGAGTAGAAGAAATGATTTAAAAATACCACATGGTGAGAAAGACTTTTATTCTTTGTAATAATTGTTTATATACTAATAATTTATGTACATTTTCTAATAGTCAATTTTATATCTAGGTAACTACTACCTTGTTGATGCTGGTTACACCAAATGTGAAGGGCTTTTAGCTCCTTTTAGGGGGCAAAGGTATCATCTCAATGATTGGAGACATGGGCATCAACCTACTACTCCTGAAGAGTATTTTAATATGAAACATGCTTCTACAAGGAATGTAATTGAAAGATGTTTTGGGTTGCTAAAGCTACGTTGGGAAATTCTTTGTAGTCTAGCTTTTTATCCGATTAAGATACAAAATCGAATAATCATTGCATGTTGTCTTCTACATAATCTAATTAGGGGAAAGATGGTTGATGATCCTATGGAACCTATCTTAGACCAACTCTAACATAGTGGAAATTCATCTAGTGACCCAATTTCCACAATTGAAACAAGTAACGCGTGGAGCAATTGGAGAAAGTAATTGGCAACTCAAATGTTCAATGAATGGAGGGCATCAAGGCATGGGAGATGATGTTGTTCACTTTAAATGCAATTATGTGAATTTTTACAAGCATTTATTGTTTTTTTTTTCAAGTGACTTTGTGGAAACTGCTTCTGTTCAAAACTTTGTGCATTGCTTATATAATGAACTGTGGTTTGTGATTACTTCTTATGATATATTAGATATTAATTTGTTATAATGTGCATGCTAGCTATGTCTCAAAAGACAAAACAACAACATATGTGGACTGATTATAAGGATGCTATCCTTGTCAATGCTTTGTTGGATTTGTACAACATTGGAACATACAATGCCAATAATGGATTTAAGACCGGTTATTTGGGCGCTCTTGAAAAATTCATTAAAGTGAAGATTCTTGAATCGAATATCAAGGCCAAGCCTCACATTGAGTCAAGGCTTAAGACATTGAAGAAAGACTTTTCTGTAGTGTATGACATGGTGTATGGCGCCCTAATACAAGTGGATTTGGGTGGGATTCCAATATGAAATGTGTTGTAGCTGAACCTACTGTGTGGGAGGAATACATAAAGGTTAGTACACATTATTTTACATTTTGAATAATTTTTTATATTGCTATTAATATTTTAATTTTACATCTGTTTGTAAAGTCATAAACGGGTAGCAAACTTCATAAATAAACAACTAAATCACTTTGAAGCATTATGCATTGTTTATGGTAAAGATCGGGCTAATGGAAAAGGAGCAGAAGATCCAACAAATGTCGCGGAAGAGATTAGAGATGAAGAGTCATTGTATGAGGATGATCTCAACAACTATGTACCTAAAATAGACTGGTTGAATGAGATGCAAAACATGGAAATGCCAATGTCTAGTGCTTGTCAAGGAGATACAAATGCTTCTCCATCCAATGTCAATAATCAAGGTGAGATGACCTCAACCAAGAATAAGAAAAGAAAGTGCAATAATAACACTAATGTCATTGAGGCGATGCGGTAGGTTGTTACTATGTTAGGAAAGCATATTGAGAAGGCCACACATGAGCTTAGTGAGGCCATTGGAACTGAGAAAAGATCTGAAGAGAAAATGGATAGGTTCTTTGAAGAACTCCGTTCTTTAGAAGGGTTATCACCTCATGAACGCTTCACTGCAGGAATTAAGATGGGAGGTGATAAAACTTTGGTGTCAATGTTCTTTAGTCTACCAATAGAAGAGAGAGGAGCATACGTTAGGAGTTGCATTGATATGTTGTGACTGTATGTGGCACATCTTATGAATATTTATCTATTTTGTTTTAGACATGTATGAGATGGCATTTTGTGAACAGACGATTCAATTTTTATCATTGGGATGTTTTTAAATTAATGGAAGCTTTGTTAACCATGTGATGGTGGACTGTGGATTATATGTTTACTTTTATGGAAGATTTGTTAAGAATTCATAATATGACTGCTTTTATTTTTGTTTTATTTTTTGAGTTCAAAAATCTTGAGGAAGCGTATTGGTAGTCAGTTATGGAGGCTATCGATATGAAAATGGTGAAACTGGAAATGTAGGACCAATTTTCATTTGAGTTACATGACCATTTCATATTTTCTTCATAAAATTTGTAGAATGAACACACAAAAAAGTATGACAAATCCAATATAAAAGAGGGGTTGTTTAGTCATTTAATCATTATTCTTATTTCCATTCCGTGTTGAATCATTACGTCCAAACGTAGGAAAATCATATTCCTTAGGGAATTCCTTGACCAACCAAACATGAGAATACAAAGAATTATCATTCCCATTCCTATTCTCATTCTTATTCTCATTCTCGTTCCTATTCCTGTTCTCGTTTCCGTTCTCGTTCCCACATTGAATCAAACATAGGGTAATAGTATAGTGTAGAGAGAGATAGAGTATGAAGAGAGATAGAGAAAAAAAAAAAGAGATAAAAACAAAAAACAGAGAATAGTATCTTTACTTTTTTACACGAAATACGAAAAGAGATAAATATAAAAGAAAATACAAGGCAAGCTTACACAATAAACGAAGGAATAAAACATCATATCCCATGTAAGTCAATAATTGGGGAAGTGTGAATATCATTTTTTGGGGGTTAAAACACAATTTCCCTTTTGTTTCAACGAGCGACCGAGAGGAGAAAGAACAACATTGCTATACATTCCAACAACATCCATTTCAAAAGCATCCCAACTAATGATTATTTTTTTAGTTCAAAAACCTTGAGGAAGCGTATTGGTAGTCAGTTATGGAGGTTATCGATATGAAAATAGTGAAATTGGAAATGTAGGACCAATTTTCATTTTAGCTACATGACCATTTTATATTTTCTTCATAAAATTTGTAGAATGAACACACAAAAAGTATGACAAATCCAATATAAAAGAGGGGTTGTTTAGTCATTTAATCATTATTTCTATTCCCATTCTCATTCCATGTTGAATCATTATGTCCAAATGTAGGAAAATCATATTCCTTAGGGAATTCCTTGACAAACCAAACATGAGAATGCAAAGAATCTCATTCTCATTCCTGTTCCCATTCCGATTCTCATTCCCATTCCCATTCTCGTTCCCACGTTGAACCGAACATAGTGTAATAGTATAGTGTAGAGAGAGAAAGAGTATGAAGAGAGAGAGAAAAACAAAAGAGAAAAAAAAACAGAGAATATTGTCTTTACTTTTTTACACGAAATATGAAAAGAGATAAAAATAAAAGAAAATACAATGCAAACTTATACGAAAAACGAAGGAATAAAACATCATATCCATGTAAGTCAATAATTGGAAGAGTGGGAATACCACTTTTGGGGGGTTAAAACAACATTTCCCTTTTGTTTCTATGACCGAGAGGAGAAAGAACATTGCTATACATTCTAACAACATCCATTTCAAAAGCATCCCAATAAATGAGTGTCACACATCATTGAGATGTTTTTGGGATGGATGTTGCTCGGATATTTATCATTTTCCAAGAAAGAATACATTACTAAATTGCATTAGGGTCCACCAGTACTAATGCTTCCATTAAAGATCTCTATAGTATCACCATGACCTACACGGTTCCACCGGAAAGACGTATTCTCCTCCATTATATTCTGATTACATATGAAGAAGTACCCTTCTACCGGAAGTTCTAAATTCATCCTTTCCTGCATTTTCTCGAGCTCATTCCTCAACTCTCCCACATTATCCGATGGATTCACTGTTAGGACTTATGTCCCACATCGGTTAAAAACCAGGCAAAGTGCCTGTATATAGAAGTAAGCCCTCTCTCTCCTTAATAGGCCTTTTAAGGGGGAGGCCCAAGGGGCCCAGAATTATTTACATGGTATCGGAGCAGGTGTGCGCTCGTCCCCGATAAGAAGTCCACTCGTTGGGCCTTGGGCTTTGATACCCAGTCCACGAGTGCGGGGGAGTGTTAGGACTTATGTCCCACATCGGTTAAAAACCAGGCAAAGTGCCTGTATATAGAAGTAAGCCCTCTCTCTCCTTAATAGGCCTTTTAGGGGAGGCCCAAGGGGGCCCAGATTTATTACATTCACCTCCACCGGAATTTTCAAACTCCCACAAACAAACAATAGTCATCAGTACGACTTTCAGCTTCAGCTCCTTCGACCCTCCTGGTATCGTTGGCGATCGCCTTACTACATTATTATTATTCACACCGTTCTCGAGTAAATTGCAATCATTTTGCAACTCAGATTGCATTACTAAACGATTGATTGGGTCCAACTCTGAGAGAATTGAGAGTTGGATGTGAGAATTGTGTAAGATTGCACAAGAAGCCACGTCTCCTTCGTCCTAAAGAAGTTGGCCATTGAAGACCAGAGCTTGTTTTGCTACAGGTATGCCTTGATATTTTAGTATCTTTTGTTTGATCTCTGGTATGGTGTCGAAGTAACCGATCTCAATTGTGAACTTCCTGCAGTCTCTCTGGATTTCAAAAATGACATCCATTTCTGAGACGTGTGGAGGATGGAGAAGAAGAATGAACGAACACAGAGTTACACATGTATACGCTTGTGCCTTAATAAGGTTGTGCAACAGTTTTGCGAGATTATCTGATCTTTGTCGAACATATGCATTTAGTTGTTCTCTCATGCCAGAATCTAAGAGATATAACAGTGGCGTGGGAGTTACAATTTTAGTAAATTCCTTCATAATTCAGTGATACTTGGAGATCTATAAATATGTACATTCAAATTTTGAATTGATTTTAATTCTAGCATTAAATTCAAAAGTGTTACTTTTTTTTTCATCAATACCTTAACATTTATTTAATGATCTCTCTAGGAAAAAGGAAAAAATTCCTTGAACAAATAAATCAAGAATTTCATACAAATATAAACTGCAAATTTTAATAACAAGCGTCATTTGTTTTTGTGGCATGAGTCAAGGATGCAGAAAGTCACTAAAAATAAAATATGCAAGGAGACCCTATAGATATAATATAGATCAAAACATGAAGAAGTAGACATTCATATTGAATCCATTTACTGAAAAAGCCAAAAAGGAACATGGCTCCCTTTTATTGTCATCTTATTGCATTTGTAGGCTTGTGCTCGCAATTTGTCACAAACATTATTATTTGTTTAAAGGTGGGAATTACATCCAGTTAGGTAACTTTTACCAATACTTGCCTATAATTTTGAGGCTTTTGGAACAAAAGTTGGATCAATGCAGACAACCACCTGTCAAATCAAATGTGAATTATACAAGCATTAGAGTCCAAAAAGTGTCGATCAACGTAAGAACATGGCTGGGCAGTCAGTTTTACATACCTTGCCTGCACTTTTACCCGAATGAAGATACTCAACAGCATCTGGAACGGCCTGGAGGCCCACAAATTTTTTGGGGTCTATGGCAACCTATGAACAATAGAACCGGAACGGTGAGGTATTGTGATCCATTCAAGTCTAAAGAGGCCACAAATTTGGTTGCAAGTTAGTATGGAAAACAATAATTTGACCGTCAGCATTCAGAAAAGATCCAAAAAAAACACATTCACAGGATGACTTTCACACCAGCAAATTTCTAGTCATTAAAGTAGACAGATGAGTGTGCGCTAATATAAGTTTGATTTAGTGCGCATGCAAGTTCTTCAGATTTCAAATGGTCAATCCAAACCCAGTAAACTTTCCTAGTTTTCTTTTTTATTATCACGAGTAACCATGAAATGGTCCTATACTCTCCCCAAGTAAGTTGGCAAGTCCCGGAATGTAACTTGCTAATTTTTTACGAGTTCTATAGAACTTGTTGACCCGAGGGGTGGGGTTATGTTGACACCATCTGCATATTGGAGAAGAAACCTCCCTGGTCACATTAGTGGTAAAATAAAATGATCCTAGCAATAGAATGCTAAAGAAGTTGAAAATCCATTCCTGTGAAAAAAAGAGAAAAGAATGACAAATGCTAGCCTAATCTTTTGTTTCTCCAATGAGAAATTTGAACCAATGTTGCCTGCTGTGCCCTGAAAACAGCTTCAATCCAAACCAAAGGCACTAACAGGTAACCACCGATTATATTTACTTTTTTTTGATAAAATAGCCCAAGAAGAAAAATCAGATAATTAAAGTTGATAAATTATATTACCAGTGGTAAAATCAATTTTTATTTGGTGAATGCTACAAGAATGCCATAACACACATTAGTAACCCTACCTCTCACTTATTTATCCCAATCAACAAATCAACCCTGAAAATGCACATATTGACGCAAACTACTAACAGATGCCCCAAGCCCCTCAATCTCATCCCCCCCCACCCCAACAAAACACCACACACCCCCAAAGAAAAAGGAGAAGAAGAATAAAAGTTCAGAATATGCTTAGATATAAGCATCACATGACCAGCATTAATTCCACTCCACATAGGTGGCTTAATAACACCACACATAAATAGGATAGGCATATTACCTTAAGCTGTCCCATAGAGAAAAGATGATATAGTCTATCAAGGTGTTCCTTCCATAAGTGAGAATATTGTATCAGGAAAAAACCAGCCTGAGAAAAAATGAAATGCTTTAAACAACCAAACCTTACAGAGTCGATATCATTTGCTTCATCAATTATATACAGTTCAATGTTCCTTTTGGTACGAGGAATATAATGGATGAACCATGATTACAGGCAAGCATATCCAGATTCCCTGATGGATGCATGAACAAGGTCCCCTAAGGAGCTAATTTCAAGACGATGGATACACTGTACACACCATGGGTGGGAGAGAACAGCAACCAATGAAAGAACTTACCTCTATGATAATTTCTATTAAAGACCATTAGAAAAATACATATGCCAAGAAACTTCGAAAAGGAAATAGAAGTAATACAAACCAGAACACTAATGCATGAGTGGTGACACAATTACTTTCCTGCAGATCTTTTTAAACAAATTATGGACTTTCTATTGGGTCAAAAGGAGGGGAATTCAGCCAAAACACCGGTAAAGCGAAAAGATAGAATGTGAGATGACAACAGAAAGGAATATACAGTAGCTTAATCAAGTATTGGTAGCAGGGCATCAGTGTCATCATATGACAATTACATACCACGGTTTGGCTTTTTGCTAAGAGCTTCTCACACAGTCCAGTATAAGCTAAAGGTTTCCATCCATGCTCTCCTTGATACTGATGCAAAATATAAAATAAAAGCTGTGAGAAAACAAACGGAGAGCGAGAATTCACTACTTGCATGCATAAAATTGATGACATCAATAAGTTGGTTCCAAAATCACTACTCTTGACTTTTAAAAACAACAAAAGCAGAATTTGTTAATTCACTGAGATCAGTCCATACTTGAAAAGATGAGGAGTACGATCCTCAAATGCTTTTCAGCTCTGTCGAGAGAATTAACGCTTACTCCAATAATTGACTCCTCAAATGCCAACCCGAATTTAACTTCCAACATTTTGACTAGAACACAATCATAAGAGAAACCACCAGCGAGAACATTCAATAAAGAAGTAAACTTCACTTATTGTTGTGGAAAATTCTTAGTGCTTTAATTAGAAAAGCAATGTAAACTATCAGGCCTAAACAGATGTTGGCCATACCAAATGAGAAACTGACTTTAGTAAGTCAATTTGGTTTGAGACCAAGGATGTAGACCATCAGGCAAGTTTAGAGATTAGTAATCAGAAATGATGCAGGATCAGTTTCCCCATTGGCTTTCCTTCTTGCAAGCAAACAACTCAGAACTATAAAGTTTATGTCCAAGAATTCTAAACTTAGTTTGAAACCACGGATGTACACTGTCAAGGATCTTAGTGATTAGCATCAAAAGAGCCAAGCAATATCATTTTTCATTGAGGCCTTCCTTCTTTCCTCAAAACTCAAAACAATTATTGGTAGCTAGCCAATAACACTATAATTATTTTTAATAAACATATTCAAGGGAATTAACAATATTAAAATGTGCGAACACAACTTTATTTCAGGTAAAAAGCAAAGGTCCCCTCTAAAACTCTTGTCAAATAATGTAGTTTACACTTTTTAGGAGTGAAAAATAAACTATATTACAGGGCACCAGGAGAGTGCTGCCTGATGAAAGAAACCAAAAAAAAAAAAGGAAAAAAAAAGAAAGAAAGAGCGAAACTAAGACACTGTAACACATTGCAGATCCTACTTTCATGGTGATAACAGAGACACAATTTAAAAGTGTTGGACCATTAATATAAAGGTCAATCTACGCCCTTTAGAGCCACATTGCATCCCTATATATCCAAACCAAATCAGAATATCCTAAATTTTCAAGCATACACAAGCGCGTGCCTAGGTGTATGTAGGCAAATAGATCCGTAAAGCATTCACACGTTGCTCCTTATCTTTCTTACGTAAATGCATCAGATAAATGAAATTGAGTCACCATGCATAATTTGCTTTGCCACCAGTTGTCAGAATCCATTTCAAAGAAAATGCATTTAGACTTTTAGAGTTTTATCTACTTTACCCTTTTGTACTTCGAGATTACCAAGATTCACTTTCACAAATGTTTAGAAATTCTGTAGCATGTATCAGATTTTAGTTTGTCCAACCACCTTGATGAGGATAACAAATCAAATGCAAAAAGAGATGTAGAAATAAAAGATTAGAAGGAAAGAACAATAGCTAAGTTATAGGCACACTTTTCACCAAATGTAGTATCTGAAGAACTGATATTATGCAAAGCTTATTGGAATAATTAAAAATGAAAAACACGAACCTGAGAAATCATTCCAATCACAATCATTCGTCCATAAAGTGCCAATGCATTCAAGCATAAATTAAACATGTCACCACCAACAGATTCATAGACGATGTCAACACCTTTGGAAAATTCTTTTTTCAGAACCTAGAGAAGTTGAAAGTGAAGAACCAGAAATTAGCAATAGACACCTGATGTGATTGCATGGTAAACTAGGATAAATCAAAATTAATGAGATGAAGACCTCTGGTTTCAGAGGCTAAATACGATGAAGCAGAGAAAAGATTTTTCTTGAAACCTATGATAGCCGTGGTATTCATCATCGTCATCCAAGCCTTTATCCCAAAAATTTGGGGTCGGCTACATGAATCTATGAGAAAATAAAAGGGAACCCACTATGTGTATTCGTTTATGCCATTCATTTCTATCTAGGATCATACTTTTATCAACTCTTAAAGAATTCATATTCTTTCTTACTACTTCAAGGCATATCTTTTTAGGTCTTCCTCTTCACTTCCTACTTTCGCCTATACAAATTCTCTCGATTCTCCTCACCGCCGTACCGCTATCTCTACATTGTACATACCTGTATCATCTTAAACGGTTTTCTCGCAACTTATCTTCAATTGGTGCTACTCCTACCTTAGATCTAACAATCTCGTTTATTATTCCTATCTTCTCTCGTGTGGCCACACATCCAATGAAGCATCGCATTTCTGTTACATGCATTTTTTGGATATGTTGTCTCTTAATAGCCCAACACTTAGAATCATACATCATCACGAATCGTATAACCGGCCTATAGAATTTTCCCTTCAACCTTAAAGGAATCCTTCGGTCGCATAAAACCTTATGATAGCCATGGTATTAAGGAGACAAAATAACTTTGCAGTCAGATCAAGCACACCAAAACTTTATCTACTATTACCTCTTTGCTTAACTTAGAAATTAAACCACAAGAAGTTTAGTCTTAATCATCAACTTTAACTAGGTCAAGTGACATACAAGAAGTTTTACATTCTGGACAAAAGGTACACTACACACCAACCCAGTCTAAATTTTCATTTGAAATCTCTCAAGCGTACAACATGGTTAGATGAAATTTATTATCATATAGTTTTGAAGGTTTCGGGTTAAGTCAGAAAATTTTCAAACAATGCGGAATTAACTTCTATAGATGAGAAATAATCTAGGGTTCTATGTGACCGGCTCTATTCCAAGTAATCATTTCGGAAAAGCCTTCATCATCTCATCATCATCATCATCATCAAAGCATTTATCCCAAAAGTTTGGGGTCAACTACATGAGCTTATGAGAACATCAATGGGAATCCACGTGTTTGTTTTCAAGTAGAGAACACCCCAACGATATTTTCATTAGACTCATGTTCATATGTTTGGTAAAGTTTTACACTGGCTGCCGACCTACCGCAACCCTCCTCATTTATCCGGGCTTAGATACCAAAATTCATTGGATGAAAAACAACAGCAGGCAATACTAGATCCAATTTTTTGTTGACTTTCCATGTAACATTTTACACGAGGTTCAGAATTATCCTTCAGCCTAGTAAAATAGGAATTGCAATGAAAAAAAAAAGCATGGTTTGATCAACTTACAGTTTGAATATCTTCTGCTTTATAGTCTATGACTCTATCAACTCCCAATTCTTTCAAAAGTCGAGCCTTTTCAACTCCTCCACAAGTTGCAACAACTGTGTTTCCTGCTATTTTCGCAAGCTGCAGGTATAGCACTTAGTAGTCAGAAATTAGCTTTAAAATAATAAATGATTTGAAAAACGATTAAGGTAGATAACATGGATTAGCACAATCACAAGGAAATAAGTACGAATAAAAATAAAACTGATAAATGAAATTATGGTGGTTAAATAAACTGCAACAATTGCAAATAAAATGTATTGATTTTTGGTTTGCAAAGTTTCCCACCTGAGATATTATGAGTGCACAAATAATAGGTTAGCGTAACTGCCACACATACACTAAAAAATTATCTCTGGTGCGATTCGCCTCAGTCATGTTAACACATCTCTGGTCCACACCTTTTCTAATAAAATATACATATATAAGTATGTATATATAGCTATACAGATCTATTTTTCTCACGTTCATTTTCTCAGAAAAATTAAATGCATAAAGATCCTATGAAAATCTGTGGTGTTAGGGCATCTGGCAGAACTAAGTTTAAGATTTACGACAGAAAAGTCAAATAGTTATAGCAAACTTTCACTAGAAGTGAATATGAGGGATCAAGTAATTAGATATGTAAAGCACTATAGGAAATAGGAGGCATAAAGCATTGTGTTTGTCAGTTAACAATTCAACTATTTAATAAACAATGATTGCTAACAGTTATCGTAGTCTTTATATGGTATTGTTTATCTACACATATTTCCAAGACCATTTGATTCATGTTGAGATTTATTCTGAAGTTTGATTGCATCAGGTAGGTAGACAATTCCCATAAAGGGTCCTGCAGTGTTTGCAGGATCAGAGAAGGGCAGATGTAGTCAGCCTAAACCTTGCAACTCAATCCCATGCAAGCACAATTCTGCCCTTGTGCACAAGACGACCCCCCACTCTGAACATTTCACATATTTGAAGAACGAGTGACATAGTGATGGAAGGAAACACAATATATTTATAAACTAGATTTCTAACACTCTCACTCAAGTGTGGGTTGGACAATGCTACGGCCCAACACGTGCACAACAAACGAAGCCCAACATTAGGGCTACTCTCACAAAGGTCATCACTTGGGGCAACAACAAGCAAACACAAAGGCCCACACTTGAGGCAACAACAAAAATGGGGTTTAAATTGCGGAAGCTAAGGTTTGAACCCAAGACCTCATGCTCTGATATCATGTTAATATTAGTTACTTTATCATTCAACCCAATAAGTTAACTTGTTGGATTGAAGCTTTTCACATCATTTATATATATTCTAACAAAGTGTATGTTTCATTAGAACGTTAAGAGACAATATTTTGAGAAGTGATATTTTACACAATCTATTGTACCTTTCAATAAACTCTTGGACCATTTAACCCTTGGTAAAGTGGTAAAGTTGTCTCACTAAAGACTCAAGCCTCAATGCTAACTTGAAAGTCTTTATTAAGCACCATAAGCCTACATCAAAGGGAGGCCATAATATCTTTTTGAGCACATAATATTAAAATTCCTTTGGCCTTTATTGGTTATCTATTGAGTTTCTTGTTGTCTGCATAAAAAATTTCTAAGGCCATTAATTCAATGAATCAATCCTATCCAAAGACCAAAATAAAAGGTAAATATAGTATAATAAATCAATATGGATATAACAAGGGTACGCAACAAGGTAATTTGAGTAATTGAATATATTCCCATAAATCAAATTCAACCTGGACTGCAAATTGACCAGTCCCACCAGCTGCAGCAGTAACAAGTACAACCTTTCCAGATTCCATCTGTCCTGCCTATAAGTTCCATGATGGCAAAAAGAAATTCTCAACAAGTTGTGCTCCCAAGTAAGATTAATGAACTTGTTTTAAACAAGATTAATGAATGTTAGGAAGACAAATGGGGAGAGAGAGAGAGACAGTATTGATAATGCCACCTTTTCTAGGGCAATTGATGCTGTTAGTCCTGAAGTAAGCATTGCAACAACTTCTGGATCAGGCCTTGCAACAGGAAGTATGTGTTTTGAAGGAACCTAATTATGAACAACATCAAACTGATAATCTTAAATTCGATAGATATCACAATCTGCAAAAACTTTAAAGCATTTACAAGCTTATAAAGTCAAAACTTTGCACTATTAATTCTTTTCCAGATATTATACCATTATGAATTCAGCATAAGCTCCATAAGTCATGACTGCAGCAGGAGTACCAACTTTCAAGCCATTTACAGAGTCTCCCACTGCTGCAACTATCCCAACTGCCTGCAACATCAAAGTGAGGAAGAACCACTTCAAAAATCATGTCCAACAATAAATTGTAACAACCACCAACAGCATATGTAACCTCACACTATCAGGACAATAAAAGGGCATTATGTTAATTAAGAATGATTCCTACACCTCAAAACCAGTATCAAATGGAAGAAGGGATGAGACATCTTGGTTGCTTCCACTAAAATAACGGCCTGAGCTGAAATTCACCTGTGCACAACGCATCCTTGTCAATAAATACTAAATACACATGCAAATACAGGAGGGACCGAGATTACCTAAATAAAGTTTTTTAAAACAGAAAAAGAAAAGGTACAATTTGATGACAAATAGCAGCTAGAATAGAAATGACAATAAAATATTACAGAAAAAAAGAGTCCAACATTTCTGGCCTTCTCAACAATCGTACCTAAATAATTTTTGCAACAAACTCCATTATCTGCAAAAGGAGCTCTTGGCCTAGTGGTAGCCTATTCCTTAGGGCTTGAACTAGGACATAGTTGAGAGTCTCCTCTCAGGCTCTCACACTAACAATAATAATAATAATGATAAAAAATAATAGAAAACAGGCTCTATTATCTGAGTAATTCCAGTCTTCCACCATTAGCAAAGATGACTGACATTTTCAGTGCAAGGGAAAGATGCTGGATCTAATAGCTCACTAATGTTTGATGAGAAATAGCACAATCTACAGAGCCTAATAGTCTTGATTTCAAGATAGCCCTTGAAACAATGTCAAAGGAAAGTGTACGATTCACAAATTTACTTCCATGAGGTTGAGTACCTTTCCAGAAAACAATACACTAGAAAGCTTAGCTCAGAAGCACTTCTACCCTAAAGACAACAACTACTAACACAGAAATTAGTAAATTCCACATTTTCCTTTCAGGTTGAGTATCTTTTGGATTACTGCATTATGCAGTTTGCCACCCAGCTGAACAATGGAGGTTGGAAATTGAAGAAGATAAGATGTGAACAATCAAAATTTGTCGAAGAGTCTCAATTACAAAGAAAGAGACTAACCAACCTAAAACCAAACTTTTAGAGAGAGATGTAAACTTACATCACTAGCATTTACGCCAGCATAAATTATTTTCACCAGAACTTGGCGAGATTCAATGGGCAACTTCAACGGTCTGCGCACTATGGAGGTAGCAGCACGAAAATTATGACTCAAGGTGTGCACAATTCTGCAGAGCAAGACAAAAAATTAACAAGAGTATGAGTAGGCATATCTTTTGTATTTCAAAATTGAGAGTGAAATCTTAAAGTGAACCGAAAATAGGTTTTATATAAATATTCTTTTTTCTGTAAAGAAAAATCAGGATTAATAAGTTCAATAGTAATGTTGAGGCAAGAAACATAATGAAGTATGTATGAGCTTGTATGGTTATCTTAGTCAGATTTTGATGACTAATAAGCACTGAAGTGCAATTGCATATTAAGAGAGACTTTTTATTCACAGGCACTACTAGTTTAGACCTGACGTAGCAACCGTTTTAGCATCTGCTGACAGTGACACAGACTGGAACTTAAAACGGTGACCAAAAACAACCGTTCTTGGCCCAAAACAGAGGATAACCGGGAATGAGACTCACCAAGCAGTAGACCTCACTCGATACTGCTGCACTTGCAAACATCGGATTATATTATGAGGTATTAATGAGTTCACATTCTAAGGACAAGAAAAAATCTTCAGATATATTCTCGATAAAGCCAATACTTCATGCATGAAAAGGTCATTTTTTTCATAACTCATTCGTCATTTTATAGTTCATTGCAACAATGCCGCTAAGTTCCTTCTATAGATTGAAATTATTGGTATCTCAGAGAAAACAACGGGTAATCCAACCAAATGAAAAATAGCAAGCATAACCGACAATGTTATTAAGTTAAGAAGTTCGAAGTATGCTCTCACATTTTCTCAAAACTCTGAGGAATTGGAATGTCTTCGTAGTAGACACTTGACGAGACTCTTTTTCCAGAACTTGACAAACGCACCAAGTATTTTGCTTCTTCTGCGGGAGTGGGCCAATACTCCATACCTCTTCTATTTGTAATCCATAAACATGCCCCAGCTTTACTCTCATTGGTAATGAGCTCGAATGCACCTAAAAGTGGTAGATGGTTCAACAAGTAAAATTGCTATTTGAAATGAAACTTGAGTTCAAATAGAAATAAATATTACATTTTTGACTTACACATATTCACCCAAAAACTCATACGTTACAAGAGTTGTTCATATCACCAAAGCCTTTATCCCAAACAATATTGGGCCGGCTATAGGAATTCATATTAGTGAGAACCCATCACTTGAATTCTCCTTCGCCATTCATTCCGATCAAAAGTACAATCGCGAATAATCCTATAGAGTTCATGCCCTCCTTATCACTTCCATACATGCCTATTTGGGTTATCCTCTTCTCTTTTTAATATTTCTACTTGGATTTTTTCAACTCACCCACTACCGCATTAATATTCTATGTTGTACATGACCAAAACCATCTTAGCATATTTTCACAACTTATCTTCGATTAAAGCTACCCCTATGCTAGATCGAAGAGTCTTGTTTTTTATTCTCTTTCACTTTTTTTGACACATAATCAACATTGTCATTTGTGCTATGCCCATTCATTGGATGCAGGGGCGGAGCCAGGATTCCAAACAAAGGGGGCAAAAAATTTAAGAGGTTAGTTGGCCCCCGAAATTTTTTTAGGACTATTATAGATTTTTTTTGTTGCAGAGGGCTCTTTTAACATGATTCATAATTGAAAATGCTTGTTCTATAGTCAACGTATGAAGAAGAGTTAACACTAGACATATCATTCTCTCAGTCAGATATTCTTTGACCTTCTAGATGTAATAATTCTTTAAATAATTCAAAAAGTGTGATCAGTGAGCGGACCCAGGAATTGGCATCATTGAGGGCACAAAAATGATACGGGGGTCCGGGGCAACGCCCCTGGAATTTTTTTTTTGGGTTTTTTGTGTGGGATCTCGATTCACAAATATAGACTGCAAACACATTAACAATACACCAAAATAATAAGAACATATATATTAATCTATTTTTGGGTTCTTTATGTTATGGTTCAGGATTCACAAATATAGACCGCAAATACAAAACACATTAATAATAATTCAAAATAATCACATTAATTAAAAAGAATACCGTAAGCACTCTCTTGTTCACGACCAATTTCTAGGGTCTCTAGAGGTATGCACACTTCCCGATAACTTATTGTTTGGCAAGAAATGAGATGTATTGATGGTGGGCTAGGTCTGGATGGGCTTTTGGGTTAGGAGAATAGGAGGGTTGGGTGAATATGTAAGTTAAGATAATAGTTTAACGGATTGGGCTAATGCCACTGGGGGCCTCTCCTTTTTCTGGCTGGGGGCCTCCACATCAGCCCTTACTAGAGCTAGTGGAATTTTTTTCAGGTCATTGGGGGCCCGTGCCCCCAGTGACTATACTATACGTCCGTCACTGAGTGTGATATTATTTCGCCACGGAAATAAGTGCTAACTCAAATACTCCGATTGAATCGAATTCGAATGTACCATGCTACAAGCACTGTCACAAACTCACATATCACTCGTTAGGGACTCAAGAGGTCAAAGTGGGTTTAGACCTTGGCCTTGTAGTTTTAAGGATAAATTTAATGGATTGGAATAAAATAAGTTTAATGAGACGAATTTGAAAAAAAATATATTTTTAACGGGAGCAAGATTGAAAATTGAATATTATATAGAGTATTTTTAAAAAGTAAGGGGGGCAAAATAGAAAATATCAATAGTATAATGATATTTTTGAAAAAACAAAGGGGGGCAATTGCCCCCCTTAGCAGTAGAGTGCCTCCGCCCCTAATTGGACGAGTTGCCTCTTATTTGCACACCATTCCGAAACATACATCCTTGTGAGGCGTATGGCAGACCCATAGAATCTCCCTTGTAACCTCAATGATCTTCTTCAGTTGCACAAAACCTTGTAGTTCACTCCCCCACTTCATTCAACAAGCTTTAATTCTATTTGGCACAACCTCCTCGATCCCTTCATCATTCTGAATTATAGATCCAAGGTAAAGAAAAGGTAAACAATACTCGTACTCAAGGCTCCCCTAGTGGGCGGGGTCGAGGACAGACAAGATATTTGAACCTGTGACCTCTAGCTTGCACTCCTACAAGATATTTGAAAATTTTTGCTATTTCTCTTGCCTCTGCTTTAATTGTCTCCACTTTGCCCTTTACTAAACTTACACTTTATATGTCCTGCTACTTTCAAAAACCTTAGGATTCCAAGACATGTCTCAAACAAAGCATAGACAACATTCTGGAAACACATATGTAAGCAAGTCATATTTACACAAGTTTCTCAAATTTGAAAGTATCTAAAATGGACATGGTTCAACATGGGATACTTGACGTCTAAATATATTTAACAATATACCTCCAAACGAGACTAATTTGCACACAAGACATTCTTGAATGTCATATATTTTACAGGTAAAACCATTGTGCTTTGCGGGATGCTCTCATCACTTAAAAGGTCAAAAGCCTCAGGAAAGAAGGGTAAAGAAAGACATGAGCAAAGAAGATACTTGACATACCTTTCACAACCATTTCCATCGGCACAAATCCCCCCGTCAAATTAATGAATGCAGGATCTATTTTTAAGCCCATCTCAGTCAGAACAAACTGCACCAAAATTTCATTGATGAATTTAGTTAATATGCTGTTTTGCATTGCACCTTAAAGGAAATAAAGTTGAAAATAGAACTAGTCACATGTGAAGTCAGGAATGCATGTGCATGTCAAACTGTTGAATAGGCTTTGGTTATCATGAACAGCATGAGAAAATACATAAAGAGATGATTGATATAAAAACCATCAACAGATCAATGGGAAGCTTTTCAATAAAATGTATATATAGACATTAAATATTGAAACAATCATGATATTAATGTCTCGAGATTAATACCAGTGGATCCTCCTTTATAATCACTTATTAATTAACTGCTCAAGAATCCTGTAAGAACATCGTCAAGTGGTGTGACTGCATGCAAGAATTTAAGCTTTCAAGTGAATTCTAAATTGACTTGTACTGTAGTACATCATTCATGGATAGAAAACATTTTTTCACCTAGGGAGTGATGAACTAATTAGCAAAAAGAAGCATAATGTAGAGCACTCCTACATCCCTCTTGAAATGTAATGCCAACATATAAATTGAAAGCAATCTAACTTAAGCAAAACTTTTAATCAAATAAGATTTAGATTCTGAAGAACAAATGAGAGTAGAATATTTTGTGAAAACCATATCCAATGTCCAGCTACACAGATCCATAAAGCATAGGTATAAATGATTCCAAGAAGATCGTTGTAATTTCAAAACAGAGGCGTACCTCAGGGCAGAGCACATTGATACGAATACCTTGCCGTTTGTACGGAACAAGTGATCTAGTAAAAAGAACAACACCGCCTGCACAAACAAATCAAATTACAGGATACGGATGTCACACAAATAAGATGGTAAGTAAGATTTTTTATGTGAAAAGAGTGTCATGCAGGAATAAGTAAGATATAGTGTCACAGAACAAAACCTTTGGAGCCCGAGTATATAGGGTCCATATACATTGGATAAAGACCCGCACAAGACCCCAAATTTATAATCACTCCAGGTTTTCGGGTAGCTTGCATACAGTTAATCTGTTGAGAAACCATGGAAAATTTTAAATACTGCCACCAACAAATGACTTAACAAACAAAAAATCTGCAAGAAACATTTCTTCCATGAACAGTATCTCCAACTTTATCAGTATTTTTTCTGTGTGTAGCAAGATGGGAGACAATTTATCAGGGTTGAGTTTAGCAGATTTCAACTTCCAACAGGTCACTTGTTATTTTTCCATTTCTAAGCAGACTTCCATCACTCTGCTTAAAAAACAGAGAGGTTCTTAATCAATGGGCAGCGTAGGTATTTACTATCACGATGTCGATTATAATGATGATGGTGGTGATGATAAGGAATTAATGTTTATAACAACTTTTCAAATGGTTAACATGAGGAAAGTTGCATAGAATTTTCAGAAATCATATAGCAAACATTGAGGCTGCGTCTAAATTGATGCCCCATAAAAGACAGTTGATGGAAAGAGTTCAGTTAGAATTTATTTAAATCACATTGACAGGACCAATAACACGTTAAAAGGCCAAAGCGGACACTTTCTGATCCCCATTCATCAAGCTGTTTCCTGACAATGATAAAATCATCAAAAAGCTTCAAGCACACTAATATAGCCAGTGTCAAGGAAACACCCTGCGTTATGGGAGAAAAGAAGCAAATCAGGTCAAACTTCAAGCTTACCGCATGACGAGTGCAATCGATGATTGCTATCAGGTTCACATTTATGGTATGCCTCCATGAATGACTGCCATCAGTTTGATCCGTTTGAAATGGAATGGAAGTACCAATGCCAGCACAATTAATAGAGATGTCTAACCCTCCATATGTTGCCAAGTGCTTCTGGAAAGCAGCAGCCAAATCTCCTGTTCAGTGCAGAAAAAACCTACTTAACTATCTGAAGGGAACCAGTTTATTTTGTTTGGTATGAGTTCATATTCTGTAGTATGAGTACAATTATAAAGTTGACTATCTACTAAGCAAATTTAATGGGCTGGGTGAAGGAGACAGATACAATCAAAGGAAATAAAATAAATAAGATACATGGATAGTTGGATACAAAAGCATAGATTACTGAATCCTTAGCCTTGCAAAAATATCTAAACCATAATGGAATAAAAAGGTTATTGATGAGATGGTACGAACCTCATCTACTCCAAACATCAGATAACTCACCCGTCTTTGTCACGTCACATCTGATGAACATAGCAGATGGAAAATCCATCTTCAAATGGAACTTGGCATTCTCTCTCTCAGCAAGGGACGCAACTTCCCTTCCTTTTTCTTCAGATAGATCAACAACTGTCACAAATATTCCCTTTGCTGCAAGAGCTAAGCTAAGAGCTTTCCCTACAAGTTTAGCAGGCATCAAGCGATTAAAAATCATTTATTTTTCAATAGGTTGCACCCCTATAGCTCTACCAATGCTATAAAAGAAAACAAAAAATGGAACTGTAAGATAATATTTATCACCATCAGTAGCTTTATTTTAGGAAAGGGGAGCCAGCATTTTTCTGCAGTTGTGCAACTCAGAAATATTGATTTCGTAAAAAAATAAGCCTCCACGAATCGGAATGGAGCAATTCAAAGGATTGCCAAACACATCCATCAGAGAAAACATATGACAGAGGCTGTGCAGTCACGAGTTCCAATTCAAATCCTGGTTCTGGTTACTACATCCACTTATAGATTTCCAAATAGCTTTGAACTCCACATACGAATAGCTTACACACAACCAGAATTAGCCACACCAAGCAAAATTGTAACATCACTGTCATATATAACTATCCTTCTCCCTTTCTCGTGATTCTAGTACTTCAAAACATTCCATTTGAAATCGCTACATCTCAATTTGATCATCAGAAGAAAATCTTTCAGTCGATCAGCATCTTCAAACACTCTTAACAAATTTCGCTAAATAGAAAAAAAAATCACTGGAAACCTTAAGCTCACTGCCTCCTCCATAGTCTCCAACGGAACTTAGAAGCGACCGATTAGTGATCGAAACGGAAATACCAAACACAAATTTCAAACGAAACAATAATTTAGGGGATTGAGTTTTACCAATCCCAGAGGCACCTCCAGTGACCAAAGCAGATAATCCTGGTTTGAGCTCCATTTCTTCTTCTCTCTTCACTTCTCAATCGATCGATTTAGATATGAAAGAAGTTTTGTATTTGTGTGCAAAACTTGTAGCAGATTAGCAGAAACAAACAACAGTATATAAACTTTTTTCCTTATATAAAATTTGGGCGGAGAAGGCAATAACGTCAATGACAGGAATGTCTTTGTGATTATCTGTCCAGAAACGGCTGATGTTGTGCACTCTAAGGGCCAATATTCGTAAGAATAATGCTTGAGACCCCAAAAAAGTGATCCCAAAATACCTCTATTTAATGTGGAGTGTTGGATGTGAAGTGGATCATACATGTGTGTTTTTAATCAATGGTTATTTTAATGTCACTTAGATTTGGGGGACTTTTGGGGATCAAATTTTGGGGGTCTCTAGCATTGTCCTATTTATAAAGTACCAAATATGTGAATAAAAATTATGGTAACATAAATATTGAAAAATTTTAGGTTAGTTTAGTAAAGCATATGCCAAATGGTGATTAGTAGAAATGTTGAAATATTTTAAAATAGATATGTTGTTTGAATGTTGTGTAGTGTTTGGTTAAACTTTTGTTGGTAACATTTTTGCTGTGTAACATATTATGATAAATTATGTGTAAGGGTATTATGTAATTTAGTTGTAATTGAGAAATATAATTGTATCCAAAACATATAAATTAATTTATAAAATTTATATAATGAATTAAAATAAATTAAAGATACTTAATCAATTATAAATTAATAAATTTATTAAAGTTTTAATAAAAATTTATTTATTTATCAAATGAGAAGTATTAAAGTGATTTCTCGGTGACATAAACAAAATGGGTGAGGGTTATAATCGGAATAAAGTAAAGTCATAAGGACAAAATCAACTTTGGCCCCCTGAAATGCTAGTGAAATTGTTCTATTTTGTAGCATTTCCAAATGTAGTATAAATGTTGGAAAAATTGCCTCGAAGCATGTGTCAAAAAAAGCTCATTTGGATGCCCTTACGAAACGGGGTCATAGTAGCATATATGCTGTTTAAATGCTTTGTAGTGTTTGGTTCAAATTTTGTTGGTAATTTTTTTTCTGTGTAGTAGATTGTAATAAATTACGTGCAGGGATATTATGCATTTTATTTGTAATAGAGAAAAATATCTGTATTGAAACATAAAAGTTAATTTATAAATTTAATATAATCAAATAACAATTAATTTAAAGTTACTTAAATTTAATATAACGAAATGAAAATTAATACATAAATTAATTTTAATTGTTAAAATTTTACTAACAGTTAAATTTGTTATTAATTAATTTATAAATTGAGAATTATTTTAATAAAACTATTGATAACGCAGCATGTGAGGGTAAAAATGGAATAAAAAAATTAAGGAGGACAATATCGACTTTTTACATTTAAATGCTATTAAAATGACCCTTTGAAGTAGCATGTGAGAAGTAGCTTTTTATACTGAGCAAAATGCTCTCAATTTACGTGCTCCAAAAACCTGTTTTTGTAGTATAAATGCTACCAAATAAACTGATCCAAAGAGGGCTTTATAATATTTGCATATTTCTCTCCTTTTTCCTTCTATGAAATGAAAAGGGGTGGTCAACAGATGATTTACTATCTTTTCCACTCCATTTAGTGGCTCGGGTGTCCATATACTTACTTTTGACCCCATTTGACAAGCAATTTAGACTCTTAAAGCAACCACAATAATTGTTTTTTGTTGGGATATGGATAATCCATGGAGATTTATATTTTGCTACTATGGTTGTATTGGAGAATGTGTTTTGATGATGTGACTAAGTCAACAAAATGTGTTAATACAATGATATAAATTTGCTAGCTTTATTGCAATAGAGGTGGGATTCGGTATTTATTTTGATGTAAAATGTGTGTGCTATGGGGCCTAGCCATGAGCAAACATGTAGGCATTGAATTTGCCATGCCCACATCCATGGGACAGCAAAAAGAGGTCAGCACAATTATACCATTGGAGCATGAACAGTTATATATTGGCCCAGCAAAATTCAGTTTTTGTCATCCATGGGCAAGCAAAAAGCCCTCATTGTGAGTGCTAAATTCGAATGGTTATGTTCCCAATGCAAATTTCAAAGTAATATAAAAATAGTATTTCTAAATTATTCTAAAAACAAGCATAATATTGCAAGTTTTAACCACCAAATACCTTAAATACCCTACCTTATCTTTCTATAAATAATAAATATTATATATATGTAATAATTTATTATAATAATTATGTAAAAAAATAATAATATAATTTTTATTTTTTAATTTTTATGTTGAATGTCTTTTGATTGAAGATGTCCCTAATTCACTTGAAATGTGAAACAATTTAATAATTGATTTTTAATATTTTATTGATAAATTGCATAATGCCTATATACAGTATTTGAACAACATATATATACTAGAAGCAAAAATTAAATCAAACACCCACAACATTTGCAACAGCATATGTATTAGCATTTCAAACAACATTTTAAAACCGCATATATGTTACTTCTCAAATTGTTTACGAAACGGACCCTAGTCGAGATGATACAATTTTTGAACCCATAAATTGATCAAATCGATTGCAGTTATATTTAAACCTAGGCCTAGCAACTTGTATAAACAAATTTCACTTTACTTCCTGCCCCTCCGTGGATCCAATGAATATTGTCCACTTAATTTGGGTCAGCCCATACTAATCCGCATGGATTTATTCTTCTGTGCCCTTTGGGGCATAACGTGTTCACTATTTTAAGACATTTGGCATATTATATCATACACTTCACTTCTTTTTATGTGTGATGTTGAATTTAGAATACTGAGCTCATTCACCACTCGATAGATCGTACAACACCACCAAATTTGATATTGCAGAGACTGATGGCCTCGAACACTTGAGTCAAATGCTACATTCATGTCCTAAAAATGTATTTATAAAAAAATTGGACTTTGATTATTCTTTTATATGTCTACATTTCAATTTTTGTAAGATAGAATAGTATTGTTTAACTTTGTACATCCTTGTACATGTGTTGTAAAAAAAAAGTGGAAGTATTCATAATTAACGTATAAAGGTATATGAATAATGTGTATACTTTTCTAAACAATATCACCTGTTTTAGCGAAATAGCGAAATGTGTATTCATGCATTATTAAATGTATATATGTGTTACATAAGTGTTGTACATTACATAGTTGTAAGAGAGCCACACTAAATTACGGGAGGCAAAACTTTGTCCAATCCGAAAAACCAAATTTGGTCGTCTCGTATTAAATTAAGGGGTTTTTACTCATAAGAACAAAAATTAAAAGTTGTATTCAAACAAGGACAACTTAAAAAAAAACTTTAGAAAAAAGGACAAAACCTACAAACTTACAAAAATACCCTCCCTCCTTCTTCTTCCTTCTTCCTTCTTCTTCCTCCTTCTTCCTCCTCCCCCTTCCTTGCTCCATCATATCGGATGTTGGTCATCCGTCCACCGTTTTCGACGAGCCAACTACCGAAATGAAGCTCTAGGTTAGCCCGATCAAAGCCCAACCATCACCCACAGTCGATTATCACTTGAGTTGCCGAAAAAGTTTCGTGAAATCACATCCACCATTTGAAAAAGAGCTAGATCCGGCCAATATGGCCAATGTCGGCGACTATCAACTCCTCCAATCAACTCCACGGATCAAGGCGCATCACCTATGAGGTTTTATTGCTTTTTCGAACTCTTTTTTTTTCTTCTAAAATCATATATGAATCTGCAGATATAATATCTGTTTCAGATCTGTTCTGATATGTTATCTATTTTGAAACTTCAAACATATACCATTTCATTAAAGATAGATAACATTTTAACAAGACAGATAACATTTGCCAAGACAAATAATATTATGACAGATATCAAATTAATCGAAACACATAACATATCAGCTGCAGTATGCATATCCCAAAAATACGAAAATTACCATAGAAAATGCCGAAAATAATGATGTGATGACAAATCGAAGGAAAACAACAAGATCTATAAGTCCCGTGGTGAGTATGAGTAGATCTAGTTCGAATACAACAAAAATCGGGATGAAAAATCACTAAAAAATGCATAGAACTCTCGAATAATGCATGAGGGACGGAGATGAAGCTTTCAGCGGAGCTCAGAGATGAATTATGTACAGGATGCATGTGTCATGTTTAAGGATGAAGATGAGGGTATTTTAGATAATAAAACCATATATTTTAACTTTTTGTCTTTCTTGGAATATTAGTTCAAACTACAAGGATTTTATGAAATAATACTTTTAAGAGTGTCCTTCTTGGAACAAAACTCTTCTATAAGGGACTAATATTTAATTTTTTCTTAAATTAAGTTTGAACATAAACTATATGTTCAAAATTCGGATCCAAACATAAAAATCTCGTCTGATTTAAATCGGGGCATGGTCCAAACACAAAAAATTCCTTCAATTTAAACCCTGATGTTGTTCGACCCAAAATAAATTTTTTGCCACCCTTATACTGAATAATAAATGTCATTTAAAAATATCCACCGAAGTAAAAATATTTCTCATATGAAACATTGTGTCCTAATTTTCTTTTGTAATATCCTAAATTTTCACCAGGGATAATTATACGGCACGGTAACTACTTGCACATTCCCAGTTACTCGGGTCCGTACAAACAATGTACCGTAAGTCTTAATTATCGGAATACAGTTATCTAACTTTCATACATCAAAATACTTCATATTACATACCAGGGGCGGATGCAGGATTTTAACTCAGGGTGGGCAAAATCATACAGGGGTGCTGCCCCTGAATTTTTTTTTTGCTTGTTAAATATGACTTCAAAATAATGAAAAACAACGCTAAAAATAAAAAGTTATTATAATCCGATAAATAATAATTGAAAGTTGATTTACTAATTGTGCTCGTCGATTTTTCACATTTTGTAATCGTTCTATGATATTTTCATTTGGAATAGCATCAAAAATTTATTTATCACAGTTCACAACTAAGTATCTGACCAAAGCTTTATAATTTATAAGCATCATACTTTTCGCGAGTCGCATTATGATTGGAGAATAAAAAAGGGTAAAGTCTAGATAAATTTTTTAAAAATGTATTAAGTTGTGCTTTTAGTGAAAGACATGGATAGGAGGATCTTTTGGGTAAAAGATGAAGAGTTTGGTCTGGATTTCTAACCCATCTTTTCAAGTATTGATGGGCTAAGATTTCAATAGGCCCAATTATTCTATAATCCATAATCTATCATTAATATAGAACAAAAAGTCCTAAAGTGCAGGTGGGCAATTAGGCCCAATTTTTTCATAATCCATGATCTATCATTAATATTATTAAGAAAATCCAAAAGTGAGGGTGGGCAATTGCTGTTAATACATCCGCTCCTGTTACATACATATTCCATAATCCAAACATGGTCCAATACACACTTAAGGTCTTAGTACATTTATCCTTAAATACATTTACATGTGTCCAAATCTATTACGCAATCTCAAAACTTATAGCTTGGATTTTCCCCACTTAGCTACCATTAATCTACATGTATGGAAACCATGTAGGAGGGTTAGCCAAGCTAAACGTAATCCAATCGTGGATAAACACATACATTTAATATATAAGAAAACAGAAGCAGAAAGTTGGGAGTAGACAAAAGAACAATAGATTAGGAATTAATTGAATATAAATATGATATATTCAATTCAAAATGAATGTGCATAATTTATTTAAAAGATTGTGAGAAGAGATTAATATGAAGCAAGTTAAAGAAAATTACACAAAAATATTTTAAAAACTTAGAAAAATTGATGGAATATATACCTGTGCATCATGCAGGAGAGCCCGACTTGTTGAAACTAATAGAGAAAGAAAAGTCCAACATTAGAAAAAGATAAAGAGTTTTAAACACTTTATAAGAAGTTGAATCTACCCTATACTTGAACACATGTTGGAGGGAAATAATGAAAGAAAAATCATTTAGGGTTTTATTGTAGCAAGACAGATTCTTCACTATTTATCTATCATACCAACACCATTACTGCAATTCTTTTTATTTATGTTGATAATATCCTAGTTATTGGAAATGATGATTCTTTTATTTCAGACTTGATTGATAAACTTGGCATTGAGTTTGTCATCAAAGACCTTGGCTCGCTTCAATTTTTCTTGGCATAGAAGTTAAACCATTTTATGATGGAGTGTATTTAACTCAAACAAAGTACATTCAAGACATACTCACTTGCATCAAATATGCTTGACTGTTCTTCCATGTCTACACCAGTGGTTTTAAAAGATAAAACATATATTTCAGATATGAACCCAGTTTACCCAACTATCTATCGAAGCATTGTTTGTGCTTTACAATATTGGACGTTCACTTTGCTTGACATCATACATGTTGTAAATCTGTATGTCAATTTTTAATGCTCCCACTTTAATTCATTGGAAGGCAATAAGTGAATACTTAGGTATTTGAAGGGTACTTCAACATTTGGCTTGCGTTATCTTGCTTAAAGCTCTCTCTCTATATGGTTTCAATGATGCAGATTGGGCAAGTTTTCAAATTACAAGAAGAAACACTACTTGTTCTTACACTTTCTTGGGTGTAAATTGTAGATTATAATATTTCAAGAAATAACATACAATTACTCGATCTAGTTCTGAAGTTGAAGATAGGCCCGTGGCTTCTACAACTACAAAGGTCACTTGGCTGACTCTCCTATTTCACGATATTTGTATTCCCCTTCATTAACCTTCTAAACTGTTTTGTGATAACATTAATGCACTTTATATGTCTGTCAATCTAATGTTTCATACTCGCTCTAAACATATTGAGCTAGACTATCATTTTGTTCATGAGAAAGTTGCCATGAGTATCCTATTCACAAGATACATCTCTTCGTCAAATCAAGCAACAAACATTTTTATCAAATCTCTACTCAGGCAAGTATTCGCATTCCTTCAAACCAAGTTGGGTGTTCATCTTCATTCACCCACCAGCTTGAAGTGACATGTTAAGGAAATTGATTTTGTTAAGGAAAGTCATTCGTTAGACTACGATAATTATGAAGATAAAATCAAGGTACGTAATCCAAGGGATATAATCCCTTAGATTATGGTAGTTTTGGAGGATAGAATCAGTGGTCAATGATTTGAATTGTGTTGAAATATTGTTGTTGATTTCATTGCTATTATTATGTAATTTTCATTAAAATCATTGTGTATAATTGGCGAACCTTGTTGTTTATAAATAGCAAAATATCAATGAAAATAATAACGCATTCTCTTATTCATTTACATACTTCTTTAAAGAGAACGCCTCTTCAACTAGTATTTCTTTATTTTGGTCCGTAAAATCTCCAATAGTATCGTCACTTTATTTTAGACTTAATGCACTCTTATGGCTTATGTAAATGTTTAGGTATGATTTTTGGAGCAATTTGATTCTGGTTTGATTTTGATTTATGCAAGTTTATGTCTGATGTGATTTCATGGACAAAATAGTTATTATTTACATAATTGACGGACGAAAAGTGTTACACCTTTATAACTAGGGTATGCCATATAGATGTCACGCAGTATTTTTCCGACCACTTTCTCACTTGGAAGATAAAATATGTATTTATTGATAGTTAAGGGACGAAAAATTATCTATTTTCTATTAACATCTATAAAAAAACTCTTCATCCTTTAATTTGAATGATAATGATATTATTGACAATTTTGCTCAAGGAAATACAAATCCTATTGAATACGGAAATAAAATAAATTTAATTTATACATTTTTTTTAACACTAATATCAAAATAGATTTGAAATTATTAAATTTTTTTCTATAAAATTAATATTAAAATATATTAAATAATAAAAAATTCTGTAATTTCTATGATATAGCGGGATCTATTTACATAGGTTGATGTTGTAAGTATATAAAGTGTCCGGAAGACAAGTGAACTATTGATTGAACGATAATCACATTGCATGTAAGGGACCGACCCATCCATTAGAACATGGGTACAACCGTTAGAGTCCTGCATCCAAAAAAAATAAGAAGGCAATTGCTAAATGTACATAATTTTTTACTAAATACACACATACAACATTTCAATCAATCATTTCACATACAATTTCAATCAATCATTTTAAAAGAAAGCCAACTTTTTTTGTTCACAAAAATATATCAATATTAACACATAATTTTTTATTAAATACACACATACAACATTTCAATAAATCATTTCACATACCATTTCAATCAATCATTTTAAAAGAAAACCAACTTTTTTGTTCACAAAAATATATCAATATTAATTTTTTTTAGAATATTGGGTTATTTATTAATTGGGTTTATACACTAATTAACATTTTTTATATGTCAAGTTGTAAACTAAAATACTACTAATTAACATTTTTTATAAATATACAAGCATAGTTCATAAAAATATTACTTAGCAAAAACGATGGACATGCTTGAACACATCTCCCAATAAATTGACTTCAATTTTATTAAAAAAGAATGTTATATATATATATATGTATATGTATATAGAACACATCTCCCAATAAATTGACTTCAATTTTATCAAAAGCTAACTAAAATTTTATTTTTGTTATCCTTTAAACCAATTAAACTTATTAAGACTATCCAACTCAAATAAAACAAACCCAATTATTTATAAATTTAATCCAATCTGCACACTTGCCCAAAATTAGCAAGTATGACCCATTTAATCATTCCCACTTTATAAATAAAACCCATTCAATCTTGGCTGAAGCAAAACACTTACTGGGCCGGATAGGATAGATTATCAACATAAATTCCACAAAGCTATGACTAAGTGAATTAAAAAACTCGATTATTTCAGAAACACGAAACAAACTTCCAAAACATGTAGTGAAAATTAAAACACGAATTAATCAGAAAAGTGAGGTTCATCTAAGAATGAAAGCGTTGTGAATACCTTAACTGTACAGCTCCACTCGCGAACGAGAACACTCTTCAAAAATCGAACAAAAAAAAAAGAGGCTGCGTTTGGTAAGGATTTTTATCCAACATTTATACTACTTGCTAGTATAAATGTTTGTGGCCAACCAAACAACAATTTTGGTGCACATAATTCGAGGGATTTTTTGGGACATTTTATACTACTTTCACAATGCTACAATAAAGGACCATTTCACCAACATTTGCATATCACTTGTCTATTTTGTCCCCATTAATTTTACATAATTCCATTTATACACCCGCCACTTGTTAAACATCAAAACGCGCTAGGTCACCTCTGATCTACGCCGTATAGTTCGACTGTGAGTTGCATCACCGCGTTTCATCGACAAAGTCCACCAGCTATCGACGACAACCGTAACTGGCCAAAAATCACTCTATTTCGACAAAGGTAACGTCCTTCCATCTCTCATACTCTCCCTTACCATGGATAAATCGATCGATATTTTAGGGTTCATGTTCGAATGTGTTCGATTACACTTATCTGGGTTTCTTCATCGATATATTCGGGTTTATGGCCTATGTTTACGATTTATATGTTGTAATTTGTGCACTTGTTTATGGTTTACCGAAAGACATACTACCCTCCTCAGATTGGATCAATTTAACATATTCTAACTTGGTGATTCTGGTTTATGATGTCTGGAATGTTTGTGTGATTCTGGGATGAATTTAGCATATTCTAACCTTGGTGATTCTCGTATCAGATTCTATTTGCTTATTCTAAGAAAATTTTTGCAATGTTGAATGAATATATGACTTGGTATCAGAATTTGGGATCATATTCTGGTATCAATTTAGCAATTTCACGTTTATGCTATTTGGGCCTTTATACTGCTATGATATTTGATGTTGATGTTCATGTTCCCGTGTTTCATTACTATTCTGTGTAAACATATATTTTATTCTGGTGAACATACTAGTTAGAGAATGCATTGTGTATTTAGTATATATTTTGGGTTTTATCTGTTATGGGTGCTTTTGATATGTAGGGTTGCATAGGTGCTTTGGATAGGTTTTTTGGATTGCATTGGTTCTTTGGATTGCGAAGCTAATATTCTACTGCATTTTTTTCCTTAAAGTTAATCTAGTGGAACTGTTTGAGTAAGGGTTTATATATATTGGATTACATACTTTTATCATTTGATCCATACTTTTATGCACCTGAACGTACAATTTGATTCATACTTTTATACTTATATGGACCTGAACTATCAATTTGATCCATAGTTTTATACTGTGCATTATTTATATCATTGTGAACTTCATACATGGATACTCTGCCTTCATATGCATCTGTTATGTAGTGTGCAGCTCCATGTATATTTACTACTTCATAACTGATCATATGCATATGATATGAATTTAGTTTACGCAAAATGTCTTCAAAAAGAAAAGACCCATTGGTAGAGGATGGAAGCGATAAATTTAAGTGGGATAGACACAATACAAAAACTTTTATAGAGGTGTTAATTGTTTGGAAGAAGAAAAATATTGGGGTAGTCAAATGGGATAAGGTTGCTGAAGAATTCAAGAAGGCTAGTAGGTTAGCATGCTCGCCTATGAAATTAAAATCTAAGCATGACAACATGATGCAGAATTGGCAATTGTTCAATAGACTTAGGAACTCTGAAGCTACAAACCATTTCTTTTATCTCTGAATACCTAAAGTGACATCGTTCCAAGAACATCTCACCTAGGGGTGCCATTGTACCATGCAGAACTAGTGAATTGAGGGGCTATAATTGGGTGATGGAAGTGCTGAATGGAAACCCAGTACGGTGTCATGAAGTGTTTAGAATGAATGTTAATGCATTTATGAGCTTGTGCAGGGCATTGAGAGATGATTATGGGTTGAAAAGATCAAAGAATACAACCATTATTGAGATGGTTGCAATTTTTGTTAATATTTTGGGGCATGGAGAAACTAATTGAGATGTTCAAGAGCGTTTTCAACATTCAGGAGAAACAATCAGTCGTCACTTTCATGCGGTAGGAAGATGGCTAAGGTGATTATCAGGTTTAGGGGAAACTCTCTTTATGAAACTCCAACATACATTAGGCAGCATCCCAACGTCGGGTATCGTATATGTTTTAAGGATTGCATCGGGCCATTGGATGGTACACATAATCCGGCTGTCGTTGAACCAAACAAGAGACAAAAGTATATTGGTTGAAAAGGTGTGCCAATGCAGAACGTGTTAGCAGTATGCGACTTTGACATATTTTATACACATGTGTCAGCTGGTTAGGAGGGATCGACACATGATAGTCAGGTATTGGAACATGCGTTACGCGTTGAGCATTTCGAGTTCCCGAAACCACCTCCAGGTACATTTACAAAATGAAAATTACGAATTTCGAAATAAGCATATCATTATATATACATTGATGGTAATACAATTTTACACATAGGTAAATATTATTTGGTGGATGTGGGATATGCAAACAAGATGGGTTTCTTGGCACCGTACAAGGGGAAAGGTATCATGTCCCTGTTTTTTGGAATGGAGCATCTGCATCAGGATCATGTGAAGTCTTCAACAAGGCTCATGTGAAGTTAAGAAATGTTATAGAAAGACATTTGGAGTCACAAAGAAGAAGTGGCGAATATTGGGGTCGATGACTTCATACAAGACAAAGATACAACCGAGGATTGTGGTTGCTTGCATGGCTCTTCACAACTTCATCAAACTGAATGCTGCAGCTGACATTGATTTTAATGAAGTTGGGTCTAAGTCTGCGATAGCGGAGGACAACATGACCAATGGGATGGCAGGCAATGTGGTGGAAGAAGGTGAGGAAAATTTGTTTATTGACGACGCTAACATGGCTCAGTTTCGTGATTTTGTGGCGCAACAACTAATGAGCATGTGATGTATGTTACTTATTACGTAATGAAAACATGTATGAATTTATTTGGATATATTTATATGTATTTGTAAGACAAAAAGATGTTCAATTGATGTATTTCCACTTATTAAGAAAGGGTTTTTATTAAATATCACAATTTTTACACTTTATATAATTAATTAATTAATAGTATTAACCGAAATTATTATTTATAGTTATGTTTTTTTAATTAATTATATTTATTTTATTTTTCTTTAATTTATATATTTAACTTTGATGTTTAGATACATTTATATGTCTTACATACAACTAGAATGCTTAATAGCCCTGCGCGTAATTTGTCACGAGATGCTACACATAATAATTGTTACCAATAAAAATATAACCAAACACTTATTCAACATTTATATAGCGTATCTACTACTAAAATTCTTCAGTTTTTCTGTTACCGCTACTTCTGCTAGTATATCTATTATTTTCAAAAAGTTTTATCAAACTAGGCAAGGGTGTGGCCTATACCCTCTGCATCATAAATGTTTATAACATTTATAGTCTGTCCACAAATGTGTGGATTTAATAAAAAAATATGTATTTAGATGTACCAGAATAAAAATAAAAATAAATAAAGTACCCGGGGCCGGAACAACATCAGACATAAGTACATGACACGGAAACTCGAAACAAACTTTAACCTCCAAACACAAGTCATACATAAATTTCCTTTTATTCCACGAAACCAAAACCTATCTATTATTCTATTGTCTCTCTCCCCCGTCTCTCGCGCTCCTGATGGAGGATCAATCTTCCATCACGAGCGATATTCGTAGTTCTCTGCTGATGCCTTAATTTAGCATGCATAAACCCTAGAGTCCTGGAATTCGTTGTCCTGCTTGAGAATCGAACGACTGAAGCAACGAGAACAACAACGACGATGAAGATGTTCCCGTGGAAAATCGCCAAGTCGGCGGAGGCGATGCTCTCGCGGTGGGCGTTAAGGAGAGTGTGCAAGTTCCTGTTGAAGAAGAAATTGGGGAAGTTTATTCAAGGCGACGTTGATCTTGACCAGCTTGAAGTGCAGCTCATCGAGGGCACAATCCAGCTCAATGATCTTGCTCTTAATGTTGATTATATCAACAAGAAGGTGAGCTTATTTTCTGTGCCGGTTTTGAATTTTTTTTTAGTTTGGTTCAGTTGGAAGCAGAAGAATGTGAAGATTTCCCTTTTGTGTTATTTCGGTCAATTATGAAAGGTTGAGTTGGTAATGCTGAAATTTCGAATTAAGCTTAGATGACTTGAATTTGCTAGCTGGAATTACTTTGGTATGTAGATATGCTAGGTGCTTATTGAATATCATACATCTTTTTCTGTCTAGTTTGTTTGGGCCTATTCGCTGATTGAATTTGCAGTTTACTTCTTTTTGGACAAAAGAGAATTGGATAATAAAGGCACCAACAGGGTGCGCCCTAAATACAATAAATTCAAATGCATATAATCTTAAGCTTACTCTTACCTATGTCACTTTGTCCCATGTTGCAAAATAAAACGTTGTTTAACCAACCATCTAGAATGATCCAAAGATGATTTTGTTATCCAAAGGTTCTTGTCCCTTGCCCTCCATATTTCCTGCAAATAACTTATAGAACAAGTTGACCTTTTTTTTTACTGATTTCATTCAGATGTGTAGATTAAGAGAATTAGGGTAAGCGTGTTCTCTTTGTGTTAGAGACCCACACAAATATTATTCTGTATTTATATATGCTTAACAAAACATAATTCTATGGGCCCTAAGCCCAAGTCACTAACACTCCACCTCAAGCTGGAGCATATATATTTATCATGCCCAGCTTGTTACAAATGAAGTTAACCTGAATCCCAGACAAAGACTTGGTGAAAATATCAGCCAGTTGATCACTAGTATTGACACGTAGGTTTGAGGTGTTTCACATCATTTATATATACTCACACTTCCCCTCGGGCTGGACAATCCGACGGCCCAACACGTGTACAACAAACGAGGCCCAACACTGGGGGCTCTCACAAAGACCCACACTTGGGGCAACAATAAATTGGGGGTTTAAATTGTAGAGGCTAAGGGTTGAACCCAAGATCTCTTGCTCCGATACCATGTAGATTAAGAGAATTGGGGTAAGTGTGTTCTCTTTGTGTTAGAGACCCACACAAATATTATTATGTATTTATATACGCTTAACAAAACATAATTCTATGGGCCCTAAGCCCAAGTCACTAACAAGATGCATCAGGGACTAGCATTTGGTTATTCAAAAGCTTTAGAGGATCTTCTAAGAACTCGAAACTTTATTGGTCGTAGAATACATGAACTTCATTCAGAGTATCATAAGTCCAACTGTGAAAGTTCTTATTTAAATTATTTCATTAATTGTTGTGCTGAAATCCATAACTCTCCACATTGGGTATCAGTTGAAAACACTTTGATGTGCATGGGTTCAGGTGGTAGGAATTGTAATAAACCAGCTCTAATGGGCGTATGCTTGAGCAGTAGAGACAGTGGAGGTGTATACAACTATACATTGTCTCTTAAAAGGCAGAGATGCCAATTTTGAGAGTGGTTGGATTTCATGTTTCAACAGTTTTTTAGCATCAATGTTTTAAACTGTTTGTATCCATGGTTTAATTACACCTTTTAACTCTCTCATTTTGGAGCTCTTTCATAAAAAAAGTATACATATTCTCATTTTCTTGAAACACATTGTGGCAGGACTCTCACATTTGCATTTTATATCACAATGAATGCCAATTGTTTATGTGGTCTCTAGAAAGGACGTATGTTCTTAATGAACATTCATGTTAGAACAGTTTTTCCCCACTTGAATATGGTAATGAACAATGTGTATATTGGGTGTGTTGAACCAAGCAAACATTAATGATGCAGTGCCATTAGAGCACAGAGTTTAATATTATTGTTTCCCCTTTCTCCTCATCCTTTGAGCCATTAGAGCACAGAGTTTAATATTATTGTTCCCCCTTTCTCCTCATCATTTGATTGTTTTCGTGTGCTTATCTTTATCAGCTTGGCTCGGTAGCATCAGTGATCATAAAAGAAGGATCAATTAGCTCGCTTTTAGTCAAAATGCCTTGGAAGGTTAAAGGTTGTCAGGTTGAGGTGAATGAGCTTGAGCTTATAGTTGCTCCTTGTCCAGAAATGGATTCTACAGCTGGGCATGAAACTTGCTGTTCGAGTCAAGATGATAACCAGTATATGCACTGTACCTCAGGAAACTGTGGGCATGAGATGGCTGACAATATGGCAAAATCTGCTTCGAGTGATGTTCATGAAGGCGTTAAGACAATTGCAAAGATGGTAAAATGGTTTCTTACAAGTTTCCACATAAAGATAAATAAGCTGATTATTGCATTTGATCCATACTTGGAAAAGGATGAAAAGGAGGTGGAGCGTGAAAGAACATTGGTGCTTCGGATAATGGAAATAGAATGTGGAACTGGCTTGTCTGAGGATGCTGAGTCCAAGTTGGGGAGCTTCCTTGGAATAAGTCAATTGACAAACTTTGTAAAATTTCAAAGAGCAATAGTGGAACTCCTCCATATGAGCAGAGTCAGTGATCAAACATGCTGTTCATGTGCATCAGGAGCAACCTTTGGCAGCCTTTTTTTATGTTCATGTTCATCAAATATTGCGACGTCTGTTTTGATTGGGGAAAAAGGTGGATTTTCAGGGAGTCTTAGGTTAAGTATACCTTGGAAGAATGGTTCCCTAGACATTCGCAAAGTGGATGCGGATATCTGTGTTGATCCTATAGAGTTACGATTTCAACCCAGCACAATCAAGTGGTTTTTGCTTTCATGGGAAATTTATAGCAGCTTGGGGAAAGGTCCCAGGTTTCCCAACCATGCAAAGTTAACAGAGTCGGATTTCTTAAATGCCGTTTCTCATTTTTCATCTACCCCGGTATCTTCTGCTATTATTCCTGATAATATGATCCCACTTGGCGGTAGTGTTCCATCCAATTTTTCTTCTTTGGGTCAGAAACAAACAGTTTTCGAAGCCATGCTACCTGGGTCACATTTTATACATGACTGGGTTCCATTTCCAGTCAGTGAAAGCCAGAAAGACAGCATTGTTGGTGGAGAACTTGATCTTGCGGCAAGGTTGGTGTTCTTTTTGGTTATTGAAGTCCATTCTGTAGCTGCTATAATTCTTAATAGCTATGAAACTCCCTGTTCAAATTTCTGGAATTGATGGAAGTTTATGTCTTTGATAGTGAAAGAAAATTCTTTGTTATTTCTTTCTTAACTTAAGCTTTTTTTATTTTTGACCCCTTCGAATCTTGTCAGTTCGTCTTTGGCTTTTGTGTGGATAATTTTCAGAGAAATGGAAATTTTGAACTTTCGCTTGTGATAAATGAAAATTCTAAGTTTGTAATTCTAATGCGTTAATTTTTGATGACCATGGTATTTGATCTGCACAACGATTCAAATACCTTTTTTTTTTCCCTGTATGTATGAACCAGTCATGCATAATGGCTCCAAGTGAAGCTACTTCTTCTAACATGATGTGCCATTGACCTTCATGCAGTGTGGACCAGTTTTTTGAATGTTTTGATGGACTAAGAAATTCTCAATCAGCTTTAGGAAGCAGTGGGATGTGGAACTGGACGTGTTCTGTTTTCAGTGCGATAACTGCAGCATCAAGCCTCGCTTCTGGATCTTTGCATATTCCCTCAGGTATTAGTTGCTTCTTTCCATATTGGTCTAAAATATGAGTAGTTGTAGTTTTGTTTACATTGCATCTTAATGTGCATGTAAGTTATATTAAAATTTTCAAATGGCATTTGGTATTCAGTTTAATTTCCTGTATATTTTGGGGTAGCTCCATTAATCCTCTAATTTCATCAGTTACAGATTTTGCATGAAATCTTCTTCTCACATGTGATGGCATGCCGCATGCCTACATTGTTGAGTTGTTCTATAAATATATTTTTATTATGGCCAATTTACCCCTATCATTACCGTTCAAAAATTTTCCCATCATCGCCATTCAATAGTTTTCCCGTCATCCTCTGCTATAACTATTGATGATGGCCTGCTCTCATCAATATGTGGGGAAAAAAGATGAAAATTTTGTTAAAATAAGCATATCTGGTTTGTTGTCTGGAGATATTCAAGGACTAAAATTATATTTCTAATGGATTTTTTTTATGGGCATCTTAGACATAATGTGTGTTTGTATTAGCTCGTACTCTGTATAAGTAAGTATGCATTCCTTAGGGGAATTTCTAAGTTTTTTCCCCTTATTGACTGACTACAGAACAGCAGCATGTTCAAACCAATCTTAAAGCTACTTTTGCTGGTCTTTGTATAACGATTTCATTTGATGATGAGGATCATAAGCTTCCGTGCGGCCAGAAGGTTAATCAGATGAATAATGGTTCCAATCTTCATTACATGGGTGCAGAGTGCAGGGACATTCTTGTTGGTTTGCAGGTATATAATGTGATTGGATGGTTGCTTTCTTATTATGAGTTGTCTCTATTTAACCCATTTTAAATATTAACACCGTTTCTTATTATGGTAGGTATCTCCTCAAGAAATGAGAGTTGAAGGAACAATCAAATGTATTGAGGTGTCTGATTACTTATGCAATGCAAATGATGTCTTAAACTCTTCCTTGGATGGGGGTATTGATGATTGCGACTCTCAAAATCTTTTAATTCAAAATTTGCAAGCTAAAGTTCAAGGTTCTCTCCCTCCCTTTGTCTTGTTTGCTGAAGATTCTGGTTCGGAAAAATTGAGTGGACTTCAAGCTGCAGGTTTTCCGATTGGTAATAAGGGGGGCATGACCAAAGTTATGTTGCTTAAAACTTCAGGCTTTACTCATTACCGGTTTAATGTGAATTTAAATCCATCTGATGGAAATTTAAGATGCCCTGCTACGTTTTCCTTGGAACTACCACCATTCATTTTCTGGGTGAATTTCTGGTTGATCGCTGCACTCTTGAATCTTCTAAAGGAAGTGGCAAAATGTGTTGATGTGAAAGATAACAAATTTCCTGTCAAGCCATCCAGTGAGAAGCTCGGATCAACTCAGGATGGGGAGAAAGGAGGTCCTTGTCCTGGTGTGAAAGCTTCATCCTCCACAGAGAGTCTGCAAGGTGAAATATCAGTTCTCAATGCAAGAATAATATTCTGTTTCCCTTTTGAGAGCCCTAATCATCTTGCTAGTTACTCGTCTTGGGATCAGTATATTGCTTTGGATTTCCGTTCTCTGTCTACTGTGAAGAAGGGCACGATTCAAGACAATGGTTCAATTTCTGGTGCAATATCACAAAAAAGGTTTACTCCAAGGGCAACAAAATCTCTGCATCTGATCATGGGTAGTCTTGATGCTTACTTGGTCACCACTGCACGTAGTGGCAATGCTGGAATTAATTCATGTGACATGGAAAGCCTGAAATTGGGTGCTGAACACGTGATATCCACCAGCAGCAGAGCAGGCTCTTTTTCTATTATTAGCATGGTTTGGCAGGAGAATCCCATCAATGGGCCTTGGATAGCCGAGCGAGCTAAGTCATTAGCCACCTCAGATGAATGCAGCTCCATGGACAGATTCATGGGAAAGGGTTGTGAGTTTGCCACTGTAACATCTGTTACAGATATGGAAGGAAAACATGCTCAAACTCGTGATGAGATTGTATCCAGCTCTACATTTCTTCTGCATATACGCCTATTTTCAATAAGAGTCAATCTTAGTAGTGCTCAATATAATGGTGCAAATTGTCTTTTAGATCAGATGGTAAATGCGTCAAAATGCTTTGCCTCTGATTCAACCAGTATTAACACAGAAACTTCAGTGTCTCAAACTTCGATCCTTGTTGAATGTGATTCTGTAGAAATTGCAATTAGACCAGATATAAAGAAGAATATGAAAACTTCTATTCAAAATGAGCTGCCTGGATCTTGGCATCATCTAAAACTGAAAATTCAGAAGTTAAATCTACTGTCTGTCTCAAATATTGGAGCTATTAAGGGTACGACTTTCTTTTGGCTAGCCCATGGAAAAGGCAGTTTGTGGGGTTCCACCACAGGGTTTCCAGATCAAGAGTTTCTTCTGATCTCTTGTAGCAACTCTACAATGAAACGTGGTGATGGGGGAGGTTCAAATGCATTATCTTCTAGTTTGGCTGGTTCTGATATTTTACACCTGTGGGAGCCGGAGAACTGCAATAGCTTCACATCCGTAACTGTCAGATGCAGTACATTTGTAGCTGTAGGTGGTCGATTGGACTGGTTGGATTCATGGTCCTCATTTTTCATTTTGCCGTCTTCTGAAGTTGAAGATTCTGGTGGCAATATTTCACAAAAGGGTGAATTAAGTGCACATCATGGGTCCTCTTTTGTTCTAAAGTTGGTTGATGTTGGATTAAGTTATGAGCCCTACTTGAAGAAGTCGGTAATCAGGGGTGATATGAGTTCTTCATCTTTTAAAGAAGAAATGGGTGATCCTGTTGGTTGTTTGTTGGCTGCATCATCATTGAATCTTTCGAATACAAATTTCAATGATTCAATAAACAGTGATTATATGATCGTAGTGCAGGATCTTGGGCTTCTTATTGGTGCAGTGTCAGAGTCTACTAATATTGATGGCAATTATAGTGTGGGACATCTTCACAGGACTGGTTACACTAGAGTTGCTCGGGAGGCACTTATTGAAGTAATTTTTAGAACCAACTCTAAGAATGGCCTTCTGTGGGAGATAGAGTGTTCAAAATCTCATATTTATGTGGAAACGTGTTATGACACAACCTCTGGTCTGCTTCGCTTGGTTGCTCAACTCCAACAGCTTTTTGCCCCTGATGTGGAGGAATCCCTTGTGCACTTGCAGAGCCGGTGGAATAATTTTCAGCTGGTACAGGAGACTAATGATTATGATGATGAAATGAGAATTCCTAATAGAGATGCTGCGCCCTCTGTATCACAAGTGCATACTTCAACCGTAGATTTTGACGAGAGATCTGGAGTCTGTGGCTTAATGGATGAGATTTGTGAAAATGCCTTTCATTTTGATCATGCAAACCAGAGCTACGAATTTGATTTTTCTGAATCACAAGGTACCCCTGCACTTGATGAAAACCTACTTGGTGAGGCTTGTAGCTTAATTGAAACTCCTGAGATTTCCTCTGATGGTCTATCCTTCAATGAACCAGTACCTCTAATAGGGCTGGAAAGTAATCAAGCCTCATTTCTAGAAGAAGGTTATATTTCAGAAGTGATAGAAGGCTATTGTTTTTCCGAGCAACGCTCTCTATCAGGATTATCTGTAGGGAGACAATCGTTGCCTGAGGTTCTTATATGCAGATCTAAGAGCTTTGGGGATGGAGATGCTGGAAGACGAAATGGTGGATGGTATGGGGATTCCTCCTTAAAATTTGTTGAAAACCACATATCAGACACAAATGAGGAAGCCGGGTTGAAAGAATTTTTGGAAGGCAAGTATCGACCTGACTCTGGAAAACATGCTGATTCTAAGGAGGCCACAGGACTTGTACTTTTCAACAATGTTAATGTCATATGGAGAATGTATGCTGGCTGTGACTGGCATGAATCTAGAAAGAACAAGGGGAGCTCTGTCCATCTTCACGGAAGAGATACTACTGCCTGTCTAGAGCTTACTTTATCTGGAATGCGGATTCAGTATGACACTTTCCCTGATGGCGGGACATGCGTATCCAAGCTCTCTCTTTCTATTCAAGATTTTTACCTTTCTGACATGAGCAAAGCTGCACCTTGGAAACTGGTATATTTTATTATCTCAAATTCTCTTACCTTTTATGTTGTACAACAGCTTTTGATGTTGAATGGTTTTATCTGTTTTGCAATGGAAGGTGTTAGGATATTATAATTCAAAGGATCATCCTAGGGAGTCCTTTTCAAAAGCATTCAAGCTAGAGTTGGAAGCTGTCAGACCAGACCCACTAACACCACTTGAGGAGTATCGGTAAGCTTGTATCATGTTATATGACAAGATATGTGGTTGTTTTCGTCGGCCATGTATTGGGAAAAGCTTTAATTTGTCTGCTTATAAATTTCTTTCCATTTACCCAAAAAAATAAATAAATAATTCTGCCTTGTTAGACAATGGTATATCCACAAATTTGTCAAAATTTTCCTTGTCTGTTTAATTAGTATTAACTTAGGATTTTTTGACGCACTTGCTTTGGAATTTTATTGATGTACCCATAAAAAGGATTACATCATTCGCTAGGTTGGTCCGGAAGCCCCCACTGAATCCGGGAAGCCGGTTCCTTCTGTTCTGAGCTAATGTTGCAGCTGAAATGCCCACTTACATTTCTTGAACAATTGATCTTGACTTGAACTTTTTAGTTGCATTTTTTGGTGTGGTTTTTGGCGTGCATTTTTCCTTCTGAGAAATATAAGTGATCTATCATTTGTAATGAATATAATCAAAAGGCATGGCGTCCCTTTAATATTAATCCATCAGGGTTTTTTTTCACTCAACAAGGAGAAAACTTCGATTCCTCTTTTCTGTACCTTATGCCTTATAGTTGTTCTTGTATATTTCTCTATTGAACTGCACCCTTGTGTATATAGATGCAGACACAGACATTACACTATTTCCCCCCTTTTTGGGATGATGATTATAGTGGACCATCTTTTATAACATGGATATGGACATTTTAGAAATTGAAATATAGCATTCGCATGGGAATGTCTTGCACGGTTGCACCTCTTGTTTACTAAAGTTGGTATGTGAACTTGAAGAGAAGAAAGACTAAATCTTGCATTTTGTAGTCAGCTTCTTAATCTGACACAGCTTCTGTGGAAATCTATGGCACAAAGCATCAACTTTGTGTCAGTAATGCTGGTGAAACTGTTATTTTGATTTTAGTATGTTATATAAGTGCCTCCCCCTCTATTTAAGGAGGGTGATTTCTTCGAGCTTTTGTTACATTCTTCAGCTAGATGGCTCTCATTTTTTCTGTTTTGTTTTTCGCTTTTCTCTGTCTATTCAATCTGGTAGACAATCCATGTCAGGATTGATATTTGGGTGCTGATTCTTGTACTTTTTTTTCCCCAGATTATGTGTAGCATTATTACCTTTGCTATTGCATCTTCATCAAAGCCAACTTGATTTCCTCATCAACTTTTTTGCAAAAAGCTCATCGGTTGACCAGTCTTTAGACGGTCATCAAGATTCTGGTGGCTCAAAAATCTCTACAATAAGTGGAGGGCATGCAATCCCAGATGAGGCTTTGCTTCCTTTTTTTCAGGCGAGTGAACGACGACATTTTTTATTGTGTGGTATTGGATCTCAGTTTTGCATTTTTATGTTGGATTCTGCCTTTAGCTCAACCTCCATTGAAAAGTATTTGTTTGGTACTCGATATTACGGTTATCTTGTTCAATCATGTACAAGAATCGTATATATGCTATATTAAGTGGAAGGTCTTGGTACTATAGTAGCATAGACGGCTACCCTATGGCTAGGGGCATACTTTTTTTCTTTTAAGAAAGTTTCTCCATATTTGTATAGTTTAACGTAAGGAAAGAAGATAATCTATGTAACAAATTCCCAATGGTTTCGCTTTTTTTTAGGTGGAAGTAGAATCTAGATTGTGAATTTATATTCAAACATGTGGCCCACTGGTAGAGTTGTAGAGGTGCAAACAAGAGGTCATAGGTTCAGTTCCTAGAAATAGCCTCACCACATATTATGTGGGGTAAGATCTGCATACATCTTGAATGTCCCCGATCCCGTCCACTGCGGTAGGCTTGTGCACGAGAGTTGTTTACCTTTTAATTTATATTGTGAATTTGAAGAATCGATTTGTCATAATGAATCTACTTGAGTCGAAATGAATTTAAAAACTACTGTTTGATGTAAACATTAGTATCTACAGTCCAATTAAACTATGCATTTCAAACGAAGAATGCTGTTTGGTACATTCATAAAATCGATTTCACAGAAAAGTTAGAAACATAAGCTAAGGAACATATTACATACATTTCCTTTGGTATCAGAACTTTGAAATGTACTAGTCAAGTAAGAAATACTGCATGTGCATATATGTGTACATTAATTGTTTCAGAATGATAAGAGGCAATTGAAATCTACTTCTCTAACTTCTTGTTCTGATTTTAAAATGTGTAAATCACCTTACCAAAACTTATTATGAGCCCATCTTAACTGAACATAATTTATGAAGGACAACATTTCTTTTGATAATTGATTCTTGGGAGAAAGAAACTAATCGTTATTTTCCTTCTTCTTTTTTTTTCCTTTCTAAATTAACACGAGTGTACTGGCTTGTCGATGCCTTTATAGTTTGCGTCAGTAAGAGATTCACCTTTTTGTTCATTGTTGTCCCGTTTGTGAACTTTTTGGGGACTTTGTTTCTCATAGTAATGGTCACGTCTCCTGTCTACCTGTCCCCAAATTACGCATTCCTTTTCGAGTAGGAGAATGGATATAATGTTGCATTTGTGACCTTATCTTCTGGTCACTCAAATATATTTCAATAAGATGAGGAGAATTCTGTGCACGTGAGCAGTGGTATTGTAATTGGTTCATAGTAACTAGGTGTGATTGACATCCAGTTTTTATGAAGAGTCCTTGCTTCCTTTTCTGTCTTTATGGTATGCAGATGGTGTTCCTGTTGGTGATATATGATAAGTAGTGTATATAGACTTATAGATGTCAGAATTACTCGATAAATATGTATAAGTTCATTCTCGAGTAATTTTGATTATGGTCATGTTCATATACCTAACTGTCTTGGAACTGTGTTTCAGAAGTTTGACATATGGCCTATTCTTGTTCGGGTAGACTACAAACCAAGCCGTGTTGATCTAGCAGCATTAAGAGGCGGGAAGTATGTTGAACTTGTAAACCTTATTCCCTGGAAGGTGAATTTTACGTTGTCTTTGGTTTTTGTTTCTTAGTTTGTATAACTTTCCTAGATATTCTACAGAAGTCATGTTTAAGAGCAACTTCAACTTCCTAATGTGGTTTGTGCTAGTGTGCTGGACAAATTTTTTGTTGAAACAAAAATAGCACCTCCTTAAGAGTCGTATAGGTCTATTTTTGTGAATCATTTGAACTTATTACTTGCTTTGAGCGTTTCTGTTGAATATAGGGAAGATCACTGGTAAGTGACAATACTTGCATGGGTGTTGACAGTCTAATCATGTGTCAAGTCCATTTTTATGCATTGTTTCTGGCTATTTAAACCTAGTTGCAGTTTCTGCTTTTCTTTGTGATGATTGGAAACCATACGGTCCATACTTGATGTGTTAAAAGTTGCATGTCTCAAACTGTGCTTATTTACATTACAGATCAATTTTGTCTAATAATTTATATATGTGGAAAGGGCATCCAAGCACCACATAGTAGGCTCAATAAATAATTGTGGCTAGTATTCTTTCTGCTTTTAGAATACATTTTTTTGATACGTCATTATTCAATATGCGAATGGAATTTTCTATCATATTGTTATAATTTTGATGCAGGGGATTGAATTACAACTCAAGCATGTTCATGCTGTTGGCTTATATGGCTGGGGCAGCATATGCGAAACAATTATAGGGGGGTGGTTAGAAGATATTTCTCAAAATCAGGTTTCATCAACATTTTCATACTTTTTTTGACATTAAATTTTATTGGCACTCTATTATTATGTATTGATATGTATTCATCATCTGTTAACAATATAGATCCATAAAGTATTGCAAGGCATTCCTACTGTCCATTCCTTGGTTGCTGTTGGTGCTGGTGCTGCAAAGTTGGTTTCTTTGCCAGTTGAGAACTACAGGAAGGACCGTAGAGTACTGAAGGGTATGCAAAGAGGTAAACTACATTGCTAAACTTGCGCATTCAGTCTTATGTCTGTAAAATTTGGATTTTTGGCTCTTTCTCCTATTACGAATTTCAGTAGTATCCTTGGATGAAAATTTAATAGTATCCTAGATTCTTTTTGAGTATACAATTTCAGGTGCAGTGGTGACTGCATTACCTAGTTGTTCATTGATAACGTTGATGGAGATGCTGATCTTGCAAACAGTGTTACTGGGAATTATAAATTATTAATCATATTATGACAATAATATTCGGAAGTATTTATTTTAAGATTTTGTGTCATAAGGTAAAGTATAACTTTTCTTTGTGTAAGAACTTTTCCGGGTGAGTTCTTTGTGTCACTGTTTGGTTTTTATTTTAGATTTCTTGCCTTCAATTTTGTTCTGATAATTACGTAGATTGTGCCAATAGTGCAGAACTTAAAAGACTGACTTTGACCTCATCTTTCGAATGCTTTTATGTTAACTGTCTTAAAGACCAAATATATGCTCAAGTCTATTTGCTTGCGCAAATGTTGTCTTTGCTTCAATCTCCATAATAGATACTCTAGCATAATACCATCAGGGCTGACTATTCTTTTTTCTCCTTCTCTTAATTTTTTTTTGTACAGGTACAATTGCATTTTTAAGAAGTATTTCACTTGAAGCTGTTGGACTTGGGGTACATCTGGCAGCTGGTGCTCATGATATTCTGCTTCAAGCAGAATGTATTCTTACCAGCACTACTACTCCTGTATCATGGCCTATACAAGATAAAAGAAAGACGAACGTAAGATGTAATCAGCCGAAGAATGCCCAACAGGGAATCCATCAGGTGAGTATTCTAACTTGCTGTGCTTTCGACATGCTTGCTTTGTGTCATTTGCATTAGTTTTATAAAATAAAAATGTACTTTATGGTTGTGGTCATACGCTACATTTGTATGAGTTGTCATGCCTCTGGGTATCAACTTTTCCAGAATTTAAATGCTGTAAGGACATTTAAGACCTTTTGCAATGGTTGGGCCTTTTGCATTGCAATGATGATAGACAGTCAACACTACTGGTTGTCATAAGTTCATTTTTAACTCTAGAAGATTGTATTTCTGCATGAAATTTTATTCCGTGAATGTCAACATCTTCAGTCTGTTACCCCAATTCAGGAGTAATATACAGAAAAATAAGAATGGTATGCCCAGGGGACAGAAGCATTAAATTATTATAACTCTGGGGATGAATCTGTTGATCATTTATTAGGATAATAATTTTATATTTACTAAATTGATTATAGAGAAGTTATTAACGCGTAAATTTTGACAGGCTTATGAGAGCCTCAGTGATGGACTGGAGAAATCTGCTTCTGCTTTAGTTCGAACTCCCTTGAAAAGGTACCAGCGCGGAGCCAGTGCAGGATCTGCTTTCGCAACTGCTGTTCGGGCGGTTCCTGCTGCTGCCATAGCTCCAGCTTCTGCTTGTGCTAGTGCTGTACATTATGCTCTTCTTGGCCTCAGAAATAGGTTCTCTCTCTCTCTCTCTCTCTCTCTCTCTCACACATCAACATGTCTGATAAAATCCTGTCATTTATTGGTACTAATATGTGACATCTAACAATTGATTGTGTTGGGACACTTGCAGCCTGGATCCTGAGCATAAGAAAGAGTCATTGGAGAAATATTTGGGTCCCAGTCAGCTGCGAGAATAGAATCAATGCCTAGCTGATAATTTTAATTACGGTATCTTTTTGTTTGGCATCCCTTTATTCTCCCATCTCTCTCTATATCAACTGAAAGTTTAGTTTTATTTGCCTTTACATCCATGCAGAGGACTGTAACCAAAAACACTGACGGACTGACTGAAGAATTCATTTCCTTCCCTCTTGATTTTTGCCTCGCCGGCTCGAAAAAGGCGGACAAGTTTAGGGACGTCCATAGCCATTACAAAGCCTGTGTATAATGTGAGTCAATATAACTTGCCTCTCATTTTACCATGTGGCCTCTGAGCATCTGCTATCATATGTAGGATGTTTTAAAATGACAAATTGACATCAAAATAATGCTTCTATTTTCTATTTTCCCCCACCTCCTGAAAGATTATCTTCTCACTCCTTCCTTTTAATTAAAATTTTTATCGTTAAAAAAAACTCAGTAATATATGAGATTCTGCTTTTAACAATTTTGTGCTCTCTATATTCTTTGATTGCAGAATGAACTGTTGATGGTTCCACCGATTCTTTTCCTGTCTTGATCAAGACAAGACAGCAAATTTTGTACAGAATGTAAATAGTAAATTGTGCTAGCAGGCTTTAATATGCATACAGGCAGTCACATCTTGTAAGTATACATAATTAGTTGGCTCAGTGACTCGGAAAGAATAGTATGTTCATTCTTCTAGCTTTGGCCTGATGTAAATGGTTTGTTGTACATAGCATAGTTCATCATTCAATATGTCGATAAGCATTTATTTGATATTGATACCTTGCGCATATATAGCTGCAGCGATTGCAAATTGTCTTTTTAAGTGACTGGTGAATTGTGATATGATATCCATCCAACATTTTGTGCTTTATTATAATGTAAATATGTTCCGTCCGTGCCGGGTAGTGGCTGAAGGGTGTTTCAGGTCTGGTATTCATTTTTGCAAATTTATCAGTGCAAACTGTGTAATGGTGGATATACTGTTGATTCTGGTTAATGGTGAGGATTGGAATAGTCAAGGAAAGCTATACAAACCTATGGCATATAGATTTTGATTTTGTTTTTGTTTTTGTTTTGTGTGATTCCTACTTTGATGCGGTTACAAGTATGAAGAAGGGGGATTCTTTCTTTATAGTTTGATTGATTTGCAGAAAAAGAAAAAGAAAAAAAAAAGAAAAGAAAAAGAAAACCAAGAGCCGAAATCAACGGGGAGATTCTTTTATTTGGTAACCAAAGAAGCAGCGAATCAATCCAGCCCCAACATGCTCTTCAAATAAGTTGAGTTGAGTAGGCATAAATTTCGGACTTCAAAAACAGTCTACACCACTTATCTTTGGCATCGTACACCTTAAGTTTTGGGAGATAAACAATTAAACCATCGTCAAGTGATTAAATGAGATTATATATTTCCCAATCACTTGAGATGTTAATGAGCATAAAACAGAAAAAAAAAGTGATGGTGCTTCATAAAAGACTTATATAATTGGCCGTTGGACAGATACATCGTTCGTGCCTTCTTGGTACATGGATTTTCTACTACTGCAAGCATTTGTACAGATCAAAAAAATTGAAACATAATTTTCATTAGGAGTCGTAAGGGAAAGACTTGGAGGTTAAGACAAAGACAGCAAACATGTAGAATCATTCCATCTCACCTGTGGTTTTTGGTGGAGCACAGTAATATTTCTTATCATTGGACTTCTTTAAGCCCAACCTTTCCTTCCACCACCATGAATTCTTTGGTAGCTTTGACAATGCATCCTCCTCCTCATCCTCGTCATCAACAAGTAGTTCATCTCTTAGAGTCATCATCTTAGTGCAATTCTCCTTCACAGGCACCAACATGCCCTTAAAGATCACCTCATCAGCTGCTATCATTCTGTACTTCTTCACAGAGAATTGAAATTCTGAAGAAACTGGTGCTTCTCTGTAGTTGCTTTCACTCTTGATACCCATCTGGGCTTCTGCAAAATCATTGGAAAAAGAGATTCTTGGGTCCATAAAGAATAACTATGTCTTTCTGCTTCTTGTTCAACATGCCATATATACACATTTAAAGGCTACCCAATAAACCTTTTTTTGTTCTTACTTTTCTTGCACAGCTAGAATCCACATGCAGATGTTTGAATTTATGTTTGCGGGCGCTTTGTTTTATTTGCATGTCAGCAGGACATCTCATGTTACTTACATTTGTCACTTCCTGATCATGATTAAACAAATGATTATCACCTTAACATGTTGTAATAACCTTTTTCAAGACAATGCATGTGTTAAAAAAAATTCCTAAACCCGTCTTTAGGCAGCATTCTTAAGACCAAAGAGGGGCAGAAAAGGAGAGCAAGTTGTCCGTTCCGAGTTCTCCTTCAATTGCATAGCACAATGACACAATCCAAATATTGAACTAAGATATATAATTTCACAAATACATTCCATATCTCTTTCTTTCTTATTTTTATTCCTTTCAAAATCTTAATTTTAGTTCATTCTACACATTTCCATGGTTTTTAAGCTAGGTTTGGGTTTCTAAATATCGAATAACTAACAATGTGATTATTAGAGTCCCGTGGGCTGGAGCTGGTCTAATTATTAATCAGTCTATAGTTGTACAGCGATCAATTTCTGTCAACACTTCTTATCCAAATAACAATACTAAAAAAGTAGTCTGTCGATTGACTAATGGCATGTGAAGAACTACCAACTTCAGTTTTTCCATTCCCTTGAGTGACAGGCACAGTTGATCCTCACATGCTTCATCGTCACCATCTTAACTTCTGGCTAACCAATGATTCTCCAAATGGGTATTGAACATGTGTCTTATACCACCTAATTCGAGTGGACAAAACCACAAGCCTCTGTAGTATCAAAATTGATGGTGTTTGACAAGCTATTGAGTAGAGAAGGGGCTAACTGAAGTACAATAATATAACAAATGCTTTTGGTGGACTCAAAATAGTCAGGGTTGGTGTTGGGTTTGTGAAGACAAAGCCGTGCAGATTAGTATGATTGACCTAAAGCGGAGAAACTCTCATTAGTGTGAAGGGGTGAGTTGTTACATGCCTTATTCTCAATATTTAAGTGTTGATAAATTTTGAACACAAGTGAAGACATTGTGCCAACAACATGGGTTAGTGTTGGAAAATTATTATTTAAGGGCATTGGTCTCCCATCTTTTTAGCAAGCTTTGTCTTTGTCTTCCTAATCTAATGGAGAGTCCGTCCTATTATGTGTTCAATTCAAAGCTCACTTTGCAAGACTAGATCGTGAGATCAAAATATATAAGAATAACTTGACTGTCCTGGTTGGGTTCATTATTCATTCTTTCTTTACTCTTAAAAAATTTTAATAAACGAAAGTCATTATTTATATGTTAAAGTCCCAAATTGTTTGGCGAAGGTCAAACAATGTGGTTTATAACACTTGAAGTGAATTTTAGAAGGCTAAAGACACATGGACTTCGAGCCCAAAGCATGGACAATTAAGTTAAGTGATTTAAACCAAAACCTTTCTCTGATCATCTCCTTCTACTTCTCACTTATATCATGAATGATGGTAGTCCACAATAACATGTATTCTCAAGTGTCTGGTAGTAGTTACAAAATTTTAAAAAAAATATATACATACATAAATATATATATATATATATATATATTATGAACTTGCACAATTGGTGTATGGTGAAGTCTGCTAAAGAAGACTGCATCATGAATCTGTGTTTTCAGTATTTATCCTATGTCATGTTGAAGTTTCACCATATTTGAATGGAATTAATATTATCGTTTTTGAAATCTGGAGAAGGCGAAGTCTCTCTCTCTCTAGTAACAAAACATTCATGTTGATGACGAGCAGAATCGGTTTACCTATTTTCTTGATTCGTACGTCTCAGTTGATCTGACAAAGGATAAGGTAAGTTGTTCTTCTCTGCACATGAAACGAATGTGAGCTAAAGGTCCTCGAGGTGTTTCTCAGGGGAGCCACTCCGACGCTCAAGTTAGTTCTGTAATAAAGTGAATTTTGGGAGATTGCTCAGTAATAATATTTCTCCTGTTGAGTAGGTAAAAAAGTGAAGTGCCTTTACCTTGATGAGAATTTCACTTTTATATGTTTCTTGAATAACTGCTACTTCGCGGTTACAACCACACTTTGGAGATCGTGGGAGCCATAGACTTAATCTGTATTTGTAGTGGGGGTGATTTACTGATCAACCCATAATAATGATTTATAAACCGAGGAGATATTAGCCGAGGTAACACCTTGTGTAGACTTGGTGGTTCCCATCGTAGCCTCCTGTGTCCTAGACACTGTTGATATTTAACCAGAGGGTATTTTGGTATCATCACATGCCCCAACTCTTTTTCCTATGGAAATTGAAAAGTCTGAGGTGAAAGAGTATCATTGCCTTCATTAAATGTTGGTGGCTCATTGTCGGAGACAAGATCTAAGGCTCAGATTGAGTGATTTGAAGGGTCTCATTTCTCTAGTCTTAGATATGATTTTCTCTCCTAGTATAAATAGTGAAGTAAATTTTTCATTTTTTTTACTTCTTACTACTAGAGATCTTTTCCCGAGTGATTCATCGTCTTATACTGATCAAGCTTTTCTTTCTGCTTCTGAGTAAGTTTTAGAATGTCTTCTTCTTCGTCTGATTCTAGTTCCTCCTCTTCGAGTTCCGACGATTCTGCCGCCACATCTTCAAATATTGAAATCACCCACCCTCCTCTGGGTGGTAGATTTTTTGTCAATGCTGAATTGGCACAGATGGAGTTCCCTGTGGAGCTCGTTACTCTAGATCTTCGTCCCCCCAGTGCCTGAGTAAGGGATGTTGATTCTAGAGAGACTGAACCAACTTACCTCTTTTGTACTTGCTCTAAAAAGCAAGTGGATGCTACTAGGGAGAAATATAAAATACCCTGGCCATGTCCCCCTGTTGGTCCCAACGAATGCTCGTGTTCCATTTCCTGCTACTTTAACATCATTTTTTCGCAAGTTTAATTTGTCCCCGACTATCATCACTCCTAATTCATGGAGATTTCTTCGGACTATTCTTTGTCTCGCTGAGACTCATCTCGGTATCTCTTCTTCGGTTCTTCAGCACTTGCTTACCTTGTGTCAAAATTTCCACTCTCCTGGACTTTTTTATATCAAATTTAAGAAAGGTTTTCGTTCTCCTCCATATAACTCGTCCGTTAAACAGTGGAAATCAACTTATATGTTTGTCAAAGTACCGATAAAAGAAGGAGAACACCTTCCTTTTAGGACAACTTGGTCGGTACCCCTACTTGCATTTTTTAATTCTCCTCCGAAACTTTCAGAGATAGAAAAGAAACTTCTAGACGCTTGGACAACTCTTCTCATTCCCAGTTCTAAGGCAACTTTGAAATTTTATCCTCATGACTTTTTTATTGCTTTCTTTTCATTGGAGTCACGCCGAGGTGTGCTTTGTTCTTTTCTCATGTACCTTTGTGTGGTTATACTAATCGGTCTTATTTTGACTTGTGTTTGTTTATATGTAGACATGGCCGAATTTGATGAGTACTTGCCTATGAACATGGAGGTCGACCCCAAGCCTCAGAAGAAAAGGAAGGCTAAGGCTACCACTGGTCCGAGGAAACAAGCTCGGCCAAAGGATGGTCCTGGTGGCACCTCCCGAGCTGGAGCAACCGGGGAGACTCCAACAGTCGATCAAACCCTTCATGCCCCCTCGTCCGTCGGGACAAGGATTGAAAAGAATTCTTATACTCCTTCAACAACTCTTCATGAAACTACTCCTTCTTCAGTCTTCAGTTATCCCTCCTCCAACTGGGGCTACTATTTTTCCTTGTCAGGCTTCTGATCGATCTCGTGTCATTCCTTTTGAAGATCGGGTTACTCATGAAGTGAAATGGGGAGTTCAAGTTTGTGACCGAGCTAAGAATCCTAGCATTGCGATCGAGATAGTCGAGCACATTCCTACTCCCACGGACTTCAACAGTGTCAAGTCTTTATCGGCCATGGATCACATCGATCAGCTCAATGCTTTGATCATGCAGGTTAGTAGTTACTCGGTATTTTTGCTCAATACATTTACATGTGCATACCCATATACATATTTTATTCAGAGATTTTTCTAACTTTGTATTCCATAATTAGGCCGTTAATCATTTGTCTGTCCTTCTCGAGGGAATTTCTCGATTCCATTACGAGGAAACAATGGCGAAGGAAAGAGTTGATGCGGTCGAGGAGAAGGTTGCCAAAGTTAATGCTGCTCTGGAGAAAGCTTTGGCCGATTTGGAGGAAGAGAAGACTAACCGGGCTACTGAGAAGGCTAAATGGGAGGATTGCAAGAAGTTATGGAGGAAGGATATTGATTAGTATAAAGAAGAGATCAAAGCTCTGGAGGATAGCATGTCGGATGCCGAGAACGCTTATAAAGAAACCATCAAGGAGATGGGAGAACGTAGACATTTTAGATTAGAAATTGTCTATGTAAAACTTGCAATTGATTGCCCTTTATTTGTAAAAACTCTTTGTCGGGTTCTTGGACTTTTTTCAGTTCAATGTGTTGGATCTTGTTTAGTATTATATTTATCTTGCTTTTCGTGAAATTTACCGACAAGACACTTTGATTGGAGGAGCCTATCCTTGGGTAGTATTGGGTTAATTGCCCGAATATCCCTTGTTATGGCCCTCTTTTGGAATTGTTTGATCAGTAGACTTTTCTTTGTAGGATTTACCCAAGTTTTTCTTAAACTTAGGTTTATTCGAAGTGTCTTGATTTTTATTCCCAAAAGGACTTCTCGGTTTATGCGTTGGTTTCAGACTTTTTTAGTCTACCTATGCTTGGAAGGCTTTCCAAATATTTGTACGCCTACTAGAAGAATTCTTTATCGATTCTTATACCAAAATGGATTTTTAATCCCTTCTTGATTATTATTCTGATCTTCAAGTGTTTTGGGATTATTTAACCAAGGTTATCCTTGGTTTTTCCCAGCTCAAAGTTCATAAAAATTCTAACCGAGGAAATTTCATTCCCTCTTGAATTTTTGTCAAAAACTTGAGCATTGCATGTATATTTATTTGATCATAGCTTGGTCGAGCTCTCAGGCACTTAGTATGTAAAATAAACTAAGCTTTCATTGAATTCATAGAGACTGAAGCAAAACAAATTGAAAAAATGAAAGATGAAAGAAATAGAATTGCTAGTCATACATTGACTTAAGCAAAATACTTGTGAAGGTTATCAGCATTCTAGGGTCTCATCTCCCCCGGTTTGTTCGGGTCTTCTATTTTGTAAGCTCTGTCTTTTAATACTTCAACAATCTGATACGACCCTTCCCAGCTTTCTCCTAACTTCTCAGGATGTTTTTCGGTAGCTTCAACCCTCTTTAGGACTAGGGCTCCCAAGATAAAATTCTTCGGCTTTACTCGTCGATTATGATACCAAACTGTCCTCTGTTTGTGGGCAGCTGTTTTAATCCTGGCTTCTTTATGAGCTTCCTCTAGTAAATCAAGATTATTGAGGAGTACCTCACAGTTTCCTTCCTCAGTGAAATTAAGCACGTGATGTGATGAAGATCCTATCTCTACAGGGTCCAAGGCTTCTGTTACAAAGGATAGCGAGAAAGGTGACTGTCCTTCGAAGTCTGAGGTGTTGTTCAGTAAGACCAAAGGACATGATGGAGCTGTTCAACCCAGCTTTGGCCTTATTAAGTCTAGATTTCAGACCTTGTAGTATAGTACGGTTTGTTACCTCAGCTTGCTCATTTTCTTGTGGATGGGCTACTAAGGTGATCCTTAGATCAATATCAAGATCTTGGCAGAATTGCTTCATCATTCCAATTACAAACTGCCTTCCATTGTCTACCACCAAAACTCGAGGAAGACTAAAGCAGTATATGATGCCCTTCCAGATGATTTTTTTATCTTACCTTCAGTGATTCTAGCCAAAGGTTCCACTGCCACCCATTTTGTAAAATAATCCGTAGCAACGACCAAGAATTTACGTTGTCTGGTTGCTTAGGGAAAAGGACCAAGCAGGTCTAAACCCCATTGAGCAAATGGGCAATGATTTTGAACTGGTGTCATCTCGGTAGATGGAAAATGAGAAGTATTTGAATGCCTTTGACATCTATCACACTTCTGCACCAGCTCCAAAGCTTCTCTTTTTATAGTCGGCCAATAGTAACCATACCTAAGAACTTTGTGGGCCAACATTCTTCCTTCTACGTGACTGCCACATATGCCTTTGTGAACCTCCCTCAAAACATAATAGGCTTCTCGGGGAGGTAGACACTTTAAGTAAGGAAGTGTGAAAGATCTCCTGTATAATACTCCTCCAATCACAGAGTATCTCGTTGCTCATGCTTTTATGCTTTTGGCCTCATTGCGGTCTTTAGGGAGAATACCATATGTTAAATAGCTTCTGATCGGATCCATCCATGATTCTTCCACATCAACATCCATCACACACTGATTGTTGTTAATGTTTGGTTGGGGCAGCACTTCTATTTGAACCGAGGTTGCTTCCTCTGCCGAACAGGCAGAGGCAAGTCGAGCACATCTACCTTTGAATTTTCTTCTCTTGGAATTCTGTTAATCACCACCATCGGGAAATCTTGCAACAAACTTTTAAATTTTGCCAAATATTTCATCATACTTGGACCTCGTGCTTCATATTCTCCTTTAATTTGCTCGGTAATAAGCTAAGAATTGCTGTAAATCTAAAGATTTTTTACTTCTAACTCTTTTGATATCTGTAATCCAGCCAGGATGGCTTCATACTTAGCTTCGTTATTTGAAGCATCGAAAGTGAATCGAAGAGCATGTTCCACTGATATTCCCCCTAGCCCGAAGAAGAGTATCCCTGCTCCACTCCCTTCTTGATTGGAAGAGCCATTCACGTACAGATGTCATTGTGGATATTCTTGCTCAGTTCTCGTCTCAAGTAGTTGTTGACATTCAACAACAAAGTCGGCTAAGGCTTGGGCTTTGATCATCTGTCTTGGTTTGTAGAGTATGTCAAATTCGCTCAATTCCATCGACCATTTTACCAGCCTACCAGAGGTATATGGTTTCTGGAGATTACTCTTCAGTGGCTTATTGGTAAGCACTTCAATGGTGTGTGCTTGGACATAGTGCCTTAACTTCCTAGCTATGGTGATCAAGACAAGGGCTAGCTGTTCTGCTCGGCTATACCTGGTTTCTAATAGATGAGTTTCTGCACTTTTCCTTCCTCACGGACCAAGACTGCACTTACTGCATGTTCTGAAGTAGCTAGGTAAAGATGTAGAATCTCTCCTATTTTTGATGAGGAAAGAAGTGGTCGTTTATCAAGATACTTCTTCAAATCTTTAAAAGATTTTTGACACTCTTTCGTCCACTGAAATTCTTTAGCTTTTTTCAGGGCATTGAAGAATGGTTGGCATCTTTCTCCCGACCGAACAAGGAAGCACCCTAAAGCTGCAACTCGTCCTGTTAATCTTTGAACCTCTTAGGGACTAGATGGAGGCTTCATTTGCACAATCGCTTATACCTTCTTCGGATTTGCTTCAATTCCTCTTGAAGTAACGAGGAATCCAGAAACTTTCCCGAGGAAACTCCAAATGCACATTTCTCGGGGTTCAACTTCATCTTGAACTTATTCAGAGTATTGAAAATGCTTTGTAGATCGGTAACATGATCTTCCATGTTCTTGCTCTTGACCACCATGTTATCTATGTAAGCTTCAACATTCTAACCGATATGAGCTGCAAAAACTTTGTTCACCAACCTCTGGTACGCCGCTCCAGTATTCTTCAGGCCAAAAGGCATGACTTTATAGCAATATGTACTTTCAGGTGTAATGAAATATGTGTGTTCTTGGTCAGCTTCATACATCTGGATTTGATGATAACCAGAGTAAGCATCAAGAAAACTTAATATTCCATATCCAGGAGTAGCATCAACTAATTGATCTATCTTAGACAATGGGTAGCTATCTTTTGGGCATGCCTTGTTGAGATCAGTGAAATTTACGCACATTCGCCATTTGCCATTTGCCATTTGGTTTCTTCACCATGACCACATTTGCCACCCATTCAGGGTACAAAACCTCCCTGATGAACCTTGCGTCCAACAACTTCTGTACTTCTTCTCGGATTGCCTTATATTAGTCAAGAGCGAACTTTCTTTTCTTTTGTTTGATGGGCTTGGTACCTGGTCTTATACTTAATTTGTGATTAATCACCTCTGTGTCTATCCCTGGCATTTCATCAGCACTCCAGGCAAAAACTCCAATGTTTGAAAGAAGCATCTCGTCATCTTTTGAGCAAGTTTTTGGAAAGTTGAGTCCCAATATACAGCTTTCTCTTGGTCCCTTGCTCGGTGATGATTGGAGCCAATGTCTCAGCTGGTTCAAGTTTTAGGATCTTCTCGATCTCTCGAACATCTAGTGTCACCACATTGAGTGATGACTTCTTCCTTTCTTTCGAGTCTGCCAAATACACTTGCCTTGCTGTTTTCTGGTCACCCTTCAAAACTCCTATGCCTTCTTCAGTTCAAAATTTCATTATTAAGTGGTACGTCGATACAATAGCTCGACCTTTATGTAAGAGTGGTCGACCAATGATAGCATTGTAGGCTGACTTGATATCTACCACTAAGAAATCTATCAAGAAAGTCTTAGTCCTGGGACTTGTACCCAAAGTGATGGATAAGGATATAATCTCTCTGGGGAGAATTGACTCCCCACTGAATCCGAAGAGTGGCAATGTAGATTTCATGAGCTTCTCTTCGGGGATATTCATTGCTTTGAAGGCCTCGTAAAACAATATATCCGCAGCACTTCCCCCATCAACCAACACCCTCTTCACCAAATAGTTGGATATATTTACCTCCACGGCCAAGGCATCATCATGTGAAGTCACAATGTCTTTGGTATCCTTCTCAAAGAAGGATATGGGTTCTTCATTTATCTTCAATTTTTTTGGATTCTTGATCTACTTGATGAATTATCCTTGCATAAACTTTGCTGGCCGAGGAGCTTTCTCCTACTGCTGCTAATCCACCAATAATAACATTTATAATCCCTGCATTTATGACCCCCGCAGTCGCTTTGTCCTCTCTTCGATGTGAGTCATCTCTTCTCTATCTTCTATTTTCTCTCTCATCTCTGTCATCTTCCTTTCCCCTTCTTCAATCATCTCTGTCATTCTTGAACTCCTTCAAGTATCCTCTCTGGATTAATCCTTCAATCTCGTCTTTGAGCTGTCTACAGTCATTGGTATCATTGGCAGGATCTCGATGAAAATGACAGTACTTGTCTCCCTGAGACTCATCATCTCGGTATCTCTTCTTCGATTCTTCAGCACTTGCTTACATTGTGTCGAAATTTCCATTCTCGTGGACTTTCTTATATCAAACTTAAGAAAGGTTTCCGTTCTCCTCCATATAACTCGTCCATTAAACAGTGAAAATCAACTTATATGTTTGTCAAAGTATTGATAAAAGAAGGAGAACACCTTCCTTTTAGGACAACTTGGTCGGTACCCCGACTTGCGTTTTTTAATTCTCCTCCAAAACTTTCAGAGACAGAAAAGAAACTTCTAGACGCTTGGACAACTCTTCTCAGTCCCAGTTCTAAGACAACTTACGAGCATTATACATGCAGGAAACATATATATTTTGCATTATCTATATTGCATAAATTTAATGAGGTATACAAGGAACCTATGTCCTTATACTTACCCTGCCAGGAAAGAGGTTTGCCTATTGTGGTCTTGCACTTTGTTTTGCAGGTTTAAGTATGGGTTAATCCATTATACCATACACCATTTTGGTTGCAATGCTAGTGATTATATGCTACTATTTATCTCTGTCTTTAATTTATGTAATATTTTAGATTAGGTAGAAATGAGTCAACAAAGGAATGAGGTATGTGATGAAGGCCCCCAAAAAGAGAAGGCAAATTGGGATCAGGCTTTGACTGCCATTTTCCTAGAAATTTGTGTTGAACGAGTGAAGGCCGGTGATAGACCTAACACTCACTTTACTCGTGATGGGTGGAAGAAAATAATTTCTTCTTTCTTTGACAAGACTGGTGAGCTATACGACCAGCCACAATTCAAAAATAAATGGGACAACCTCAAGAAAGATTGGCGAGTTTGGGAGAAGTTAGTTATAGGGGAGACTGGTTTAGGATGGGATAACACACATGAAACAGTGGTCGCTGACAATGAATGGTGGGATCGTAAAATTAAGGTAATCCAATTTAGTCATTTTTAGTTATATTCTAATAACTAACTTTGTCTATCTGTTTGATAAATTTCTTTCATTAATCGCATCAAGACAAAAAGTGCACAAAGTTTCGAAATCATGGGATTGAGAATCAAGAAGCACTTCAATTTCTGTTTGGGGGACAAGGAGCAACTGGGTTATATGCTCTTAATCTATCAGCAAATGAACCTGAAGTTCCAGATACAGTACAACCTGGAAATGATGATGTCCATCTATCTGAACCAGATGATTCTAATGATCCAGAGTATGATGCAGCTGCTGATGTAGGTGAGGTTAATAGTAGTCCTACACCTCTCGTGCGTGTAGGAAATCCAAGACGAAGGTCGAATGCATAAGGCAATCGGGGTAGACAGAAGAGGCGTGTTAATGATGTTACAGCTGAGATTAGCTAGTCATTTTCCTTACTTGCATCTGCGGTACAGAGTCGCACACAGTCCACAGCCCAATCTTGTCTACATGGTTGCATTGAGGATGCATGTTCTCAATTGGAGGAGATACCTGAGACAACAAATGGTTGTCCTTTGTTAGCTTTTGCCATGAAGTTGTTTGAAAATAAAGAACATCGAATTTACTTCAATGGGATCAATAAGCATGAGTGGCAGGTCACTTGGTTGAAGATTAGTTATGAAGAAGTTCATGGACCAGGATCTGCTGATCATCTTTAGGATTGTTGTTTGATGTTCTTGTTTTATTGCTATGTTATTGTTATCCTACTTTCATTATGAAACTGCTGAATGTTAGTTCTTATTGTGTCATAACTACCACCTGTTACTCTAACATGATTGTATTATGGATATTTTATGTTTCAATTTTCTATGTTTAATGATTAAATGCTTGGATTTTCTATGTTTAATGATTATATGTTTAATGATTCTTATGATTGGATATTTTATGTTTAATCTGTATGTTGCTAATGGGTAAATATATTCAGGTATGGATGACAATAGGAATGATAGCGATGATGAAGAGTTGGAGACAATTGTCATATTTGTAGGGTTAGTATTATACTTCACCGAGTTTGATCCATTGTTTCAAGAACATTGGCCATGTTGGTCATCCTCACTTACAGGCCACAAATACATTACCGATCTGATAAAGGGGAATCCTACAAAAACCATGGCGATTTTGAGGATGCAAAAAGGTGTGTTTGTCAATTTATGCAACGAGTTAACCACAAAATATGGATTGGTTACTACACGTGAGCTTGGGGCGAAGGAGATAGTCACAATCTTTGTTTATATTGTCGCACAAGGTGTTGGTAATAGAACAATGCAGGATCGTTTTCGACACTCTGGTGAAACAATTCATAGGCATTTTCACAGTGTACTAGAAAGCCTATATCGCATGTCGAAAGATATTATCAGGCCACGTGATCCGTAATTCAAAGATATTCCTAAGAAAATATATGACGATTAGAGGTACTGGCCATTCTTTAGAGATTGCATCGACGCCATTGATGGTACACATATACCTACAGTTATTCCACAGGACGCACGAGTGCCATATATTGGAAGGAAAGGGGTGACTACTCAGAATGTGATGGCCGTTTGTGACTTCGATATGTTGTTTACATTTGTATGCGCGGGATGGGAAGGTTCTGCACATGATTCTCGTATATTTCACGAGATACTTGGCAATGATAATAATAATTTCTCTCAGCCTCCTCAAGGTAATTGATTCTCACTCTACTGTCATTGTAAAATTCATTAATTTTATATTTATTTTGTTGGTATAATCAACTAAAAATTTTATGTAGGTAAATATTATTTGGTCGATGCCGGTTATCCTAATCAACGGGGATATCTTGCGCCATATAAAGGACAAAGGTATCACCTTGAAGTTTTTCAAAATGGTCTGGAGCCTCAAGATCCCGGCGAGGCATTCAATCGTGCTCATTCTTCGTTTAGGAGTGTTAATGAGTAGACTTTTGGGGTTTTAAAAAAAAAGTGGTTGATCTTATCACGAATGCCCTCATATTCGTTTGAAACTTAAGTGAAGATTGTAGTGGCTTGTATGGTACTACACAAGTTCGTACGCTACTGTCATTGTAAAATTCATTAATTTTATATTTATTTTGTTAGTTTAATCAACTAAAAATTTTATGTAGGTATATATTATTTAGTCGATGCCGGTTATCCTAATCAACGAGGGTATCTTGCGCCATATAAAGGACAAAGGTATCACCTTGAAGTTTTTCAAAATGGTTTGGAGCCTCAAGGTCCCTACGAGGCATGCAACCGTGCTCATTCGTCGCTTAGGAGTGTTATTGAGCAGACTTTTGGGGTTTTAAAAAAAAATGGTTGATCTTATCGCGAATGCCCTCATATTCATTTGAAACTTAAGTGAAGATTGTAGTGGCTTGTATGGCGCTACACAATTTCGTACGCTTGCACAAACTTGAGGATGAAGATTTTACCATGTACAATGACGAATCAGTCAACGTCAATGCTACTTATGGCTATGCAAATGAGGTCGATGTCGGGGTATTAGAAGATATTGAAATGACGACTTTACGAGATATGATTGTAGCAGAATTATTTGAAATATAAGTTTAATGTAATTTTAGCAATATGTATTAATATTATATATATATATATATGTAATTAATGACGATCTTTTCTTCAATATATAGAATATTAGACATATTAAAATACAATAATGTTAAATTTATGTAACAATATATTTATTCCAATGTATAATTTAAACAACAAATTATCTCTCATCACACCTCAACGCAATTTATAATTGCCAAACGCAAAACTGCATATTACCTCACCTCAACACAGTTTTTTAATTGACGCGCCAAACAATTTTTTTATCAGAACTCACACCACTGCACAACACCACAGTTTTAGAATTCACAGCACATCACCACAGCAGTTGAAAACACAACACACGCCCAAACAGACCTATAGAACCAGAGAATCCGGTGCGTAGGGATGGCAACGGGTCGGGTACCCTTCCATTTAAGAAATACCAAAACCGTTTCCATTTAAGCTACCTTATACCAAAACCGTTCCAAAACCATTTATAAAATCATTTCAATTTCCAAAACCGGAACCGTTCCAAACCCGTTTACCATCGGATAACCGTTTACCATTTAAAATTTCAATTTTTTTAAATTTTCCATAAATGATCGAATAACCATTTTCAAAACCCGCAAATTAAAACCCGAACCAATCCAAAACCCAAAACCCGACCCTGAAGCTGACATTAAAAAAATCAAAAATAGAAGAGAACAAAAGATAGATAACATCAACAATATCAATAAGTCTTAAGTCAATAACATCCAAATTAAACTCTGAAGCAATGATAGTCCCTAACATGGGTATCAATACCTAGTCTCTATCTCAATAACAAAATAGTTTAAATAGTACTGGAACATAATGGTGCAAGGCATAATAGAAGGCCAACTAAAACGAGACAAAAAAGGTGCTCCATAATTTTAGATCATTAAGTAGCAGCTACAAGCTCTTGCTCATTAGTCATTTCTGCAGGAAAAGAAAAGTCACATTTAGATCCACGGTTTAGAGCTTTAAACAGAAACATTAGACCCAATGAATCACATAATGTATATACCTCACTACTCTTCTTCATCCGCATCACTCTCAATGGTTGAAAGACTTGTTCCACTTGTGATTGGTTCTATGATTATGCAAACATAAGGTAAGTAAATTAAATTAAAAAGAAATAGTGTATAAAAAATAATTGCAAAATTTATTGTTACCTTCTATTTTATTTCGTAACCAACTCTGTGTACACATCAATGCTTCCAAAGTATCTTTGTGGAGTCTACTTCTATGTGGACGGACGACTCTCTCCCCAACACTAAAAGCAGATTCAGATGCCACTGTGGAAACTGGAAAAGCAAGGATGTCTCTTGCAATCATTTGCAAAGTTGGATATTTTACGCCATGTGTTTTAAGCCATGGCTTGGTTGGTAGCATAGTTGGGCGTAGCCCCTATGTTAAAGGGTGAGAGGTCGGGTGATCGATTCTCACCAACAACCTACCTTCCGCGAGACCCTGTGGGGCGACCTCGGGAGTGGTGATGGGTTGGGGGTAGCGGTCTATGGGCCCGGCTGGATCCTGCGGGATGGGCCGTTACAGGTATGATTCTACTCGTACTAAGCATAATGTATAATATCATTGGTGCGATTCTAATCGTACTAAGTATAATTTATAATCTCATTGGTATGATTCTAACCTACTAAGCATAATTTATAATCTCATTAGTATTATTCTAATCATACTAAATACAATTTATAATATTATTGGTATGAACTATCATACTAAAATATAATATATAATGTTATTGCCTTATTGGGTTACAAACTTACAATTTATAATATCATTGATATGATTCTAATCATACTAAGCATCATTTATAATATCATTGGTATGATTCTAAGCGTACTAAGTATAATTTATAATATCATTGATATATATGATTCTAATCATATTAAGCATAACTTATAATCTCATTAGTATTATTCTAATCATACTAAATACAATTTATAATATTATTGGTATGA